>NC_139945.1:50163988-50206488 GCF_963454915.1 Gymnoscopelus microlampas | reverse complement strand
CCCTATATTGCAGATAAAATCAAGTGGTAGAAACTGAGCAATTACCCCGTCTCCATAGCTATAATTAACTGGCTTGTTGTAACTGTTCCCCTTATTGAATTCACCTGCCAGTCTAACACGGTGCTCCACCCTGCCCAGTCCATGGTGAACCCGAATACAAACAGCCAAAGGCACACAGACACAATGGCTCCTTCACTGTCCTCAACTAAAGTAAAGGTGGAATAATCTCACTGCCGAGTACAATAGCATCTTTTTGGGTTGAATACTGATAGTCACTCCATAGGACATGCAACAATACAGAAAGCAAAGTAAGCTTTCATATGACCTGTATACAGTGGTGTAAAGTACATTTACTCAAGTCCAATTTTTAGGTATTTTTTACTTTACTGAAGTATTTCCAATCTGTACTTTTACTTCTACTCCACTACATCTCAGAGACAAATATTATACTTTTACTCCACTATAATTATTTGAAAACTTTAGTTACTAGTTACTTTGTAAATTTTGATTATTATTACAAAACATACATAAACCACTTCAGCCCTATATACATTCCAGACATTTGAAAATAGCCGATCTACAAGCTCACAATGCGTTGCAATGCAACGCATTGTGAGCTTGTAGATCTGTTATTTTCAAAAGATTGTTATACATGTTATACATTTGACAACTTGTGAAATGGGACATTCTGCATAATGAGTAGCCTACTTTCTACTTTTTGTACTTGAAGTACATTTCCATACCAATACTTTAGTACTTTTACTCAAGTAAATTTTGAATTCCGGACTATTACTTGTAACAGATTATTTCTATATTGCAGTATTGCTACTTTTACTTAAGTAACAAATGTGAATACTTTTTCCACCACATGCCTGTATGTCATGTTGTCTGTTTAACTGTAAGGTTCAACATAGAGCAAGGCTGGTAGCCTATAGAGATCTAAAGAGTCAGTGATGCATGGAAACACACAGTATAGCTAAAAGCAAACCTCGCCTCTCACTCATCTGTACTCTTTGCTAGAGTTAACAGCAGAAAGGGCCTTTGTGAGACATGGGACAAACTCTAACCACAAGGTGATTCTGTTCATGCTGTGACATGGTGAGTTTGACCTGAGGGAACACAATAGTTTACAAGTGGTGTTTGGTCTGGACAGGAGAACCACTCCAGCAGTCCTTGACTCCTTGAATACCTCAATATAAGTAATTGCATTTTATTCTTTAACCATGCACATAAACCCTATTCTGGGCATATCATAATAGGGGAACATTCGGGGAAAATTTGTCAAAAATGACCGATCTATAGGCTAAGCTCCTTGTGTGTTGGGAGCTTGTAGATTGGCTATTTTCGGTGAAGAGATTGATTTGTGCAGAAGAACAAAAGTGGGCCATGGATAGATGCCTGGGGGACACAGGTCAACGAAGTTTATAGAGCACCGAAGTCTGACGTAATTTACACATCCTTGGTTTGTCCACCTGGTTTGCGGCACCCCCATTCTGAATCCCATAGACGTATTTAATATCGCGTCAAATAAGAACTGTGTTCCAAAAATAAACAAATGACCCCGGCGGTTTTACTCTTATGGATATGAAGCATCAACTGACGGTGAGAGAACGATAATGTTACTTCCGCCAAATTAGTTAAATTTTCGCCAGAAACAGGCTGTATCAAATATAAGTGACTGACTATCATAAACGATACAGAACCTCCTCCCTGACAATATCGCCGAGACAGTTTGTTTATTTTTGGACCACAATTCTTATATGAGACGATTCTATGATGACCCAATGTTATTCTCCATAGAGAAATTACTTTACGAACCTGTGGATGAGCGAGTGACGTCAGGACTTCTGTACTCTATAAGGTTTAAGTGGTTAAAACAATCATATGCAGTGGACCTGTCCAATGTAATAAGCTTCAGTGTTGAAAGCCAAATAATGTTTTTGATGGGAGGTTGTCTGTGTTGTGTTTCATCAAGAGACAGTCAGAAAAAAGACACAGCTGTGCTCAGAATGAATAGCAGAATGGTTTTATATGTAACAGGGCCAAGTGATATCATCAGTGGTGTTTCCACATCACCCTTGGTGACAGGCATGCGTTTACCAGGCCTTCCTGCCCCCGCCACCCCTCCCGACCCATCCCCCCTGTCCCATCCTCCACCATGTCTTTCCATCAGGCGTTTGCTGTGAAGCTGCTGTGCGCCTGGAAGCTTGAACAAGCTCATTTCCATGTGCACCCTTCAGAGATGCACTGAGCCGTACATGGGACACATGAGGAAGTCTTGGCACTCGCAAATCACATTCAAATTCTGCCCTCAAAATTTGCTTGCCTGCCAGCCAGCACAGGCTTAATATCAACTCTTTCATGTTAGCCTTATGCAAACAAAAGAGAGCTTGTTCTATGCAGCCCTGCACTGTGCATCGCTCTCTCTCTCTCTCTCTCTCTCTCTCTACTCTCTATCTGGCACCCGTGTGTTCTCTCTCTCTCTCCTCTCTCCTCTCTCCCCCTCCCTCCATCTCTCTCTCTCTCTCTCTCTCTGTCTTTCTTTCTTTCTGTCTATCAGTCTCTCTCTCTTTCTGTCTGTATCTCTCTGTCTCTCTCTTTTTCTCTATCTATCTCTCTCTCTCTCTCTCTCTCTCTCTCTCTCTCTCTCTCTCTCTCTCTCTCCCTCTCTCTCTCTCTCTCTCTCTCTCTCTCTCTCTCTCTCTCTCTCTCTCTTACTCTCTGACTCTCTCTCTTTCTCACCACCTCGTCATTCGTCAGTACAGTTAAGCTGTTTGTCAACAATGGGGGAGTGTGACTGTGACTTTGACTGTGATTGTTAAACGATGCATGGCAGACGTTTGACGTTTCAGATGAGATGAGAGATGTCATGATGTCACCACGTCACATTACTGTACTCTTTCGCCCATTCGCAGGGAGGAGCCACCACACCTCCATCATTTGTCCAAATGCCAGGTGAGACTCTTTACCTGAGCTATCAATGTCACAGGACTCCCCAGCTCACAAAATGAATTGAAAATGATTTTACCACATAAACCCATTATACTTTTTTGACTGGGGTACCCCCAGGGGTCTGTACTCGGCCCTCTCCTTTTGTCCCTTCTTTTTTCCCTTTCGCTGAATTTCGCTTGCCTATTTTCACCAAAGTTTGCCTATATGACATGCCCAGAATAGGGATTAATGTGTTTAAAGATCCAAAACAGTAGAAAAATATACATTGCATACAATATTGTTTTAGAATTTTCAACACATCTACAGGGTGGTTGTGTATTACAGGAATATACAGTTATTCTCACCTGATAAGAAAACTGATACTGGAATCCAAAATGGCATTGGCATTTTACAGGCATTACAACTTTAACAGAAAACAAACATTTAAATGCCGTAGCCATTTAACATTTAATGACAAACCCAAATTCATACACCTCAACATTATATTTGATACAGGTGAGTTGATAACACTGAATAAAAGTAAACTGATGGATTAGTTGCGTACCCGATAATATTTTGTGCTCGCATTACCAATACTACATAGTATAGCATAGGATCTGACTGAAGAACTGTCTGACAAATTAGACAAGACAAATTATTACATGTAAACTCTCATTTTCATCTCAAAGTTTAAAAAACTGCCTTGTCAACTGTTTAACATGTAAATAACCGCTCACCTACAGAACATATTATTTTGGACTTTCTTGCACAACCCCCTTGCATAAACAGTACATTTTAGATTATTTATTTGGGAGGAACTGATAATTCACCAAACAGTGACTGCTATTTGCGCTACTTATATACTTGGTGCTAAATTATTCATTCTTCTGCTATATGTTTATCCTGTATATTCTATATTCTGTACACTTCTCTTTTTGGCTGAAACATATACGTATATCCTAGTTCAATAGCAATGGTACAATTCAACTGTATATTCTGCATAAACTGTATAGGCCTATTCTGTACATATCCTCAGTCCCAGGGAATACTCCTCTCCTCTATTCTCATCTCGTCCCCTCTCGTCTTGTCTCCTATCTCCTATCTCCTCCACTCCACTCCTCCTCTCCTCTCCATCCAGCCTTCCTGCTAATAGGCTCTATTCACAGCAGCCATATTATGAAGACATTCACAGGAGTTACCAATGATACTAATGAAGGCTCTGTTCCATTCTGGTCAACAGAGTCAGGGTGCTGATATTGTGCATGTTGGCCCACTGGAAACACTCTGTTACACCAGTGGGTCTACAGTTGGGGTCCAGGGACCCTCATGGGCTTCCAAATAGCCCCTTACAGGTGTGTAACTCTGAGAGTGTACAGGTCCATTTGGTTCCATTTGTACACTCTCAGAGTTATGGGGGTCGTGGAAACCACTGTGCTAGACTAAATGGAACAGAGCCTTCATTAGTATCATTGGTAACACCTGTGAAGGAAGTGATAATATGGGTGCTGTGCATAGAGCCTATCCCCAGAGAGAGTCATGGGAGCAGACTTTTCCAGACCCTGTCTCCCAGGTGGATGGATGCACTCTATCCTATAGAGCCCTGGGTACTCCAGTCAACAAAGTATATAGGGTTGTTCATTGTACTTATATATATATATATATTATTTTATTACAGGATCGCACATGTTGCCTGGTTACTACGGAATGAGAAGACCCTTTCTGTCTGACTCAGACTTCTGCCCGTCGACCAAGCAGTTCCCCAGCGATGTATACCCCTCCTCCCTGGGGGGTAAATCCCTGGGCTGTGACCCCTCTGCCATGGGTGGGTACCCCTCCCTCATCGACAGCTACTACCCTGAGACGTTCGGCGACTACCGCAGCGCTGCATTCACCAGCGGCGGGGGGTCTATCTTCCCCTCGTCTGCCCTCTCCTCTCTGCTACCGCCTTTCACTGGGGAGTCCTCACATCTGTTCCTGGTAACATACTCCAGTCACACGCACGCACGCACGCACGCACACACACACACACACATGCACCTCAGCACTACAGATTGCAATAACACAAAAAAACTATCACAAAGTCCACTAACAAACAAACCCATGTGCTGAACACTATAAGAGCTAAGAGCCCTCAGTCAAAAAACCTATAGATAAAATTCAATGAATGGGAATAAAAAAGAAAGACCAAAAAGCAAAGCAGAGTTTGAAGACAGCATTCATTACAGTGAATTTCAGATCCCATGCAATCAACAGGATTCATATTCATTCATCATAGAACACATTCCATGAATAGGGGAGAGTATTCAAATGTATAAATGACTCCTCTCCTCTCCTCTCCTCTCCGCTCCACTCCCTTGATCACCTCTCTTCTTCCTTTCCCTCTCTCCTACTTTCCTCTTTTCCTCTCCTCTCCTCTCTGTCCTGCCTGTCTGCCTAACCCCAGAGGGAGTCATGGGAGCAGTCTGTTCCAGACCCAGGATCCCAAGTGGACGGCATCTGTCCCGATAGCCTCGCCTCCGTCAGCATCCCTCCCTCCATGGTGAGCCCAGAGCCACCAGGGAGCCCGTCCCAGTACCGCTCCCCGAGCCGGGGGTCTGCCCTGGGCCCCACCTCCACCTCCCAGCCCTATACCACCCTGCACTCCCTGGAGGACAGCCACTACCATGCACTGACCACCAGCTCCTACCCAGCGCTCTCCTCCTCCTTCTCCTGCCCTCCCTACATGAGCAGCACGTCCATCGATGCGCCGCTGTCCAAGATGGCTCCACTGGGGACAGAGGAGGCTGACAGCAGCCTGCCGCCGCACGGAGAGACTCAGTCCTCCTGGGTCAAGGTGGACGGCAGCTCCTGGTCGCCCTACGAGATCAGGAGGTCCTATTGACTATAGTACAAGACTGACAGTCTCTGTGATACATGTTTTATGGAACACTCCTTGTCAAAAGAAATGATGCGTCCCAGCAAGAACTGACTCTTGGAAAATACCCCAAGAATAAGGACACAATTATCATTGTGGGATCGCTTTAGCGATCACACTAATGTTATCTTCACTATTTATTATTATTATTATCATTATTCCCCCCATTTTTTGGGTCATTTCAATGGAGAAATGCCATTTAGTGACGTCATAATGCATAACGCCATTCTAGTGAATGGTAATGCCATTCTAGCTATTATTATTCCCCCCGTTTTTTGGGTCATTTCAATGGAGAAGTGCCATTTAGTGACGTCATAATGCATAATGCCATTCTAGTGAATGGTAATGCCATTCTAGTGACGTCATTATACTGATGTCATTGTATTATGACCCTAATATAACACTACTAACACTATCAATACTAAATACCAGCTCAACATTCTTAGCGATCCCACACTGTTTCTTCAGGAACAGTACTTTCTAGTTATTATTATCATCATCATCATCATCATCATCATCATCATCATCATATACATATACATACAATGTATATTTATATATATATATTATTTATATATATATATGAAGTGAAGAATAATAGGATTTCATAGGGAAATTGCCTAACTGCATACTCTACTGTATATAGTGCACTCTGTATATAAGCCTACTGCTGTTCATTACACAAGTGGAACCTGCATTCAGGAGGACAGACATTCTAATTATATATTCTCACATTGTAAAAAAGAAATCACACCCAGTGTGAAGTGGGAGGTGTGTGGTCATCACAACATGACTCACTTTAAAAAAAGGATAAATTACTTTTTTTAAAGTCCATACTGCTATTCATAGGGCTGCACATGTGTCATGTGTTTCGCAAGCCAATCACAGTCCTGAATTTGCAAAGTCAGCCAGTCACATTACAGTTAGTGGTGTCATGACACTAGCTGTAATGTGATTGGCTGATATGAAAAAAGTATCGATTTGCATTAACAATGGAAGGGTTAGGGGGTACACACATTTTTTGGTCGGTGTCCAAAACTCACTTATAGGGGGCGGCTACACCGCCCCAAAAAACGTGTGAAGTTGTAATAAAATGTAACTTTGGCGCACTTTGGGTGGGGACCTGCTGGAACTCCTTCAAGGGTAAACAAAGGGGCTCCCAGTCAAAGCCCCAGACTGGGAACTGGAAAACCTGCATGATGCAAGAAACTCAGTGTTTCCATCATGAAGGGAACGCAACGCAGCTAACAAACGAACCGATAATTTACACATTTGTAATGTGATACACCGGGGTTTTCAAACGATGTTCAGGCCAGGGAACCCCTATAGCTGAGAGAGAGGTTAAGCAGGGACCCCTCTATATTGTATAAAATTGTGATTAAACTTCTTTTTTCACTTGTCTGCTCTTTTTCCCTCTACACCTATGGGCTACCTGACCTCTTTGCCAAAAATACGCCTTGCAACACCAGGCATTGTGAGCTTGTAGATCTGCTATTTTTGGCTTAAGTTCTCCTCAGAAAAGGGATGCTAGGGTTCAAGTGGTTAATGTAAAAATATATACTCCCACACAAAGATTTGGCGGCCCCCCTGTATTAACTCTGAGGACCCCCTAGGGTCCCGGACCCCCTGTTGAAGGCCCCTGTGATACACAGTATGTGGTCTCTCTTGAGTCTTCAATATAGGGACTTGTTGTAATGGAAATGTCCTGGGTCTGATCTCCAACACACTTACCGATACCCATCAATAAAAACACCTGACACAAACAGGTAAATAGGCTCTATTCACAGCAGCCATATTATGAAGACATTCACAGGTGTTACCAATGATACTAATGAAGGCTCTGTTCCATTCTGGTCAAACAGAGTCAGGGTGCTGATAGTGTGCATGTTGGCCCACTGGAAACACTCTGTTACACCAGTGGGTCTACAGTTGGGGTCCAGGGACCCTCATGGGCTTCCAAATGGCCCCTTACAGGTGTGTAACTCTGAGAGTGTACAAATAGAACCAAATGGACCCGTGTCCATTTGGTTCGTGGAAACCACTGTGCTACACTAAATGGAACAGAGCCTTCATTAGTATCATTGGTAACACTTGTCGGAGGGGGGACACACTATTTGGCCACTAGATGGCGCCCTTCTACCACTAGCCGCATGAGCTGGACTGGAGATTCAGATTGTAGTCTAGAGACTCGGAGCATGCGGCGTTGTTAAACCAGGAGCCTCAGTTATAGGCTACTTGCTGCGTGCCTGTGTCGTGCTCAGTAAACAGCAGATCTACAAGCTCACAGTGTGTCACGAATGTGACGCGTTGTATATCTGCTACGGCATGCAACGCCACACCAGCGTGCAACTAGTCTAAGTATAAATCAGGCTTTAGAGAGCAGGGGACTAGCCTAATAATTTAATACCTACTATGGAAAATTAAATAATATATATTGAATAATAGGTTTTATGGTGGGATTTTTGTTTTGTGTAAATCTGTGTTGCCAGCTAAATGAAAGGGGGGGGGGGGGGGGGGACAGTAAATGGTTTTGATCATACAGGTAAGATGGGGGTAACAGGATAGGTGGGCACCAGGGACATCTGGGCACGATGTAAAATTGTCTATTTTGTCAAAAATGAAAAATACAAAATACAATATTTGAAAAATGGTCTTAAGTAAAGTAAAGTAGACATGATTAAAACATGCTTAATCATTAGACAATTAAGGTCTAATATGTTTCACAATTGCTACAAAACCTGTATATCCAGTCATTTTGGGGCATAAACAAGAAGTTGAAGGATAAAATGGATAATGATGTACCGTGCATGTTCACATCATGTATAGCCTACATTACATTTACATTACTTAAGACCATTTTTCAAATATTTTATTTTGGACTCAGTGAATAAAACTGATGGAGCAAAGTAAGTGTCCATTGTGAGTGTGAGACGAGAATACTAATACTAATACTTTAATAACAACTTTTATATTTTTACCAAGTTAAGATCAAGTCATCCATTTATTTCCCCTTGGGACAACGACCTATAAATAATAATTTAAAATGTACCTTGTGTAATAATGTAGCAACTGCACTATATTTTCGTTTGGTTTATTTCTTTAACTTATACCCAAACTTTTGTCATCATATAAAATGTCAGACTGTTTTCGGAAAGTTAATGACATTACTAATGAGTTAATTAGTAACTGCACACTAATCTTATAAAGCAATTTCCAAATGGCTGCTACCTGTAGCATAGTCTATAGTCTATCTTCATAAAGAAATCACTGGTGGCTATTTTATTCTGGACATGCTGATGCTTTACAGTATAAAGCATCATTAAAACCCATTAAGACCTGGAAAGCATGTTTAGATTTCTTTAGCAATTCAAAAATAGCAGATATACAAGCTCATATGAGCTTGTATATCTGCTATTTTTGAAAAAATCGTGAAAATGGGTGCAAATCTTTGAATATATATATATATATTTTTTTAAGCAAACATCTTTAACTCAAATATTTGCTTCTGGGGGCTCCTGGAACAAAAATATTTTGAGATGGGGGTGGTCCGCGGCCAAATACAAATAGTTTTGAGTGGTCCTTGACATGAAAACGTTTTGAGCACCACTGATATTTATCAACATAAATGTTTTTCAAAAAACTGTTAGGATTTAGAAGACATTTCAAGAATCGGCCTCAAGGTCTTAACGGGTTAAAATCAGTCTAAAACAATTGTGTGAAAAAGGGATTTTCTTAATTGACACAATTGTATCCCATGGCCTCAGCAGGTGTTTTAAAGGGACTGCACTGAAGCCTGGAGTCTGCGGTACCAAAGATGGCTACTGCCCTTTGCCCCGCCCACAACTGTCCCACATATATGCTTTTTTGTGGGAATTAAAGTTAAAAAATATATTGCAATTTATTGGTAGCATATTGAACAATTGTAATAAATGTGGTACAGCTGCTTTTAAGTCAGAGCGATGTTAAATTGACTCATATAACTAACTACAGTGCCTACTGTAATGAGGGGGAGTGATGCCCTCATATCTAAAAAAGGTGGCTAAAATGTATAAAACGTCAATTTATTTTTGGTCAAAGTGTGAAATAGCAGTATATTATATTAAAGGGGACGTTTTTCCATGCCCATATGTGTTGATTTTTTGTGAAAAATCTATATTTTTGAGGTGCTTCTGAATATTCAAATTGAAAGTAACGCGCAATCAAATCATTGTCAAATCATTGAGTTCTAGGGGTTTTAAATAGTAGGCATGGAGGGAGAAAATCTCAAACTAATATATCCCCAGCTATATTAGGATATTGCTGTATGCTCTAACGCTGTTTTAACACATTTATGTTGAGATTTTTGGAGACTTTTGCAAGAATTTCGTTCTTGGCTATTTGGTGAGCCAGAAAAGGACGTTATTGAAGCCCATAGGTCCTCTACCAGGAGCCTTCAGCCAACATGTCTGGTGAGTTTCACATCATATTTTCATCTGGAAACGATTATGGCATCTGGAAACGATTATGGAGCATTTTCTCCTGTAACACAGAACAACAGAAAGAAAAGAAAAATATGACATTAGAATCAAGTGTGGACGGCAAAGTGATATGAGAAACCCTCAATGAAAATATGTTTTCCCCTTGATCATTTATGTCATCTTTACACAAGTTTTACACACGTGCACCAAGGGGTTGTCTCACAATCTTCACATGTGTAAAGTTTATGGATTTATAACAGTTAAAGACAGTTATAAAGGGCTCTCATAGTAAAAATAGAATCATTTGAGTTGTATTTATTAGAGGCTATATATGCCTCATTCCACACCGTCTTCTCTTCAATTCTATCGCACCCAAAGACATGTATGAATATATTTTGCAATGTCATTTTATGACAGTTTTATAGTTGATGTAACTCAGACTTTCTTTTATAAAACCCTATCGTACGTGCGCACGGGGGTTTGGTGGGACGTGTCTGGACGTTAACTTAGGCTCACTAACTATTTGCTACATTTCGCCTAAGAGTCGAATCGCGCAAGAGGCATTGTATGAATATTTATCAGACAGTCACGCACACACGTCTGAAACTATACGCCTAAGAGCCTAATGCTCTTATCGAATCGCATTTACTGACGCTTTGCCACTCCTGAGATAGGGTACTTAATTTTTTTTTCAACAATATATTTATTGATTTTTTTTTCTTTTCCCAAACAACATTAGCCTACATTACAACATTAAATGACATTACATAAAACAAAATGGGCAATTAATACATTAAACATTGCAAGACAATCACACAAAATATAGGGAGGTGGCTACTTTTAAAACGTATTTGTGTGGGTCCCTCCCGATTCCCTTTATCTGGCGTTTTTGCTCAAATGGGTCTTGATTTTTATTATAAAACGTTGCCAAATACCCCTTCTTATCAAACTTGACACATTGTAGCTTATAGGCATAGGCTATACTGAAACAATATGGTGTAATAGAATGGGAGAGCATTTCCATGATTAAAGGAGAAGTTCATCAACAAAATCTATCAATTACACACCCCATTAAGCCTAGAATTCATAGAGGTTTTTCTGTTTTAGTCTCCAGTCATCAAATTATTGGCTTAGGGATGCGGGGGGGGCTTCATTGGGCTTATTGATAGAAAATAAGTCATTGTTTGGGTGAACTACTCCTTTAAGTTTGGGGCGAAACATTTCACTTATAGCCGTAGGGAACGGTGTGTTACATTACATGTAACTCAAACTTGCTGTTTGATTTTAAGAACATTACCTCGATGTTAAGAACCTGAGACCCATATTGCCGATGAATCGTTCTACTATAGGGATGAGACTATAGTTTTTTTTTTACTGACATATAAGCCTAAACTTGGGACTTTTGTGTTCCCAGTTCGTTTGCGTTTTCAAACCCAATATATTGACTTTTAGACGGACTTTTGTCTGCGGGTGCCCAGTGTTGACTGTTTCTGGGGAGGGGCACGTTGTTCCGTGGAGTCAGTAGTTATTATCCATTTATTAAATGGAGAATGACCCCGCGGAACAACGTACCTCGCCTTCCCCTTAGCCTACTGCCCGTATCAAGCAACTATCCTATACACGCATAATAATAATAATGAATTGCATTTTTATAGCGCTTTTCCAAGTGCTCAAAGCGCTTTACAATGGTTCAATCGTTCATACATGGGGGGGGGGGGGTACATTGGGAGCATAGTTTCACATAAATAATAACCTCTGCTTTGTATTTACCCGACATTTGTTCTATAGCATATATACGCTCTAAGATGTGAAATGAGCACTTACGTTAGTCTATTTTTGCACCGTTTTCCGTGTCCCTGATCTGATCTGGGTGTGGGTGTTTTTTTCGCGCAACAGTCCGTGGATTTAGACACTGTTGACAGTGCAAACGGAGCTGCCGTAAAGAGAACGTGGATATGGGCAAGAAGGGGGGGTCGCTCCCTCCTGGCGCAAAAAGCACACAGGGTCCCAGGGGTGAACATATAAGCCCCAGGGTGGAAGACTGTTCTACTGTCTCGCAGACAGTGCTGTAGGCTACTGGTTCCCAAACTTTTGAGCTTGTAGATCGGCTTTTTTCACTACTTCCGCACTGAACATTTGTTTTCAAATTTTGGGGATCAATAATCCATAATTATTAAAACAAAATGTATGAAACAAAAAATAAAGGGATATTTAGCCTACTCGCGATGTGTCCGCGACCCACATATGGGTCCCGACCCACTGTTGAGAAACAGTGCTGCCTATACTGTGCACTGTGCAGCGCTGCAGCCTAATCGCCTATTATTGCAAAGAAATACGCATGGTTATTTCTATAGCACTTACCGTATTATTATAACAGCGTTAGTGTGTAACTATAACACCCACTTATTATTTCAGTGTTATAACACTGTTATAAAGCTGTCAGTTCGAGGGGGATTTGCGCACACACTGGACTCAACAAATGATTCCATACAAATTAGGGTATGATGCCATTAACCTGTTATCTTAAATGTGTAAATAAAATAAATAGGCATATTTCCTATAGCCTACTTTAAATGTAATGACCAAAGCTTGACATCGCCGTGGTGCAATATTTTTTTACCAAGCACAAAGAAGGACATGATTTTTTATTTCTGTGCTATTAGAGCTATTAGCAGCATGCAGAGAGAGAGAAAGACGACACGTCGTTTACTGTCATAATTGCCTGGCCCCATGTTTGGCACAATGGTTCTCAGACTGAATGTCAAGGTCTCCCCTTATACTCTGACAGTAGGCCTATACAAATGGAACCCGTTAGGGTCCATTTGGTTCCATCGGTATTCTGTCCTGATCATTTAGGCTCTCATTTAGAATCCCTGGAATCCACTTTGAGAGCCACTGGTTCAGCAGGCTTTCACTATAAGTATAAGGAGATGTTTGTTTTGTTGTCATCATTTTGCAGATAAACAGAAGGTGTACCAAGGCGTGCGAGTGAAGACCACGGTGAAAGAATTGCTGCAGAGACGCAGAGCGGCCCTGAAAACGATTAAAACGGTATACGAACCCCCCCCTCAACACACACTTAATCAATAACAAGTTCAGAAAGGTTTTAAACATCTTTATTTTTTTGATATATCTTAGTATACACATGAACCTATGTTTCCTTCAAAACGGAACGGACTGTCTTTCTACTCTCTATGGACATAGGCGAGATCTCACAAATAGTACTAACACTTGTTATTTAAAATGTGCAAAAATAGATGTATTATTCAAATGTGCAAAAAACACATTTTTAACCTAGGAAATATACAAGTTCATGATATCCACATCCACAACACATGGCACTTTCCTATGCCCCCGTTTGCTGCATAATGCATATTGTTCAATAAAGGAGAAAAATAGTTGAAACCAGTATAGGCCTAGTCCACCCTTCCTGAAGCTATAAATAACCCCTGCTGCCGTTGTCTTCGTAAATTATTGACTGCCACCATATAACCCCTTACCCCTATAACACACGTTGCCCACAGTCCTTTGAGCAGCGTGCTCAAAGTGCATGCCGCTCCCTGAAAACTGAAATCCCTATTATGAACAGAATTATGATTGGTAATCCCCTTTCAGCGGGCAAGTCCACGCAGGCACACATACACAAGCACAAGCAGGCACACATACACACACACACACACGCACACGCACACGCACACGCACACGCACACTCACACTCACACACACACACACACACACACACACACACACACACACACACACACACACACACACACACACACTGACACACCCCCAGCAACCACAACCCCCACATACAGAAATAAAAATCCTAATAACTCCAATGTCCAATTAACACAAATATCTTAATATGATATCTGATTGATTTTGTTAAAACAATTTGATGACATTTTTCTTCATTTCACTTTTTTTCAGCAGGTGTCTGCAGGTCGCGTGGATATTCAGGAGCTGTGTGTATCCACTCTGCAAGGTAATAATCTCATCCTGGCCAGCATCCACTTAAAAACGTGCGGTTTATTCAAGTGCGTGCACATTAAAGCACATGCAGCATGGGCCAGTGTTTCTCAAACGTTTACATTTCAAGTTCTCCCCTTAACTCTGACAGTATAGGCCTACGCATGGAACCAAATGGACCCATCCATTTGGTTCCATTTGTATACTGTTAGAGTTACAGACTTGTAAGGGTCAATTTAGACCCCCTACCTTAAGGAACCCAGTCCACAGAGTCCCTGAATCCACTTTGAGAACCACTGATGTAGGCTACAGTTAACGTCACATGAAATTAGAGGCTCTTTTTTCTCTCCCATGAGCAAGCATGAATGATAGCCTACAACTGAGTTAGGCTCGCTTTAAACGCACGCCCTTGTTTAATAGTGGAATCAAAACACGCGGATGTTGCAGGCATGCAATTAAACGACGAAACTGTAGCTTACGCGTTGTTGTGGGTTTGATCAAAAGAGACAGACATTAGTCATAGCTGACGTGAAAGGTAAACGTTATAAACAACCTGCCCTGATGTAGCCTAGAACCCCAAGAAGCCAAAAACAAGATACTTACATGAAGCTCAAGCAGTCAAGAACAGTTGTCTTAAAGGATGGGGCAATTTGAAACTAATTGCATGCTAAACTATCACATGCACCCAAAGTACAGTGTAATGTCAACCCTTTTTATAAACGTGCATTCAAATGTGTTGGGTGATGGACCACTGACATCACAACTAGCTGTGATGTCTCTCCAATTATTTAAATGCCTTCCTGTGTTTAGTGGTGGTGTCACGCTCATCGGGCACTGTGTGCAGCGCTCTCGAATACCAAAACGCTCGCCCCAAAACACAGTCACCCCGGGGCAATCCGGCGACCTCGGAACGTTCGCCACCTGGAATTCCTCACCGTAACCGTCACGTAACCTCACCTCACATCTGTAAACGTCTAATGTCTAAACCTCACCTTATTTATTCCAAAACGTAACCTCAGTAAAACTGGGCCAAAACCTCACCTTATTCCTAAACTTTACCTGAGTAAAACTATGACTAAACCTAAGCTTATCCCTAAACTTAACCTCAGTAAAACTATGCCTAACCCTAACCCTAAACGTATGTCTAACCTCCTCATTCCTCGGGGAAAAAAATGGGGGGTGAGCGTGTTTTGGGGCGAGTCTTCCGGTTAACGCACTCTCACATGTCTAAAGGCTATACTGTACCTCTCCCAACAACAGGCAACCACGGCGACGCCACAACCGCTGCAGCTTTCCAGGGAGCGGACGTGAGCATCAGTGGGACCCGGAACCTTCAGCCACACGCCTGCAGCCTGCAGGTACAGGAGAGCTCCTTTGACCAGCAGCGGCAGTTTGTGGAGATGTCGTTGTTGTCCGGTGATGGTGGCGGCGGCGACATGTACAGCGACAACAACAACAGCGCGTCTCTGCTCCCCCATCAGCCCAGCTTTGCGCTGCTTTGGTCTCACGAGCAGCAGCACGCACTACACGCGGACTACTACAACAACCCTGGAATGGTAGGTATTTTTGGTGCGTAAAAATCGTGCGTAATTTGGATGTGGGCTCGGTTTAACTTAGCAGCACTCCAGGGGAACGGTTCATTTGAATGCGTAATTTGATTACTTTGCAGCGCTCCAACCTGCCTACTCCACTGTTGTGCTTGATGTAATTCAGTCGTAAGACGGTGTTGCGCACTGAAGATCTGGCTATATAGTTTCGGTTTTACAGAGCAATCCCCTGCATCTGTTCATGTTTAAATCCCAGGGCTCCATCGCCATGCCTCTTCTTGTGGTGGACGTTTTTGTCAAAATAAAAAAAATGGCCATGGACATACAATATTACCAGAAACAGAGCTATAGCCCTACATGTATACTACTAGTGCTGTGGTCCTCAAAGTGGTTTGAGAGACTTTCAGGGTTCCTTGATGGTGGTGCAAATGGGCCATTACAGGTCTGTAACTCTGAGAGTGTACAAATGGAACCATGTACACTCTTAGAGTGTACAACCATAACATTACAGGTCTGTAACTCTGAGAGTGTACAAAAGGATGTACACTCTCAGAGTTATGGGGGTCCTTGAAAACAAAACGTTTTAGAACCACTGTCCTAGTGGACTCCTAATGTGCCATATTGTCGTAGTAAATCAGTATTATCAGTATACATATTCTGAAGAAAACCTGGAGACTGACATTCAGCAATTGGGTCTTATGTTAAAAGGAAAAACATTATGGCGTGTAAAAACATAATCAAAAAGTTGCCATGGACACATTTGTCTGTGTATATGGACATATTGACGCCCCCTGGTTTCAGTTTACAGAGCAATGATGCATCTGTTCATGTTTTCAATCCTCCTTCCAGGCTCCCTCTCCACCAGACTCGGTGAACCTCCCCAGCCCGGTGGATCACAGCAGCTACTCGCCACAGGGCTCTTCCTCGTTCTCCTCCTCCTCCTCCTCCTCCTGCTACAACTCGCCCACCAGGATGGACGGTGGCAGCTATCACCAGGGCTTCGCCCCCCCGGACCAGCAGTACCACTATCAGCACTGTAGTAACAACCTCCAGCAGGACTGTCACTTTATGTCCCACTGCAGCTGGCCGGCTCAGCAGCAGCAGGACAACTTCTCTGCCCAGGAGTACGCTCCTTACTACGGCCCCATAGACTACCCGTACCCCCCATACCCAGTATTGGAAGACAACTATTTCAGGAGGGAGTTGACGCCAATGGGTTCAGAAATGTGCTATAATGTGTTATGATCAACAGTATTGTTTTTTTGTATAAATTAGACTAGTGGTTCTTAACCTGTGGGTCGGGACTCCCAGGGGGGGCGCCGCAGGATTTTGGGGGGGGGGTCCCCAGATGACAGTAAAGTGACAATTTAAGACCTTTTTAATTAAAAAAAAGAAAAAAGAAAAGAAAACTATAAAAATGGTCAAACATTGGCCAAATAATATAAGAAAGAGGCAAAATATTTGAAAATAGCTGATCTACAATTCTCACAATATTTAATATCTGTGGAACTCCTTCAATTCCAAGTGTTTGTCAGGGTGGGGGTCCCCAGTTCAAATATGATTATTTTGGGGGGGTCGCGGCCTGAAAAGGTTGAGAACCACTGAATTAGACTATGTGAATGCAATGCACTGCCCATGTATACCTGCCTAATCAATGCCAATATTCACTTGATGGACTGCTTTGAATTTCAATGTTCCTTATTTTTGCAGGGTGAATGGAGAATGGCTGAGTGGATGTTGCTGTGCGCAATATTGTTGTCACTGTTGTTTGTGGTAGAGGCTGACTTTATTTTTGTATCAATGATCCTCTTTTTTACCACTTTATTTTTCATACACATATATGCTTTAGTTTTGTAACTGTTAAATAAAATGTGTAAATTCACCAATATTTAATTGCTGTACTAACCTGCTCGTTTTCAATGTATTACAACCACAAATCAATCTACTTTCATATTTTTAAAGTTTATTGTTTAGGCTAAATTAAATAACCATAATATCTTATGAGCAAGTATTACCAATATATTTGTCTCAGGAGTGCAGCATAGGCTTAGTATAGGCATATAAAAATGGTTACCGTGGAACATCTCAAACAGCTTTAGAATGTTCTGGCAAACAGGCTACACCAAGGCTATTCTGCCTATTGCCAGAGTAACATCATTACACATTAAAAGGACAAATAAATAGACATGATAAATAAAATGTTCATTATTGAAATGGTTATTCTAAAACATGTGATCATGAAAGGACACACACTGCAAAGATACAGCATGAAGTCAATGTTTAAACGTCTGCTTGGTGAAAGAATGTCATGTTCTCAGTATCGATTCAGATTCCTGACACCCATCCAATTAAGGCCATGGCCTTAATTGGATCCGTGAAGTAGGCCTGATGGCGAGTGCAGACTGTGGAACAATTGTAATGATTCCTTCCATACAGAAGAACAACAATAACAACAAATATAATATTTCACATAATTCAAAATAATACAAGACAAGCCAAAAATCAATTTGAAAATATATTTCGACCCTGGAAATACATTTGCACATACATTTTAGATGCAGAAGGCCACTTTTGTCCTATGTAGGCCTGCACATTTCATATTGTCTATTCTTAACCACTTAAACCCCAGCATCGGTATTGCGGGGAAAGCTTTAGCTGATAATAGCAGATCGACAGGCTCACAACACGATGCGCTGCTTCGTATTGTGAGCTTGTTGATCGGCTGTTTTCAGTGAAAGCTTTCCCCTTATGAGGTTTAAGTGGTTAAACGTTTTACATGTATTTTCGCTGGCAATGGGACAGTGTCAGGTTAATGGACGAAGGTCATGTACGACCAGCTCCTTTGGCCCATTTCTGTTCCCTTTGAACTGCACTAATACCTCATGACATGTCCACATTCAAATAAATGTGAACAAGTCATAAATCTGAGAAATGGACAACTCCGTTTGCCTGAATATTTGTTTCACCTGTTTGCATATAAGCCTATTGTGCTTGCACAATAGGCAGAATAGGCAATCCTGTTTGTTTCTGAGCATGGATTTATTATAGTTTTATAGTGGGCTATGTAAGACAGTCTGGTCGATCTGTCGGTCTGTCAAACAATAGGCTACTCAACGGTTCAAAGTTCAAGGTTGTTATTGTCATAGCCTTGCCTAAACACTATCATAGATGTATTTTATTGTTTTTTATATTTGCATATAGATATGCAAATATCAAAAGCAATAAAATACATCTATGATAGTCTTGATCCATGGCTATTATTGCAGCTAGCTTGTCACAAATATAGTTGCTGCAACATTGCAGGCAGTGAAATTATTACTTCATCAACATTGTGGATAAAATAATAACAATAGGCTAATACAAATATGCCTAGTAATAAACTAGTGTGTGTATATATATATATATATATATATATATATATATATATATATATATATATATATATATATATATATATATATATATATATATATATATGTACATATGTATGTAGATGTGTTCACACATCTACTGCCATAGATAGGATCCAACATTCAGGACCATTTGCTTGATATGTTTAGGGATGTGCTTGTATATCAAGCCGCCTCATGCTACAGAAACACTGATAGAGGCTCCTGACCTATGGGCCACGGGTCTGGAGCTGTTGGTTCCCAAGGCTACACTCTGTACTGTACTCTTTACTGTGCCTCTCAGCTCAGTCTCAATAAAGAAAAATGTAATCTGGATTATCTAATCGTCTGTTAGATGGTCAGAGGTCAAAAGAAGATGACCTAGAAGGTCAGAGGTCAAAAGTCAGAGTGGGAAAGTTGTTCGGCATGAGGAGACGCATTATGTGTATTGAAGTTAGCTCAAACATTACTTCCTGTGCCCGTCTCAATCTGATACAGTTTAAAGTTCTCCACCGTGCCCATTTTAGTAAGGCTAGATTAAGCACAATCTTTCCTGACCTGGATGGGAGATGTGAGAGATGTCAACAAGACTCAGCCAACTTGACTCACATGTTCTGGTCCTGCCCCAGTTTAATTGTTTTTTGGACAGATGTATTTAAAACTCTCTCAGATGCCTTTGAGGTGAATATTCAACCTAACTTTGAAGATTTTTTGGGGTGTCCGGTGTTCAATCTCCATCTTGGAAAAAATTCAAGAATGCTATTTCCTTTGCGTCCTTGCTAGCCCGTAGGAGAATTTTACTAGAATGGAAATCAGCCACCCCACCTAGAATATCACTTTGGTTACAGGACCAAAAAAATATAATACTCGATCAGAGGCTCAGCCCAAATGTTTTACTCCATCTGGGACCCCTTCCTCTTATATTTCCAAAACCAAAACGCTCTCCCTCCAGATTAACTCGTTGGGGGGAGGGGGGACTCTAAGGTTACAATCTTAATTTCTATTTTTATAATCATCTTCCCTTTTATGTTCTGGTCGAGTATAGAAGGCTGAGACTTCATGGCACGTAAACCTTTTTTGCCTCCTACATGTATGTTTGTGTATGATAAATTGGCACTGTAAACCTGTACACAGCACCTACCACTCACAAGGGTATATGCTACAACTGTACGCATTTACCAAGCTTTAGTGTTTTATTTTTACTTTTTATTTCTTTTTTTAATTTCTTTATTTCTTTTTTCTTTTTTGATGCATTTTCTTTTTGTGTTTCCTTTACTTAGCCTTTGATATAATGCATTGTTTGTCTGGTTGACAGTATGGTCATAGTCCTCTGGGGTGGGGGGGTTATGGGGAGAAAAAAGAAAAGAGAAAAGGGGGATACAGAAAAAAATATATATAAAATATATATATATATATATATACATATATGTACTTCAATTTGTCTTTCTGTGCTGTAACCCATTCATTTTCTGTAATAAAAATGATATATAAAAAAAAAGAAGTTAGCTCAAACAGGGCAGTTATATGTTCAAAGTTTGCATTTTCAATTGATTGCTATAGCGCCTCCCTTGGGCCAATGGTTGTGATTTTCGTGTCTTCGCCATTTGACATAGCCCTGTACCACATTGCAGAGTTTCGTATAAACCGACTGCATGGTTAGGCTAATACAGCGATTATGCGTAAAACGGTGGAATAATAATAAAACCTACAATAAAGGGGACCACAGCCCTACGGGCTTGGCCCCCTAACAAAAGGGGACCATGGCACTATGTGCTTGGCCCCCTAACAAAAGGGGACCATGGCACTATGTGCTTGGCCCCCTAAAAATGGGTAGATGGGTTCCAAGATTGGGCCAAACCTGACTGAAGCCCACCAATCCTCAAAGCTCAGATCAACTCAAGCAGCAAACCTTCACCATGCCTTGGTGAATGTTTGCTGTTTAAGTGATACTGTAATTCTTACAGTATCTGGCGGTTTAAAACAGAAAAAGGAAGTGCTGCCTGGGTTCAATCACAGTGGCTCAAAACAGGTGCTCTTCAGTGGAACAGGTATACATAGAAGCAAAGAAACCCAAAGTTCTGCTTGTGGTGAGGCAGACTATATGGAAAAAAAATACTTAGGCACTCCATCTTCAGGTGAAATCTTTTTATATAGATTTATTTTACAGATGAGCAAGGCAACACCTGGCGACGGATTGTTTCTCACGACCTTGAACATCTATAGCTACATTTTGAAAAGGTTTCTTCAAATGGCTGCAAGGCTTTGAAGGAGACATCTTGGGTATGTGAGACTGGTTCCTAACTGTGACTACAACAGTTAACAGTTGAAGACACACACTTAACCACCTATCAGCTACTCCTCGCTACTATAAACAAACCTCCACAGAACTCTGTCTCCCTGTTTACCTTCAGGGTCAGTAATGCTGTGATGGCAAGATGTTGAACAAGAATGTACATGGGGATGGGGGGGAGGGCTATCTCTGACAGGTGGTGGTGGTGTGTGTGTGTGTGTGTGTGTGTGTGTGTGTGTGTGTGTGTGTGTGTGTGTGTGTGTGTGTGTGTGTGTGGGGGGGGGGGGGGGGGGGGTCTGTCTACAGTTCAGGTCTTTGTGGACCACTTGTTGCCTAATTTGGTCTAATCTGTTCTTGGTCTTTCTCCATTCATCAAAACACTGTCTAAATCTTGGGTTTCACTCAAAAGATAAGCCAGAGAGGCTATCCCCACACATTAAATATCTACTGTTTTGCATGTTATCATTATTACATTTGGCTAACACTAGCCAGCTCTTTTCTTAGCTCAGACAGAAGTGTAGAGAAACGGCAAACTGAAGGCAAACAGGGATTTCATATCACAGTGTTGTTGCCAAAAATGTCCAATCCATGAGTGATAGTGTTTTACACAGGTCAAAAGTCTGCCAAGTGTGCTGAATATAATAAGGTAGGCTGCTCATCCATGTCAAATTCTATGTTACGTGTCAAAGTCAAGCACTGAGTGATCAGGGTGTGTGCTGTGTGCAACAATCTTGCATGCTACTCATGTCAAGGGGAGCTGCTAAGCAAGCAATTGTGGAAATCCCCTGTGCAAAAGATGAGATGAGATACACTTTTAGTTGCAAACAATACTTGCACTGCACACAAGGCTTAAGAGGTGTCTTTCTGCCCTAGGTGCATGACACTGCCAGTAAGGCTTGCTGTGGATTTGTTTTCTTGGTAAACCACTTGAGCCCTAAACTGTAAACGGTAAACTTTCATCTATAATGACATGCTCAAAACAGGGGCATCAGGGTTAAAGTAGTTAAATGGGAAGTACACTATATCAAATCCTGAGAGTTCATTTATGGCAAGTTGCATATTGAATTTAGCAAAGTTTTTAAAGCTTTACAGTTGTTTGTACTTCAAATATCAATATGTCACACTACGTAGTTATTGACATTAATGATAATTCTTTGATTAGGCCCATCTTCATGCTAATATCTATTGTTGGAAAAGAATGAAGGAAAACAAATAAGCATGACACGTTGATACACAACCTAAGACTTGTTGGATGAATGCACCACGTAGCATACATGCCAGAGCTTTCAAACGCACGCACGCACTGTTTCTGTTGTGGCTTGTTACATTTTCAATTCACGGCACTGAATGTTCTCATATCCACAAGTTATCCCACCATATTTCACAAGATGTGATTCATTAAAACGTAACCATTCCATCTGTTTATAACGGAGGGCGTTTCTTGAATAAATACAAGTCAGTATTGACCAACTCATATTTCTTTGTATAAGGTCACCACCACACCTATAAATCAGATAGCACCAATCAATCTGCAAGTCATACAGTGGCAAAGTTTGCAGTCCCAAAACCTGGAAATGAGTTAGCATTTTGCAATTCATGATTCTTTCTCTCAAAGTCTTTTTAAATGGGTTTTTGGTTAAATGCCTGAAATAAGGTCTGCGGTTAACACAGGCTTAAGGGATTGTAATTGTTTGTTCTAGTCAAAAGAGTCCTTTTGCAGCCAAAAAATGTATTCCTTTTTTGTTCTATAGCATAAAATTCACTCTACACCTTCTAACCACACATCGTTTAACATTTTTATTTAAGAAATGGGTGGAAGATGAACCTGTATGGAATAAAAGGAATGGAGGGGGTGAAGGGGAAAGGATGAAGAGGGATGAATAGCGTGAAGGATGAAGAGGAACTGGGGGATGAAGGGATGTTATGCGAGGGACGAAGGGATGAAGAGGATGAGGGGATAGGAGGAGGGAGAGAGGGAGAGGAGTGGTGAGGAAGAGGGGAGACGAGGAGACGAGGGGTGAAAGGATGTTAAGCGATGAAGCCATGACAATCGCAAACCGAACACCACATTAGGCAAAGGTTTGTTGTTATGAAGCCAGTATTGCATGGAGTTTCTTTGACACGATTGTTTGACACGTGCTTAATTTAGTTACAATGCTGTGTTACCGACATGACATGTTGCTACATATGCAGGTGAAGTTTGATGTAATTTGACTTAATAGGCTATATGGTCTAGTGCCCCATCGGTCCTAAAATAGATCAATCGACATGTTTGTGGTAGAAGAACTTTGATTGATGTGTCATGCATATTGTTTTACATTCCATTACTTAGACAGACGTCTTATTGCCATACAGTTGGCCTTACCATCAATACGATTTATGCCTCTCATGTAAAAATGTGGCCCCCCCTTGCAGAGGCAAAAATTCTCTATACTGTAACAGTACATTCGGATCATTTTCATCCCCTCATACCATGCCCCCAGACCCCTACAGGGGCACGTTTGTTATACAAAATCAATGCTAGAAATGCCCCGGCTTGAGGATAATTTTCCCCATGAGAATGCACACTCTCTCTCTCTCTCTCTCTCTCTCTCTCTCTCTCTCTCTCTCTCTCTCTCTCTCTCTCTCTCTCTCTCTCTCTCTCTCTCTCTCTCTCTCTCTCTCTCTCTCTCTCTCTCTCTCTCTCTCTCTCTCTCTCTCTCTCTCTCTCTCTCTCCCCCTCTCCCCCTCTCCCCCTCTCCCCGTAGGGCCACAGGTCTTAACATGCCCAGCCCTTTCAGTGATAACACTAGTAGCTTTGAAGCTGTACCTCTAGAGAACTTCACTGTTTGTTTCCCTTTCTCCAGGAGTGGTTAAACAGAACATAAATCATTAGAATTATTTAGAACCACCACTTTTTGCTTAATTGTTCAAATATTTACAAGCAAATCAGCTCAGTTCATTTAAATGACCTGTAACTAATGCGCTACCGTAATCTTTCACAATCATTTTATAATAAAGAAATACATCACATGGATGCAACTGGGACGCATCATCAGTGTTGTAGCCTGGGGTCATAGGGTGTTTCGGGTCTCGCAACATACAACATACACCCTCGCCCAGGTGACCCAGCCAGGGTTGATCAAGCCCCAACTTACGTCCCAGTAGCACCCACGGTCAGTCCTATAGGGAAAGACAGGGCCACTCAGTCCGCTTCTCCGGAAGTACTCTGCCGGGACTCGGGAGAGGCTCTGGCACGTGGAGGGACTAGGCTCTGTGGGTTGTCTCCTGGCCGGGCTCCTCCTTCGTCTCACCAGGTCCAGGACCTGAGCGCTGTACCAGATCCTCTGTACCATCCCGATCCAAACATTTCCTTCTGGCGTGATGGTTCCTTGGGCCGATACCACTAGATTGGGCCGTCTAATGGTATTAGCTCCGCTTGCGGTACGCTGGAATGGAATGGCCCTCCTAAAGGGCTCACCGCGGGTTTGTTGGGATTCTTCCTCACGGAAGACACAGCATGGGGCGCTAACCCATACTGCTCCCGGGATACCGTCTACATTCCGGCTGTCAACAGTCTCTCCTGTGGTCACCAAACTATTCCTGGTTGTCACGTAGTCTATAAATTCCTATGAGCCACTATAAATAGAATAACTAATAAAGAAATACATCACATGGATGCAACTGGGACGCATCATCAGTGTTGTAGCCTGGGGTCATAGGGTGTTTCGGGTCTCTCAACATACAACATACACCCTCGCCCAGGTGACCCAGCCAGGGTTGATCAAGCCCCAACTTACGTCCCAGTAGCACCCACGGTCAGTCCTATAGGGAAAGACAGGGCCACTCAGTCCGCTTCTCCGGAAGTACTCTGCCGGGACTCGGGAGAGGCTCTGGCACGTGGAGGGACTAGGCTCTGTGGGTTGTCTCCTGGCCGGGCTCCTCCTTCGTCTCACCAGGTCCAGGACCTGAGCGCTGTACCAGATCCTCTGTACCATCCCGATCCAAACATTTCCTTCTGGCGTGATGGTTCCTTGGGCCGATACCACTAGATTGGGCCGTCTAATGGTATTAGCTCCGCTTGCGGTACGCTGGAATGGAATGGCCCTCCTAAAGGGCTCACCGCGGGTTTGTTGGGATTCTTCCTCACGGAAGACACAGCATGGGGCGCTAACCCATACTGCTCCCGGGATACCGTCTACATTCCGGCTGTCAACAGTCTCTCCTGTGGTCACCAAACTATTCCTGGTTGTCACGTAGTCTATAAATTCCTATGAGCCACTATAAATAGAATAACTAATAAAGAAATACATCACATGGATGCAACTGGGACGCATCATCAGTGTTGTAGCCTGGGGTCATAGGGTGTTTCGGGTCTCGCAACATACAACATACACCCTCGCCCAGGTGACCCAGCCAGGGTTGATCAAGCCCCAACTTACGTCCCAGTAGCACCCACGGTCAGTCCTATAGGGAAAGACAGGGCCACTCAGTCCGCTTCTCCGGAAGTACTCTGCCGGGACTCGGGAGAGGCTCTGGCACGTGGAGGGACTAGGCTCTGTGGGTTGTCTCCTGGCCGGGCTCCTCCTTCGTCTCACCAGGTCCAGGACCTGAGCGCTGTACCAGATCCTCTGTACCATCCCGATCCAAACATTTCCTTCTGGCGTGATGGTTCCTTGGGCCGATACCACTAGATTGGGCCGTCTAATGGTATTAGCTCCGCTTGCGGTACGCTGGAATGGAATGGCCCTCCTAAAGGGCTCACCGCGGGTTTGTTGGGATTCTTCCTCACGGAAGACACAGCATGGGGCGCTAACCCATACTGCTCCCGGGATTTTGAATATTAAGAGTAATATTAGTCAGATAACGTGGAAGTATATCTACTTTAATGCAGCACATTATATTTTTGGCTGTTATAAAGTATTGTTTAATTCATTTTAGACAGTGATGAATTATGTCGATGGAACCAGACAAAAACAAGAAGGTATCTTTTAAAGATAAGATTTATGTCCTGTTTAACCAAAAATGTTAATTTTAAAAAGATTTAGGTATTGTGGGAAGACTCTTAAATCTCATCATATTTGCCAGAGATGCATGTTTCAACACAGGACCTTGTCTTGGTAGAATCCAAACAACAAGTCTACCTTTCATAGATGTTAGCGATAAAGCTCACTGACTGTACCGCGCGCGCGCACGCACGCACGCACACACACACACACACACA
Organism: Gymnoscopelus microlampas; assembly: GCF_963454915.1. Classification (NCBI taxonomy): domain Eukaryota; kingdom Metazoa; phylum Chordata; class Actinopteri; order Myctophiformes; family Myctophidae; genus Gymnoscopelus; species Gymnoscopelus microlampas. The sequence goes on along the minus strand of NC_139945.1, from coordinate 50,179,785 downwards.
CACACACACACACACACACACACACACACACACACACACACACACACACACACACACACACACACACACACACACACACACACACACACACACACTCTTGGCACACATACACACACTCTTGGCACACATTTTAGTGTGGGGTTTCCCCTTCATATCTCCCAAAAAAAACAGTTAGGTAGACTGGTCTCTGTGCTCTGTTTACATAAATTCATCCTTGTTTTTGCCACAGCTCAACATGAAAACAAGCAAATATAATTTGTAGCATATTTCAACAAGGCAATACAAACTTATTTTCAAAACATTAAGCATTAAGACACAGGGCATACACAAGATTAAAGACAACAATACAGAAGAATACAGAAACAAGAATGAATTGTAAAGTGCCTTGGATAAAGGCGCTATGTATATAAATGTACCATTTAGAAGATATTATTAAAAACCTTAGTAAAAGGCAGCAGCAAACATATATTATATGTACTCATCTTGTCTACAATCTTTTTTGTGTCAAAGATAACTAAATTGGAGTATACAATAAGTAAATGCCTATTTACAGTTTTTCGCAATTGTTAACACACGTTTCTCAAAACAATAACGGCTTTCTCAAAACTGCACACACAAAACTGCAAACCTCACACACAAAATGCTAAACCCTACAGTCCCTTTGCAAGATGACTCTTTGCCATCAAATCTTTTAACTGTTCACAAAATGGATTTGGTACACACAGCCATATTTTCAAATGACACACACATATCATTCATTACAGTACACACAACTAAGCATGTGCTGCACACTACCAAGCATTTACAGCACACTGCAGGGCAAAATTGAAAACACAATCATATAAATGGAACACACCATATGAATGACATTGACTCTGGAGAATGAGCCATTTCTCATTTTGTAAAATGACTCAGTGTAGGCCTACTTTTTTCATAGTCAAAACAAAACACAAATATGCAGCCAAAAATGTTTTATTTCTCTACATGATTTAGGCATCATGCCTCCGGTTCATGTCTGGCCAGAGGGCCTCATCCACATCATAGGCAATGTTCTCCCTGTCCAAGCAGCGTTGGGAGAAACGCCTCGAGTGGCGCAACAGTGACTAGGGCTGCAATCGATTTTCACGATTTTTGTATAATGACATTTTTCGATTTTGAATTGGAAAAAAACATATTTTAATCGAGAATCGTTTGTTTTGAAAAAATCGGAAAAGAATCGGAATCGTGACCCCAAGAATCGGAATCAAATCAAATCGTTAGATAGCAGAAGATTCACACCCTAACAGTGACGTCGCCACAAGCCTCCTCCATGGCCTGGAGCAGTGGGACCCGGCTCTGTGGGTTCCGTTCATATACCTTCCACCTCCAAGCTCAAAAGAACTCCTCAATGGGATTCAGGAAAGGAGAATAAGGTGGAAGGTACAGAACGGAAAAATGTGGGTGGTCCTGGAACCACTCACGCACTGGAGCAGCCCGGTGGTGCAAATTGCTCACCAGACCTGAATGTTTAGAGATTTGACTATTTGTGTGAAGTAGTGCCAAATTGGGTCGAGCGATTAGTACATGAAGTTACAGTTTTTCACAATTGTTACAGTTTTTCACGATTGTTTTCACACGTTTCACAAGGCAGTAGCAGATTTCTCAATACTGCTCACACAAAACTGAAAACTATTCACACAAAATGCTAAACCCTACAGTCCCTTTGCAAGATGACTCTTTGCCATCAAATCTTTTAACTGTTCACAAAATGGAACTCGTGTTTTCATTTGGTACACACAGCCATATTTTCAAATGACACTCACATACCATTCATTGAGTACACACAACTAAGCATGTGCTGCACACTACCAAGCATTTACAGCACACTGCAGGGCAAAATTGAAAACACAATCATATAAATGGAACACACCATATGAATGACATTGACTCTGGAGAATGAGCCATTTCTCATTTTGTAAAATGACTCAGTGTAGGCCTACTTTTTTCATAGTCAAAACAAAACACAAATATGCAGCCAAAAAAGTTTTATTTCTCTACATGATTTAGGCATCATGCCTCCGGTTCATGTCTGGCCAGAGGGCCTCATCCACATCATAGGCAATGTTCTCCCTGTCCAAGCAGTGTTGGAAGAAAGCCCTGACAGGCCTCAACAGTGATTTTCATGATTTTTGTATAATGACATTTTTCGATTTTGAATTGGGAAAAAAACATGTTTTCATTGAGAATCGTTTGTTTTGAAAAAATCGGAAAATAATCGGAATCGTGACCCCAAGAATCGGAATCGAATCGAATCAGCCCTAACAGTGACGTCGCCACAAGCCATGGCCTGGAGCAGTGGGACCCGGCTCTGTGGGTTCCGTTCATATACCTTCCACCTCCAAGCTCAAAAGAACTCCTCAATGGGATTCAGGAAAGGAGAATAAGGTGGAAGGTACAGAACGGAAAAATGTGGGTGGTCCTGGAACCACTCACGCACTGGAGCAGCCCAGTGGTGCAAATTGCTCACCAGACCTGAATGTTTAGAGATTTGACTATTTGTGTGTTGTAGGTTGATGCTTTGAGATTTTACGTGACAAGTGTGTGCAACAATTGAACATGTGTGTAGTGTTTGGACAACAAGGTGTGTTGTAGGTTGATGCTTTGAGATTTAACATGAAAAGTGTGTGCAACAATTGAACATTGTGTATAGTGTTTTGACAACAAGGTGATAATGTAATTGACATCAGAGTGTAAAGAAGGAAAGTCAGAGTCTAATGCAGATAAGGGAGTGTGAAGTAGTGCCAAATTGGGTGGAGCGATTAGTACATGAAGTTAAGGTTGTGAAAATTGTGCCGAATTCTCGCTTTTTGTGTGTAACAATTGTGAAAAACTGTAAGGTTGTGAAAATTGTGCCGAATTTTCGCTTTTTGTGTGTTAACAATTGTGAAAAACTGTAATAAAACTGATGTGTAAAAGCAAAAAAACAAATATTTGCAAATAAAGTTTTGGATGAAATCAGAGATTTAAAATGACCAAGACATAGTCAAGATCATTTAGTTATTTAGTGCATTCAGTGTTTGAGGGGCAAAAACTGTAAAATAATTGATAACTGAAGCATCTAACTTAACTGAATATCTGAAGAATATAACTGAAGAATCACCTGTTGCATCAATTGAATTTTTCCGATCTTATTTTTTTTCGCCTTAAAATAAATCACTAATCATATTGGTGAGTCAAATATACAATATGCAGTGCTTAGCGTTAATTTATATATACCCTGCATGCTGGGTTTGGCCTTCATGTAATGTTGTATGGTTGGACATTGGGCAGCACCGACTGCAGTGCTTTCTGAGAGAATGTGACAGCTGATATCATTGCAAGCAGAGGGCTTGCAATGATATTAGGCTAATTGCAAAGCACTAATTATGGTAATTTTGATAATGTCTAACAAACGATGTTGTGGTCTATCAATGCATAGCGTGTTGTAGCGATAGACTATACCGTATGGGCTCATTGGGCTGTATGTAGACAAAATACATTTAACGCACCCAGCACCACCTTCATTGCCATTTGCGAAAGGGCCCCCACCCCCCTCCTTGCATCGGCATCGGGCCCTGGGATTTTGCGCTACGCCGCTGGTAGTGATATGTAGTGAGACATGTAGTAAGATGTAGTGAGACATGCAGTGAGATGTAGTGAGACATGTAGTGAGATGTAGTGAGACATGCAGTGAGATGTAGTGAAATGTAGTGAGACATGCAGTGAGATGTAGTGAGACATGTAGTAAGATGTAGTGAGACATGCAGTGAGATGTAGTGAGACATGTAGTGAGATGTAGTGAGACATGCAGTGAGATGTAGTGAAATGTAGTGAGACATGCAGTGAGATGTAGTGAGACATGCAGTGAGATGTAGTGAGACATGCAGTGAGATGTAGTGAGACATGCAGTGAGATGTAGTGAGACATGTAGTGAGTCTCTTTATGTCTCACTACATCTTGCTGCATGTCTCACTACGTGTGTTACATCATCTCACTACATGTCTCACTGTATGTATCACTACTACATATTACTACATCTTACTACATCTCACTACATCTCACTATACAACTCACAAAATGTTTCACTACATCTTACTTTTTTAGGATAAATTGGTTTATGAGCAGTCAACATTCAATGTATCAAAGAAAATCTAAACGGTGGAAAATCTAGTCAGAGGGACTTTAGTAGTTGTTGAGGGAAATGTATAAGAGTGGGTATAGATGGACGTCTGTGTCATATAAATTCTAAATTGGACTCACAGCATAGGAATTATTTCAAAGTTAATTTTTACTTTTAATTATAGCCCCCTTCAGGACAATTGGAGGGATATCGGTTGTGCAAGTACTGGTGAAAATACAAAGTCTCAGACATCCTCGTCTTATTTAAGACATTTTAAGACTAAGTTATATGTAAGAGTATGTTGTTTTATCTTGTGTTCTGTGACATCTAACCTATCATCTAACCTCATCTCTTCTCAAGTAACTCATGGACTCTGCCAAAAAAATCATTTTAACAGTCCCGCATCACCAGCTTTATTAAACCTTCACCACATGAGAGAGAAAGCATTTTAAAAGGAATCTGATTGTGTTGTATTGTGAAATACCTTATTCTGGTCTGCTTGGTCTTAATAGTCTCTGAAATGAGGGTGCCAGACATCCTGGCCCGGAGGCGCCTAGTTTTCACGAGAATACTTGGCAAGGTTGGCGGCACATACTATTGCCCTCCCTAGGCACACGAAAGACATGTTTCAGCAACACCCTTTGGCCTGTGATACATTGAGTTTGAGGCATATGCAAGACTCTTCTGTGACATTACATGTTTGATCATTGTGTTTAGAGCAAAGTGAAGTGTTCAGGGAAGGTGGTGCGGAGAGGTGTAGGTGAACAGCGATGGACATCAGAGCAAACAACATTGCCCATCTGTAGCAGTAGTATTCCTACTATCCACTGGAGTAAAATGATGCAATGCAATCACAGGCAGTGTCTTTGGGCAGTTTATGTTGCTTTTCAAAAATGCAGATAGTATAGAGACAGGAAACCAAGATCAAATATAGCTGCAAGCAGCGATAATACGGGGCCAGTTAATAGAGAGAGAGAGAGAGACATGGAAACGGAATAGATTGAAGAGAGAGAGAGTGACATGGAAACAATAGATTGATGAGAGAGAGAGATGGAAACATAATGGTTTGATTGGACATCTCAACCTACTGCCATTAACAGGATTCGAACTCTCAGCCTTCAGACTAATAGGCTGCAACACTACCTATAGTGCTATAGCTTTGTCCAGGCTGATATTGTCTGTTGAAGATCATAAACTCTTGCCTTCTTTCATAAACCAAGCCCCTGTTTCACTAACACTAAGATCACTCGTTCACAAACCATTTACCAATGAAGAAATTGTACATCTCCTCAGAACCAAAACTAGTGAAAGTAGCCGATCTACAAGCTCACAAACCATGAAAAGTTGTGAGATTGTAGATCAGCTATTTTCAGAATGAAGTATGTCATACGTTGAAAAAACGTACTCTCAAATAAGCATTTCAGGTTATCTTTACCATTTGCACATGTATTCATTGATACAGTCATGTTGTTTGCAATTCAACTTAAATTAAGTCTGCATCAAGTGAGGCTTGAACTGGCGACCTTGAGATTGTGAGGCATTTATTTAAGGGAGATGCCATTGGCCCAACAGACAAGTAACTGTGAAAAAGGAGATCACACAGATGATACAGTTTCACGCAAATAGCTGAAAAATCCTTGGTTTAAGTGTTTTTCAAACTGCTCAAAATTGCGGACAATCTAAGGGCGGAGCTTACTGGTCAAAGCGATAGATGTGTTCCTCATGAGTCAAGGCACAAGTGTAAGCAAGTTTCACGACTTTCGGCCAAACGAGGCATGACTTTTGCCTGTTTAAAGTTTGCATTTTCAAAAAATTGCTATAGCGCCCCCCTTTGGCCAATTGGAGTGAGATTGGTTTCAGTGATATTTGGAATGACTCTCTACATTACTGCAACGTTTCAAAGAAATGTGAGTCTTGCATGTATGTGTTAGGGGCAGATGAATAATTTTCATAAAACTGCAATAGTTAAAATCTATTTCCTCCTGGGATTTTTGAGTAATCTGCACAAAACATTTTACACATGAACTTAGGACCTTTGCCGACAAAACAAAAGCGGCGGATTTTCCATAAGTGAAAAAATGCAGAAGTTATGAGCCAATGGCTGTTTTTCATATAATTCAAAATGGTGGGCGATCTAAAGGTCAGAGGTCAAAAGTCAGACCACGAAAGTTGTCGGGCATGAAGAGACGCATGTGTGTATCAAAGTTTCATGGTTGTAGGTCAAACAGGGCATGAGTTGTACCTGTTCAAAGTTGGCACTTTCAATTGAGTGCTATAGCGCCACCCTTTGACGAATGAGTGTGAGAATTATTTCTTGGTAGTTTTTCATGAGCATCTACCATATGGCCGAGTTTCGTAAAAAGCGTATGTACGGTTAAGCCAGAACTGGCAAAAACAAGTATTTTTCAAACTGCTCAAAATTGCGGAAAATCTAAGGGCGGAGCTTAATGGTCAAATCGATACGTGTGTTCCTCATGAGTCAAGGCACATGTGTAAGCAAGTTTCACGACTTTCGGCCAAACGAGGCATGACTTATGCCTGTTTAAAGTCTGCCTTTTCAAAAAATTGCTATAGCGCCCCCTTTTGGCCAATTGGAGTAAGATTGGTTTCAGTGATATTTGGAATGACCCTGTACATTTCTGCAAAGTTTCAAAGAAATGTGAGTCTGCATGTATGTTTTAGGCACAGATGAATAATTTTCATAAAACTGTAATAGTTAAAATCTATCTCCTCCTGGGATTTTTGAGCAATCTGCACGAAACGTTTAACACTTGAACTTTGGTTCTCTGCCTACAAAAATTTCCAACGGATTTTCCATAAGTGAAAAAATGCAGAAGTTAGGAGCCAATGACTGTTTTTCATATAATTCAAAATGGTGGGAGATCTAAAGGTCAGAGGTCAAAAGTCAGAGGGTGAAAGTTGTTCAGCATGAGGAGACGCATATGTGTATCCAAGTTTCATGGCTGTAGGTCAAACAGGGCATGAGTTGTACCTGGTCAAAGTTGGCATTTTCAATTGAGTGCTATAGCGCCACCTTTGGACGAAAGATTGTGAGAATTATTTTTTGATCGTTTTTCATGACCATCTACCATATGGCCGAGTTTCGTAAAAAGCGACAGCGCGGTTCAGCCAGAACTGCGAAAAGTGGCAGAAGTGACAGAATACTGCCAATAACAAAACAGGTCCAGAGCTGAGCTCTGGCCCCGTAATGAGAAAGAAACACATGCAACACAGGTTTCCAATCAGCATCAAACCTAGGATGTTACGCTTTGGTGGTCAACATACTATCCATTCATCTACCAGCACACACCACTTCAAGTTATCTGAAAGAGCATCTTTTTTTTTTACATGTGTCAAACACAGGGCAGATCAATGTTTAAAATGTATTGAAAGATGGATTCAAAAGATTTGGGTACTTATTCATCTTAAAACTAACAAGGACTGCCTGAAGACTGTAAAGACAAATCAAGCTAATGGTAGGGTTTCCTCACCCCAAAAAATATTTTGGAATTTGATTAAGATAGCAGATATTAATTTTATTCAAAGAACAATTTCATTTGCATGAAAGAAAAGCGACAATAATAACTGGACCCTGGCATTATATGAAAATATTAAAGGGGCTACACCATGAATGTAAAAAAAATATATTATATATAAATATTGCCCCCTAATACGTATTAAACAGGTTGTAAGCCTAAAAAAACATCCAGATATTTTTTCTCACAATCTGACTGTCTGTCATTCCCAGCTTTTTCAGCTGCAATACCAAAACGTCCTTTTGTGCAGAGGGGTGCTACTGAGCAATTCTGTCTGTCAATCATAAATATAATGAGCTGGGAATGAGAATGCATTGGCTATTATCCTATGTCTTTGCCTTTGCAACTCGATACCCCACCCGCACCCTTCTCCACACTTCCTCACATGTTTCCAAGTGTTGTAGGGCCTGACGGATGAACTGCAGGACAGGTCACCTGGCTGTCAGTTTTAGCCTGTGGGGAAGGGTCCCTTTGCTGCTGAGAGCCAAGGACATGTACTGAGTCTCAAGGGCGAGCTACTGTATGGCTGTCTCCCTCCCCTGGCTGTTAGCTTAGCTCAGTGATTTTCAACCAGTGGTCCGGGAAACCATCCGTGGTCCTTGGGGAGGTACCAGGGGGTCCCCAGCTAAATTAGTTAACATAGCGTCACAATCATTTTAACCACTTAGCTTTGGCTATTCAAAAATAGCAGATATACAAGCTCATAGCGCAGCACTCGAACTTGTAGATCTGCTATTTTTGAAAAATCTTGAAAATGTGAGCAAATCTTTTAATATATTTACAATACAATACATACATTTTAACTCAAATCTTTGCTTCTGGGGGGTCCCTGGCACAAAACATTTTCAGATGGGGGTCCGCGGCCAAATGTACATCAATTTAGGGGTCCTTGGCATGAAAAAGGTTGAAAACCACTGGCTTAGCTGATACCAGGTCCAGTGAAAGAACTGGTGTATAACACTGAAGTAAAATACAAAATGCATGACAAATACAAATGGTAACTTCACCCATGAGAAAAGGGCAGGGCATTATTACTGAATAATACTGATGGCAGAGGAAAAAACCCACAGACACCTCTGAGACTGGCTGTGGCATTCAGACGTTCAGTGTGAACAGAGTGGTGTTGTACGCGTCTTCAGACTCCTCTTCACATTCTACAGGTGTATCTTCTAGAAGCCTCTCCAGAGGGTTTGGAGATTCCGGTTCGACCACATGGTCGACGTCCAATGGGGATGGGGCGTCCAGGGTCTGGGGTTGGGGTTCGGCATTCAGCTGCTGATCTGGAAGCTGTGGGGGTTCCATGGGCTGGGATTGTGACTCCAGCTGAGGGATCATGGTGGTCAAAGGCGTGTGCTGCAGAGGCATGTGAACCAGGGGTGATGCAGGCAGCGTGGTTGAGCATGTGGTAAACTGGACACCACAGCTGGGCATGGCGGGGATGGTGGTGAGGGGTTGTGCCCAGGGGACGTAGGCCAGGCCTGAGTCATGGAGGTCAACCTGGGGGGTGGTGCTGGCTAATGGTGGAGCCCCAGTTATGGTCTACAAAAATGATTGATGACAATTCAAGTTGATATCAATATGTATCAATTGATATAATGTATATCATTCTCTCTCTCTCTCTCTCTCTCTCTCTCTCTCTCTCTCTCTCTCTCTCTCTCTCTCTCTCTCTCTCTCTCTCTCTCTCTCTCTCTCTCTCTCTCTCTCTCTCTCTCTCTCTCTCTCTCTCTCTCTCTCTCTCTCTCTCTCTCTCTCTCTCTCTCTCTCTCTCTCTCTCTCTCTCTCTCTCTCTCTCTCTCTCTCTAACATATCATACTGTACTGTATTACCTCCTATAGCACAACCTCTCTCTCTCTCCAACATATCATACTGTACTGTATTACCTCCTATAGCACAACATGGCCTGAGTTTGCTAAACATCTTTCTTTGTAAATAGAGTTGCTTCATTAATAACAGCGTTATGTTGGCCACTTTTTTCCGCATATATTTCTGGGCCAATTGTTGTATTTTTAAGACATATTGAACTTTTCAGAATGGGAAAAGGTTACCATTTAATTGTAATTTTATAGGCATGTTTGCTTACCGTAATTCATTCAGACAGTAAAGTGCGCAGAGATAGGAAACTGAGTTCAGAGAGGCAGCAGGTCTCATGACACATGGATACAGCCAAAATCAAACTGGGAATGATGTGAATATGTGACTGACCTCAGTGAGGTACCGTCCAGCACCCCTATTCATTTCTCTAGCACCTTGCTAGTCTCTTATCCTGACATTGTACAAGCTCTCCTTTTTACTGCTGGCTGCTTGTAATTACGGTGATGAGTAGTATAGCAAGGAACCCACGCTAAAGGTGCATTCAAACCGGCCAAGTAGATTTTTCTTTTTAACTCATCAAAGCAAGTGAGAGCCAGTAGGCCTATGAGTGTGTTGGGGCGTGTTTCAAGTGAAAATTTGGGAACAACACATTTCCCACAATTCAAGCAATGTGATTATTTTTTGTCCGTGGTGAATGCACCTTTACTCTGCACTTTTTGTAAGTCACTCGGGATAAGACCATCAGCTGAATTTGTAACATGTACAAATATAACTGCAAGTTATTTCTCTCACCCCAAAGTTAGTAATCAGCGGTGCATGTGTGTAGGTCAACATGGCGGGAGGACCAACCACCGTATAGCTGGGGCAGAGAGTCTGCATGTACATGTCTGCTGTGAGGGCGGTGGTCGGATAGGTCAGGCTCTGAGCGGAGGACAGATCCACCTGGGTGTAGTCAGAGGTGGGCCATGGCGCCAAGGCAGACTGGCCTCTCCATCCTGCACTCTGCAGCCCTCCATTACTGCTGGAGTTGGAAGCATCAAGCGAAGTGCCTCTGGCTGCCTCTAAGCCAAAAATACCTGCATGAGAAGGATAACTTAGTATCAAGTAGAAGGTAGGCTACTTATTAAAAATCAATGTGTCCTGTTACTTAGTTTTGGCTTAGTTTAAAACTTAGTTTTCATGTTACCTTTTGAAGTGAACATACCCAGAGGGAATTAAGAAAATAGATAATAATTGATCTAAAAATTCCAGTTTTCTCTTTATGTCTGTATGTCTGTATATGACTGTCCTTTGCCTAAATAAATTGGGTGAGAAGAAGTAACATACGTAACAATGTTTTCTGCTTTGTTCACACTGATTCTAATGAATTTGAGACCTGTTTTGACAGTGAATGGATAGAGCAAAAAGAAGAAAATGAAGTTCCCATCACAGAAGCAACAGCTAAAGATGATTGACAATATTTGAACTACATGGCCACATTGGCCAGGTGGCTCTACAACCTAAAGTTCTTGCAAAGTTCAACATCACTGTAAAGGTATTGAAAGTTTATTTAAAAGACGATAGTGATTTTGTGAACCTTAGCACCACAGGCAGGTTGGCCCAAAGGTGCTGATAGGGTGACAGAGAGTAACAGGTCTGCGATGCAGTTTACATTGGCAGCAGATGAAAGAATGACTTACTGGCATGTGAATATGATGGTTGGTTGTTTGGGGCAGCGAGAGCCTGGAGACAGAGACGACATCAATGAAAGACGTGAGCGACGAGTGTAAAGAACAGGTGATAAAAACATAATCACATGTTGGTTGAGAGGAAAGTGCTGGCATGTAAATATGTAATATTTACAGTTAGACTGATAAAACCCAGGTGTGCGTCACAGGTGACTCTAAAGTGTGTGTGTGTGTGTGTGTGTTTTGCTATCCATGTGGGGATCAAAAATCCTCAGATACAGTACCTATAAATATATACCGTGTGGGGCCTTTTTTCAGTTCCCCCCTAAAGGGAAATGAGTATGGTTGGCCGGTGGGCAGTGATTATGGTTTCTCCCTTGTTCGTGTTTGTGTGTCCACGTGTGTGTCCATCCGTCTGTCTGTCTGTCTGTCTGTCTGTCTGTCTGTGCGCAGCTAATCTCCCAAACTCTGGACCGATTATGTCTTCACACTTTGCATGCACATGCCCAGTAGTCCAAGGAAAACACTCAACATAGGTTATTCAAATAGGCCTCATAGTGGTGCTATAACAGGCCGCTTTATATTCTACAGTAACTCTTGACCCGTAGGTCATTCCTTGGTCATGACACAGCTGCCCATGTACTGTAGACCACACCAATTTCCACATTGAGGGGCCTCTAAACACAGAGCCAAAACTGTTGGCTCTGTGTTTAGGGATGGCCAACCGGTGAACCGTTACCCGTTAACCATTAAGAAATTGGCAACCGGTTAAGACTAACGGCTAAGGGCCAAGTGTACACCCGCAACCACACGTGACTTCCACTACACTAACACTAGTAAACACAAAGTGTCTTATTGACACAGAGTATGCCCGACAGACACACAGCAAACAACCTGGCAGCTAAACTAAATGATGCGGTGGAGTCTTGGGGACTCCACCGCATCGACGCTGCGACGCGTTGTGAGCTTGTAGATCGGCTATTTTCAGAGCGCAACACCCGAGCACAACCAAACATTTAAAAAAGGCGTCTGCATGTGTTCACGACAACGCAGCCAACGTTGTGGCTGCTAATCGCCCCGAACGGGTGATCTGCGACTCAGTTCCGTGTTTTGCACATACACTGCAATTGACAATCAGCGATGGATTTAGCCATGTTCTACAAGCTCACAGAGCTTGTAGATCTGTTATTTTCAAAAGGTTTTTATACATTTGAAAACTTGAAATGGGAGTGGGACATTCTGCATAATGAGTACTTTTACTTTTGATACGAGTGCATTTTATACTTTTGCACTTTTACTTAGGCACGGCGGCCATTTATGCACATTAAACATTCTGTACTCACTCACAATAGATGTCCCTCCAACGTCCAAATATCTCCTAAATTCATCATTTCTAGTTGAAAACATGCTATTTTCTGTCTCATCATAAATCCTGTTTACTCTTCTCACCCGACCCCTTCTAGTGTTGCCATGTATTCTGTGAGAGCAATAAGCAACCGGTCAATGAATATTATATGTTTATGAATTGAATACCAAGGACCTCAATGGAAACAAGACCGCAAGGACTTTTTTGGACGAACCTTTTAGACAGTGTTTTAACTGTACTTTCTGCCAATAAAATATTCAATCAATCAATCAATACTGTAAGGGCAGGTTTTCGCAAATGTTTGCTTTTTACATACTTTACCTGGCAACCCCCCCCCCCCCCCCCCTCTCCCTCCCTCTCTCTCTCTCTCTCTCTCTCTTCTCTCTCTCTCTCTCTCTCTCTCTCTCTCTCTCTCTCTCTCTCTCTCTCTCTCTCTCTCTCGCCACGCACGCAGCGCGCATACACAGTGATTATGGGTAGCTAGCTCAGCTGTGTGACCCCCCCCTCCCCCCCTCCACCAGCTAGCGCGGCGCAGCGCTGCGCGCAGTTAAACCCGTCCAGTGACCTCGTCGTCGCCACTCGCCACACAAATATAAATACATAAATTTGCGACGTCTCTGTTACGGCGGGACCCCCCTCACCTGAGGCCCCCCCGCTCCGGGTGGGGGGACATCTGTACCCTTTAGCCCCGCCTGTCAGCGGCCCTGTGTGTGTGTGTGTGTGTGTGTGTGTGTGTGTGTGTGTGTGTGTGTGTGTGTGTGTGTGTGTGTGTGTGTGTGCGTGTCTGTCTGTGAGGGAGGAGGCGGGCATGGAATGTGTGTAAAGCTAAAGCTAACTAGGAGTGTGATAACATAGGCCTACTGTACAAAACTACCATCACGTTGTTGTTGTTTTTTTACACCACTGTGGCACTTTCAAATGATTTCATGTAAAATACTGCATGAACATGATAACATGACTTTTCTTATGTTTATTACTGTACTTTAATGAGGCTGCCCTGTTTGTCTGTTGGTATCTGTCTGTGTCAATGTATGTACGGCTGTACGGATGTACGGATGTATTGATGTATGGATGTACGTGTATGTCTACAAATATCCACCAGAGAGTGCTGAAGCAGCTCAACGATGCACACCTCTATGCTACCTTTGTGTATAAAGTTTAGAGCTAGCAACTAATGTCTCACAGCAAGCAGTTTAAGCCTAATACTCTCTATTACTGTCTCGCTTTTTCTGCAACCAACACCATCGTACGATGTAGAGTATAATACACAAACACGCAGAGAGATGGATGTGCACACCCACCTGATGTTCATGTGCATACACGTGTAATATATAATCTCCCCCTAAAAGACTCAAGCATGGCAAAGGTCCATGTAAAACTCTGTTTTCCTGTTTGTGAGCCCAACATGAATGGTGTTGAATGCATACTGAGCAGCCGAACAGGGCAGAACCTGCACTGACAAATTAGAAGGAACAAAGGTGGATCTGTATTGAGAAATTTAAGAAGGAAAACAAAAAGGGGTGAAGCAGTGAAAGTTGCTGCCTGGAGTCAAGTAGCAGGGCATGTCAAGAGGTAACACAGCATGCACTGCCAGAGGGTTTACAGAGGGAACTGTTTAGTGTCAGGGTTTTGACAGCATGTGGAGAGGCAACACGCGCTCGGCGCTCAACATTCAGTGCTCTCTTTTAAGTAATGATGGTTTTCTGTTTCATGAAGCATGATAATAATGGTTTCTTATCCATCATTTAATGTGTCATAAACAACCTATAATTTGGAGGTGGTCCCTTTTTAAACAAACTTACTGTTAAAGTTAACAGTTTGAGACCCATTTGCAGCAAAGCGGGTGCTGATTCTGATCCTGGCTATAGTGGCAAATGCAAATGATGAAAATCTGTTAAAAATGTTGCATGTTTGCTTTGCATTGACATTATGTCTACTGTAAATACTCATGTACACATATGAATGCATAATGCTGTTAAGCTCATGTTATACAGCTTAATTCCGGCCCATCATCACAGCTACTACAGAGCAACTCACTCTCTGAATGTAACATTTTTCCTGCAGCTGTGTGACCACATTCTGCAGTACCCATTATCATAGTATATTTAGAGGCTAGTCTATGACGTAAGTACTATGACATCATATTGATGACATCAGGATCCACATATGATTTGTGGTTTTATTGTCTAAGCCGGGCCGAGATGTCTTCGCCCCAGTCCATCTGTCCGTGAGTGTGTGTGTGTGTGTGTGTGTGTGTGTGTGTGTGTGTGTGCACCCTCCGTCCCTCCGGCACCGTAAAACCGATCGGCGTTAAACTGTGCACGCACACTCCCTGGACGAGAGAGCAGGACCTCTGCCCCACATTTTTCACATCGGCCTGTTATAGCGCGACCAGGAGGCCAATTCTTTCAAAACAATACTTTTTTAGATTTTGTCCAAACATCACACCAATCGGTACACATTATCTCTATAGTCAGGTGATCAAGACGGATCTGACCGATTTGTCATATTCCATCGTGATTGGCTTAGATTGGATTCCAAAGTTTGCAGAAGTGGGCCGTTTCAACAAAATGCCTCAAATCACACTTACGTCGCCCATATATGGAGATATCTATATCTGTCAACCTTTGTGCCTTTTATGCCCATATATGCATGGAGATCCCTGATGTCATCAGATTTTCCCATATATTGGAATGCCCATTAGTGGGCATATTGGTTGGATCGGCGGTTCTGGACAACTGGATATCCGAACTACTCGACAGCAGGCATCGCACTCCCTCGATTCCTTGCCGCTGCGCATACTGAGTTTGATGTCGGTCGGTCCCATATATGCATATGACCATATATGGGCATAGCTGGACAACCGGATCTCTGTATCTGTCAGCCATGACAACACATTGAGGTTAGACAACACACTCCATATTTGGGCATAGCTGCATTTGGAACTCTTTAAATGGGTTATGGCTGAGTCAGAGTGATGTCAGAGATCCGCCCGCCTGCCGGCCGGCCCTCCCATTGGCCGATTTTAATATAGGATAGGATACACAATTTTAGAGATCCACTGATCCACCTTCTTCATACTGGGCACCGTACTCCCTCCGGTCCTTGGGGACACACAAGGCAAGTTTTGAAGTTGTTTGGTTCTCGAGATATTCAAGGGACATACAGACGCGCGGACACACACAGATATTCCATACATTTATAGTTAGATGGGTAGTGCACTAAAGTACTCTGACAACGGGTACTCTGACAACAGGTACAACGGGTACAGTGGGTAT
>NC_139945.1:50151488-50158988 GCF_963454915.1 Gymnoscopelus microlampas | reverse complement strand
GGGGCGATCCCAACTTGCTTGCGATGTTTTTTGAAAACCTTATGCCCATACCTAACACCATGCCAAACATCAAAACCCCACAACAAGTGCACAATCTTGATGATTTTGGCTGAATTCCCTCCCAGCTAGTGAAATCATTAAATACAAAAATATGGGAAACAACAGACAGACATCTTGAAATAGTTTCTCAGCTGACAAAAACACAAATTAAATAATATGGAAGATAGTCAAGCAGTCACACTTTGATGAAATTGCATAGCACATATCAGAAATGATGCATCATTAAGCTGATTGTTGTAATTATTTTGTTGATACATTATTCAACAAAGGATTTCACCCCAATCTGCCTTTTACTTAAGGTGGAGATTGACCACATACACACACACACACACACACACACACACACACACACACACACACACACACACTTCGCTACAAGCCGAGGTCCAAGGGTAACACTGAAACGAGGTGGAGAAAGAATAATTTTGACTGACAGTTAATACCAACACCTGACAGCTACACCTCCTTTACATGTGACCTCCTGAAAGTAGGCTACTGGAATCAACAGCCCATTTGAAACGGTAGAGTTCACCAGTCAGTGTTAATCCTCTGTGAAGCAGCCAGCGAGGTGAATGGCATTCTTCAAAAATGTAGATGATTAAAATGAGGCAGATGCTGTGCAAGCAGTATGAATAAAAAACACTTAAGGAGCCAGAAATTATGACAGACATCCTTTTAGCTTTTCACCTCCTGGTTGAACTTTGCACTATATCTCTCTCCCTCTGTCTCCCTCTCACCCTCTCTGTCTTCATCTCTCTCTTAACCATGTTTCTCGTTTTCTCATGCAAGCATGAAGGAACACATAAGTGCACAAGCACGCACGCACGCACGCACCACTCACACACACACACACACACACACACACACACACACACACACACACACACACACACACACACACACACACACAGCCTCTCTCTCTCTCTCTCTCTCTCTCTCTCTCTCTCTCTCTCTCTCTCTCTCTCTCTCTCTCACATCAATCGTTCTGTCATTACTACAAGGGTCAAACGTTGATCAGACTGTCAGAGCTTAGCTACAGTAGCTACTGGAAAGACATCTGCAGGTGAACTTGTGCCTGCTGGCGTTGGGGATTCTCTCAGAGATTAATTGGACCGTTTAAGCAAGACTGCAGCAGAACTGACAGGATAAAACAACAGGAAAAATGTACAATTTAGGCATTTAGAAGAGAGACGCTCACGCTCTTATCCAGAGCGATTTAAACATGTGAGATATTGGAGTAAGCATTTGGAGTAGGCCTTTACCCTTTACAGACAGGGTGCGATTAGTCAATCAGTTTTTACTGCATGCGAAAAGACGCACGAATCGAAGTGGGTTCGAAGTTCGATTGGAGAAAAAAAACGCATCGCCGCAGCCGGTGTGAGAACCATGTGTTCATTAAAAAAATTATCTGGTCCGTTTTTTCCGTGCGAAAAATCGCACCCTGTCTGCAAAGGCCTTAAGCATGAATCCTAGTAGTCAGCAAACAACATGGTAAATAGTCACCCAAGACAAGTAGATTGCAGAGAGAACAATGTAGTGCCTCAAAGAAACTAGGATACCAGGTAAACAATGAACCGAGCACCTGTCCAAACAACACACTATCTAAATAACATTCTTAATATTTGTGGACAAGAAAAACAAATCTAATTGATGAAAACATGAGAACAAGTAACTAACATATCAACATCATACAGCATCAGCATCTATCAAAAAAGGTGACAAGAGGGAATACAAGGAGAGGAGCACTAGGGGGTAAGGTGGAGTCTGAAGAGGTGAGTCTTCAGACTACGAGTCTGCAGTTCTGACGGCAAGGGGGAGTTCAGTTTATTCCACAGCCATGTACATTTATGTTTAATTTTACACATGTGGGTCTGAGACAGCAGAGGAAATATACTGTACCATACACTTTAATCGAAGTGCTACACTGTGCATGTTACAGTACCTACATGTTATCTAAAGAAGGCCTCATTTGTGCATGCATACACATGTATGCATGTGTGTGTATGTATACACTGATAATCATACTGATAATCTTAAAAAACATAAAGCAACTAGAAGAAAGACGGCTCCATGCATGAGATAAGCCGATAAGAACAGAGGTTAAAAGGATTGTTGGTGACGAGTGAAAGTAATCACCCCCGACTGCCTGAGGGCTCAACTGGTAACCTCAAAAGCAGTGGCCTTCTCCAATCAGCGCACAACATCATGTGTTTCAAAATATACAAAGAATTGGCCAATATACATTTAGTTTAGTGGCCAAACTGTATTTCTTGAATATTATGTTTTTGTCTGTCAATTATAAATGTGGCAAATTATAAATGTGGCAAAGTATAAATGTGGCTTTGCCACACTATTTACAGTGTTTGTGTGCTGATCGATGCGTCTTTGACTGTCACAGAGGCGTTTTGTAGCACCGACACACTATTTGCTTGGGCAATGCAAGAAGTTAGCAGTTGCATTTTCTCTTTTTAGGAGCTTTGAGAATTAAAAATCTTGGCAATAGTTTTGTGAATACGCCCTGAGTTAAACTAACACTCATGCTTTTGATGTGTACATTTTCACTTTCTTTAAGTGCCCTGATGATTGATGAAACAGATCTATAGATTTTAGGATCATGATATGATAACGCAAGGCATTGTGGGCTTTTAGGTCAATGGCGCCACGGTAGAGACAGAGTAGTTGAGTAGTAGTAGTAGTAGTAGTAGTAGTAGTGGTCGGGCTAGACGTTGCACATTTCTATCTTATTCAACTCTTATCCCATACAGTGGAAAAGAACTCTTTCTACAGGTAGCAAGAGTTCATCTATGTACAGTATATACATACAGTAGGTGAACTCTATGTATACGCACATGCACGTGCACACATAGACATGAAAGGGGGCTTGAGCCCCTGCCCTTTTAACCGTCGCTAAAAAAGTGCCCTCTCCAGACTGGAGAAAAAAAAAAAAAAGGAAGAAAAATTCAACTGCCCCTAGCGGCTGACGGAAATGCCAGTGGGTGTCTTGGATGCAGCTCAAAGTGAACCTTTCTCAGGTATCTAGTTTGTCGCCGTATGACCTTCCTAGCCCGTGTTATTAAAGAAAAACGGGCGACAATGGCCAAAAATCGTCGATCGAAAATCAGCGAAAGTGGCCGTTTTCAAGATGTTTTGGCCATTATCTCTGGAACGGAATGTCCAATCTGCCCAGTTCAAAGCTTGTTGGGTGCGTGACTTTGAGGCCATTAAGCACGCAATGATACCTTTTCGGGTTTTTGGGCCTAAAAGTATGATAATTGTCCGAGAAACAAAATCCAAAAAGTGCCCTTTTGAAATTCCAGCCCCTGCCTCTCCAAATCCTTCTGCACGTCCCTGTATACGCACATAGGTGGTCACCCACCTGTGACCTCTGTATGAAGCTGCACAGAGGTGGGACGCTGCACCACTGCTAAATGAAGCTTGCACGGAGGTCACAGGTGGATGAAGGTGCACAGAGGTCAGAAGTGCCATAACTGTTCTCACAACTGACGTTCAGGTTTCCAGCTTGGAAGTAAAACAATGGAACTCAGTTCGCTGAGTTCCCGAGCTCAGGCAAACCAGCCAATCAAATGCTACAGTGTCATCCTGACTGGGTACCTTCATTACACCTGGGGGCTGGGCACACATAAGTCAAAGCAACACATACTGTGCAGTTTAACCGGAGGACAAGGAGAGCAAGCTCTCACAGGGAACATCACTGCACCTGCAACACCACAGAGACCGGCGATCAACACCAGCTGGTGCTGATCAGCTTTAGCCGCATGCACATAGGTCACAGGTGGGTGATGCTGCACCACAGGAGGAAGCTGTAGAGAGGTCACAAGTGGATGAAGGTGCACAGAGGTCAGAAGTGGACAACGCAGACATACATCAGGAATGCCTTTTTTGCAGCCACAGGCAGGCTAAAATGAACCACTTATTGGAGAAGCACAGGATACTGAAGGAAGAGGGAGATTTACGAGAATTTCTTGAAAGATGATGACAGATGTGAAGGTCAAGTACTACACTGGACTTCTGTTTCACGTTCCATGTCTGTGCTGATGCAGCTGCTTCCCACCTACCACAGACCTACAAAATCTGTTGCGCCTGAGGCTGATTCTGCCATCATATTTAGAGACTTTTTGAAAAGAATGTTATGTTTTTTACATAACATTGGCCAGTCATAGATGACTGGCCACTTGAAGTCTGACATCCACATGGGAGCCACACCATTATTAGACACTGTCTTGTTTTCTCTGTCTGTTCTCTCTGGCTGTGAACTCCGAAATCACTAGCCATTTTGTAGTCTGAATATATAGTGATAAATATGATACCCTATATTGGACTCATCTTGTCCCACAATGCATCATGAAAAGTAGGGTGCAGCCGATGGTCCCCTCCCTCAGGCTATTGGGTACTACACTACCTTCTGTTGGTACTTGTGTTGGTAGGCGCGCACCACAAGTATTTCTCACCTAAAATGTTTTCAGATACATATTTTAGTGTACAGTTTTAGCTTAAAACGACAATGTATAATGTATCGTCCGGCTGCCATCTTGAATTAAATTCAGAACAGAGTAGCAGCCCTGTACTGTCTCCATAATGAGAATCAGCTGTGTGTGGAGATACATTGAGCTATGGGAATCACACAGGTGAATGAAATGATTCATGATTATTCATAGGAGCTTGCTTATGTAATCACACACTACATTTTTGTTTGACAGGACGTGATTGAGATTGGACTTTTGGTCCACCTGTTTTTTTTTTTGCATCTAATTGTTGTAATTATGTCTCCATTGTGACCACGGATATGCTCTAGGAGTGCATTTCAAGTGGTCTTTACTGTAAGCCTCATTCATAAAATGGTGATAATAATAATAATAGCATGTCATGTCCCCTGCTGGTGATGTTGGGTAGGCTACTATAGGCAAGGCAGTGCACATCCTCTGAAATGCAGACAGCTGTATGCTCCCTTCCTTAACATTTTGGCATGTTTTTTTATCAGTTAAAGGAGGGAGGAATAAAGCCAAACACAACGTGTTTTCAATTAAAGACATGATGAAAAATGCTAGAAATGAGGTGGCAAATGTGTAATATTAACTCAACATGGCTGTTTTTTCTGTATTGGAAGACGTTGTCAATCGTGCGTTTTCAGAGACTTCAATGATGTCGCTCATTAATCGCTTTTACTGTATATTTGTTAGATTTGTGTGCTGACATCCTGTAACCATGCCATACCTGTACAGTATTTCAGGGTTCCCACACATTTTCAACAGTGAATTTTCAAAACTTTCCCATAACTTAAGTATATTACCCCATTTCCAGGCGTGTAGCAATCATATGGTGCAATAATGAGGCTCTTACTCCAGTGTGCTATCAATGCCCCATGAAAGACAGACTCGAGCGAGGTGTCAGGTGACAAAAATAACAGATCGACTACAAGCTAACAACTTGTCGCGGTGCAACGTGTTGTTAGTTTGTAGATCTATTATTGTCTCCGCCAGGCCGAAAGGCATGGCGAGAGAGTATGTTTTACCCCCTGTCCGTCCGTCCGTCCGTCCGTCCGTCCGTCCGTCCGTCCGTCCGTCCGTCCGTCTGTGGACAGCTAATCTCCCGCACCGTTGGCTTGATCGCAGCAAAACTGTGCTCACACACTCCCTGGATGCCAATTCATACCCTCTGCCCCAAAAATGTCACATGGCCCTGTTATAGCGCCACCAGGAGGCCGCTTTTTGCTAAACACATTTTTTCACAGTTCTCCTACAGATTCTGTCCAAACATCACGCAAATCGGTACACAGTATCTCTATAGTCATTAAACAAAACAGGTTTTTCAGATTTTTCATATTCTATCCTGATTGGCTAAAATGTCTTCCAAAGTTTGCAGGAGTGCTCCGTTTTGAACAAAATGCCTCAAATCATGAACACAGCATGCAATTTCCGTGAAATGTTGCACGCTCATTCCCATTAGGCCGAGGAAGAACTACCATTTGAAATTTTTCAAATCAGCCTCATTGTGGCGCTATAACAGGCCGATTTGTGTTTTTACCTATAATTGCACCGATCTGTGTAAAACTTTGTATGCACACTCCCTAGAGGTCAAGGAAAAACCTTTGCCCTGCATTTTTTACATCTGCCTTTTATAGCACCACCAGGAGGCCGACTTATGTAAACACATTATTTTATACTACTCCTTCCAATTTTATCGAAATTTCACGCAAATCTGTACCCATGATCTCTATAGTCATGTGATCACGACGGATGTGTTTGATTTTTCATATTCCATACTGATTTGCTAAGATTGACATCTAAAGTTTGCATTATTGGCTTGTTTTGAACAAAATTCCGCAAATCATGAACTCACCGTCCAATTGTGCTCAAACTTTGCACGCACATTCACACTATGTTGAGGAACAAATGCCACCCTTTTAACATTGGCCTGTTATAGCGCCACCAACAGGTCTAATTTAGCGAAAAACATGTTTTTAACAAAATGCCTCAAATCATGAATGCAGTCAGAGTTCGATTGTCGTGCAAGGCTAAGAAGAAATGGCACCCTTTTCACGTTGGCCTATTATAGCGCCACCAGGAGGCCACAATAGCTTACCTGACCTGGCGGAGACCTGTGCTCCGAGGAGCACTTTTTCTAGTTTTTGTTATGTGACGTCCTGTATACATTAGGCCGCACTCGTAGCTCGTGCAGTGCAGCACTACATTCTACCATGTTACTGTACATATTCCACGTAATATTATACAAAACCAATGTACCGTATATCCAAACATTTTCCAAACCATTGGGAATTTTTTTTTTCAGGCCTGGAAAACGTTTTTTTCTAATTTCAAAATATTTCCAGGAATTTCATGACCGTGGGAAACCTGGTACGTGTCCAAGTACCGCTCCACTCTGGGATTCACAGGGACTTTCCACAGGGAACTCGGTGCCTGGTAGGGTATATCCCAACCGTCGCTTAGCTGCATCCTGCCTAGTGTGATCAGCCTATTCTACATATCTTGACAGCTACTGTCAATACCCTTTCCATTTATCCCACAAAAACTGATCTCAAGGTTCTTGTCAAATCGTTGAAAGCTGTTCGGCAAGACAGTTATTAATAATGTCCACTGGTGGAAGCTTGTCAGCATGGGAAATTATCTTAAGTTTAAGCATAAATCCAAGAACATTTTTATAAATGACGCCTGCCATTCCTTTCTCCAGATTTCTGTCAGTGACTGATTTACCTCTTGCATGTTCTCCCTGTGTTCCCATCGGTTTCAATTGTAAACGATGTGAACAAAATTCTAAAATGTATTGTAAATTGGACACCTTTCTTCTAGTTTCCTTAGATAGATATAGATACGTCTCCGTCCAGTATGTCAGAGTTGGTGTCTGTATGGTATTGCACCGGTGTTACTCCAAATGAATTAGTCTATAGACCGAGCAGAGTGAACA
>NC_139945.1:49901488-50146488 GCF_963454915.1 Gymnoscopelus microlampas | reverse complement strand
GGCCCCTCCGACCATGTTCATATAAGGCTCCAGCATTCTTCTTGAAGAAACAAAGTTAGGCGAGAAAACCTTTTGAGTACTTTTGAAGTATGCTGTTGCCTTAAGAGTCAGCATCCTTTAAAAACAGTCCAGTTCCAGGTTGGACAAATAACATAAGCTCACGCACAGAAACCCAGCTCATAAGTTTATTGGCTCCCTGGTTACATTTGGACTATGTCAGATTTCACATGTTTTTCACATGAATTAACTCATGATCCTGTAGAAATTAAGTGAAATAATGCAGAGTTTAGTTCTTAAATGATGTATCCTTATGACAATTTGACCAAATGCATCTAGGGCTGCAATTAAAGATTATTTTCATAATGATTTATGTAGTTTTTTTGTAATTAATCTTTAAATGATGCAATTCATTTAAACCATAAACTGATGGTGAAATAAGAACATAAATTACAATATTATGTTTTATAATTGATTATTCACTTAATTTCTTCCTCCTTAATCTGCAGTATTTACTGTATAAACAAATGCACTTTGTAAAACTAAGTCCATATGGTGCTTTATTTGCACATGTAGACGGTGTAAAACTTAATCTATGTACTGTATTACAACCAAGCCAATTCCATAATGCCTTTATGGGGAATAAACCAGATTCCCTTTCTGACTATAGATGTCTTGAAACCAAGATTGGAAGAGTAATTCTGAGCAGCCCTCATAACACATTTCACTTCAAACAAACAAATCAGAGAACACAGATGTAAGTGATGTAACTCCATGCATATTGCAGAGTACTTTAACTACATAATAAAACGTATGTACAAACCCTGTACTGTACATCCTCAGTGCCAGGCCACTACCACGGCATCAAATTAGCATTGAGAACACAGCTGCAGAAATCTGGAGTCTAAATTCGGGGTCTCTTCATCCAGCACAGAGACAGAAACTTCCCTCTGCTGTCTTTCAGTGGTTTAAGAGGGAAGCACCTGCATCTACTTAGAGGTTGACTGGCCACCAACGCACAGCAACACCCCAGCATCTTTTAATCTCCACGCAGACTCCTCTCAACTTGTATGGTTACGCAGCTTCAGAACATCTGTGCCAATGTCAATTAATTGATTAGTGTAAAGTAATGTTTATGCTGGTATTTCAACTATTCAATAAGTCCTTGTTGTATAGCAGAGAGAACAGCTGAACAGTGAGGATAAGGATGTGCATTACTTACTGTGTGGTGTTGTCCATTATGCGGAGAGCCGCCATAAGTAATAGTCCAGACAATATGGAGCTGTATGTTTCATGCAGAACTGTTTGAAGTTCTCTTCTGTTCACTGTGTGACTGTAGCTAGACGTCTGCTGCGAGAGTTTGAATGTGTGCAGTGACCGATGCAAAGCATATGGCCTCATGTAGACAGCTGATGCAAAAACGCTTTCAAATGATTTTAATGTGGAAGCTGGAGATGAGATGCGGTGTCATGAGATATTCACTGGAGCATACGAGGCTAACATCAGTGTGTTTTAACCACTTCACTTACACTATAATTAATACTTAATTGACTGGGGTTCACTACACAACAAAGTATTTAGGTAACTAACGTAGGGCTGTCTACCTTTTTTCCCTCTACATCAAATCTCTTCACCAAAAACTGCCCATCTACAAGCAGCATGTAGATCTGCTATATTATCGCTGAAGGTTCGCCAATTTTCACCTAATGTTTGCCTATTATGTTTGCCTATTGTGCCCAAAATATGGTCTATGCAGTTAATGAAGAGACAGAGCCATTGTTCATATGCACCAGTCCCTACCACAGACCCCATTGCCCCAGACTATCTACTGAAATTCATCAGCTGTGTTACGTTCCACGTAGTTTTGTCTGGGATTCTGTATTCCTTCCTTGTCTGTCTCTCCTTCCCTCTGTCACTCACTACAGGTCTCATCAGCTGTCAACCATCCTGTTACCTGGCCCCACCCTCATCCAATCACCACCATCTGCTGTCTATAAAATGCTGGGTCCCATTTTGGCTCATTCTCTCTCAACCATTTCCTGTTTGTAGTCCTGTCTGTGTAGCCTTGTTTGTAGCCCTCCATTTATGTTCCCAGAGCAAACTTTTGTCATTTAGTGTCTGTTCTCCTACCTGTAATCTACTTAGTATATGGCTGCCTTGGGACAGTGCTTAAGAGTAAAAGCACACAGCACCTTTTGCTCAAGACCTTGTGTAGTTTCCTTTATTTGCACCTCATGCTCAACAGCCCGAAAATTCCATCTTCACATTTTTATGTTGCAAACTCTACCCTAGACCTTTAAAAGGGTTTCGTAACAGCTGCAACTGTGAGGGAAACTGTAGTACACACAGGTGCTGCTGTAAAAAGCAGGGGGTCAAGTGTATACAGTATCTGCTTGTGGCAAGTGTAATGGAGAATGCAAGAACATCAACCAGGCAGATGAGAAAAGGAGTGAGGAAGATGAGGAGTTGGCTGAGTAAGACTAACACCAGGTTTCATCAATACTGCACATTTCTTACTTTACATTTTTCTTGCAATATGTAATAATAAAATGTTCTTATGGCAAATTAGTTGTTTTTGTATTCAAAACTAATGGTTGGAATAGATTCAGCACCCCTGAAAACCCCTAGTTAGACACCTCACAAGTTAATTTTAGACTTTTCCTTTTTTTTTTTTCACCCAAGGCTCCTTAGGTCCCCACATGCAGACAGTGTATCCCACTGAGCTTGTGCACAGTAGGTGTACACTCTTATCAAGTGTTTAGCAATATTTTCTTATTTTGTTTTTCAGAATAGAATCAATTCAACAACACCCCAATCCCCTGCCATTGATTAGCCTATACACTGTGCTGTACATTACAGCTTAAAAATAACCAATATACCAATATTAGATGGCCAGGAAGACATTTTTACTCAAAAAGAATGGTTGGAATGGATTCAGCACCCCTGAAAACCCCTAGTTAGACACCTCACAAGTTAATTTTTTAGACTTTTTTTTACATGTTTCACCCAAGCCCTCTGGGCTCCTTAACTTTGATTGGCTCTCCAGGATTTTCCACGGGGATTTGGGTTTAAATTAATTGAGAGGTGATTCTAGACACCTATAAGAACACATTGGTGAAGAAAGCTATTGGTAGTACATTTTTTCACACATGGTCTAAACATCTTGCTAAAATTCCCTAACTATCAGGCTTAACTGGCTTGTCTGTTTCCACCTCTGGGGCAGGCTTTTCACTGGAGATCATATCTGTGTGTGGGCTCACTAGAATTTAAGGATAGAGCCCCTTATCTCTCTCCTCCACACAGATCTTCCAGCTGCCTTTGTAGAGTAGTCCACACCTTCAAAAAAACACATTTTGAAAAACAAAAACAAAAATATATATTATGTATTATTTTTTTTAAACATACATGGGGTGAGTAGAGGTGAATAGTGTGGCATCAGAAACAGAAGGCAGCAGAAGGCAGTAGAAACAATGACCATTTTGCCACAGCTTGCCGTGATTTCTCTGAACTATAACTTTCCATCGAAGACCTAACTGCAAAAAAAGAGTAAAAACGCCAACATGTTTTCTACCTGGCCTATGCCCTGATGAATACTGTCTAGGTAGAAACATATGGGCATTTTTACTTGCCCCTTTTGCAGTTTGCTCTTTTTCCCAAAGTCTTCTAGTGCGTCACTGATCTTTGATGCCCTATTGTGCTCACTTGAGCACCAAACTGAATTCTGTGCTGCAAAATAAGGCCTCTTTATAAAAGGCCTGATTAGCCGTTTGATCACCAGAAGCACTGCCTTCAGCAGAGCCAGTGCCATCTTTGCTAGACAAAGTCTTAGAACATTTTGATCAGCCCTTGTGTGTGTATACCATAGTCATGTAAAATCCCATATGACAACAAAAACACTTCTCCCAGTGTGGTGATACTGCACGTCCACATGAAGCACTGACTGTACATTGATAATGTACATGCACATGTAGCACTATCACCGCAACCGCATTCTCATGCCATTCCATGCTGAACGGTCATGCAGTACGTGACCCGTGCTAAAAGCGACACTGACAACATGGCAGTGCATGGTACAATCCATCACACTTGAACCCTATTCTGTGTCCCTTATACGTACCTCACATCCTTCAAGCTGTGACCTGAGCTGATCTTGACTCTGACCTCTCCGTGGACATGATGCGGTGGTGAGTGTGTGGCTGTGCGTGCGTGTGTTCGTGCATGCGTGTGAGAGAGTGAAGAGTAAGGTTTAAGCTACACTTGTTAAGTCGTAAAACGTAATTAAGGAATGCGATGGAGTAGTTAAAGGAGAGGGGCCGCCAGGGACAAGCATGGAAAAGTGACAGAGAGAAGTAAGTGTGTGTGTGTGTGTGTGTGTGTGTGTGTGTGTGCGTGCGTGCGTGCGTGCGTGCGTGCGTGCGTGCGTGCGTGCGTGCGTGCGTGTGCGTGTGTGTGTGTGTGTGCGTGTGCCAGCCTGTGTGTACATGCCAGGTCTTGGAGGGTCTGCAGCTAGTTTGGACCTGCAGAACAAACACTACGGCTCCAGGGCCAATGACTCCAATCTCACCTTTCACTTACTGGCTGTCTCACTCTCTCTCTCTGTCTGTCTCTCTCTTTATCTCTCTTTCTCCATCTCTCTTGATTTCCCAGTCTTGCAATCCTTCTTGTTTCCTTCTGATTATTTTGTCCTCCTTCTCTCTTTTCCTTCAAAAACGCCCTAAAAGAGCACCTACAGATATCTGCAATTTGTAACTTGCCCCTGTAAAAAGTCTAAGCTGTCAAACTAAAAGTAATACCTCAACTCCTACAATTCCAAGTGCTTGTCAGGGTGGAGGGTCCCCTGTTCAAATATTATTATTTTGGGGGGTCGCGGCGTGAGAAGGTTGAGAATGAGAACCACTGCCTTATACGACACATGTGCACACACGCACATGCAAACACACACACACACACACACACACACACACACACACACACTTGCTATATACGATGAATAGAAAAAATACAGCTTGCCACATCTCCACCAAAATAGTCGACCCACTGTACAAGCTCACTTAAGGCCTTGCAACTGCAATGCATTGTGAGCTTATCTGCCATGTTTGGCGCATGTTCAAAATAGGTATGCTAGCGTTCAAGTGGTTAATGTGCAGGGTGATTTAAAGTCATGAAACGTCAATCTGTCCAGTTAGAGTTCAGTTTAAAGGCATTATAATAATGCCTTTGAAGGTTCATATTGGCAGATAATGTGAAAGATTGGAAATTCCCTTCCTTCATCAGAAGCCTTTCTGCAGATTAATGTTTACTCATGCTGACGTCAAATCTACAAATCATTTCTGGACCAAGGTTATTTTGTTTTGATCAAGGTTCTATTGTCACATGTTTGCTGTTGCAACATTGCAGGCAATGAAATCTGTGTGCTTACAGCTTCTTCAACATTGTGGATAAAGGAATATACAGTACAATGTATAATTATGATAAAATACAATAAGAATATTAACATGCATTCAGAATAACTTTAAATAGCAAATATTTAAATTAGGGATGGCCAAATGGAGACATTTTATTAACCGTTACCGTTAGGCCTTAACGGTTAATTAATCGATAACCGTTAAAAGAAAATAGTGTATATATTTTTTTTTATTATGGCCAAAATACATTTTATTTCAAAGGGCCAAGTCTACACAGTTTGTTTTGTGTCTCCAGCAGAGTTTCTAGTGTCTCTATCTCTCTCTGGAAGAGGTTGCACATGAACTCTGCAGCCGCGCTGAGGCGCTCCAACACAAACGAGGAAGAAGAAGAATAAAGTGGAAGTTACGTGTGGTTGCAGGTGTAGACTTGGCCAAAAAACAATTAGAAACATTTTTTACCCTTAAAAAAAAAACGGTTAACCATTAGCCGTTAGTGTTAACTGGTGGCCAATTTCTTAACGGTTAACGGTTTAAATATAAATAGCATACATCAACAATGACATACAAATAACATCCCCTGTAGGCCTATATCCATTTATAGCTATGTAGTAAAGCAAATTAAAAAAAAAAAGAATACCATTTGTAAAACCGGAGATTTCTGATATAAATCAGATCTTGTGTGTGTGTGTGTGTGTGTGTGTGTGTGTGTGTGTGTGTGTGTGTGTGTGTGTGTGTGTGTGTGTGTGTGTGTGTGTGTGTGTGTGTGTGTGTGTGTGTGTGTGTGCGTGTGCGTGTGCGTGCTACAACTATAGTTAGTTACTTACTATTGTAACAAAACACATACTGTAAGTCGTGCAAGTGTGAAGACATACTGTAATTCAGAATGACAATCTTATTCAGGAACTTATGACACTTCCTCATTTTGTAGCTGAACTTTAACATTGATAACAGTGCCAGGTGCATTCATTACAGTTCATCTTAGTTCAAGTCTCTCCTGGTTGGTTATAGGTGAGTGGGGCAGACAGACAGACAGACAGACAGACAGACAGACAGACAGACAGACAGACAGACAGACAGACAGACAAGACAAGACAAGACAAGACAAGACAAGACAAGACAAGAGAACTCTTCCTACTGTATGAAACCAATGCTGGCCCTTCATGCAACCCACAGTTGTGAGCCAGTAGGCCTACCAGAACCAGCACCAGTATCACAATAAAGGTAAAGAATGCAGGGAAACTCTTTGAAATAGAAAATTGCCACACTGTGATAACTCAGTGCTAAAGTCGATGTTTAACAGGCCACCCAGGATGCAGCATAGTTTAGAGATGACGAGCAGCTAATCAGAAATGGATCAGGATACGGCCAGTTGGATCCAGTTCCCATGCACAACATACTCATCATGACCTGCAGGCAATTTCGACTGAGTCAAGTCGAGTTAAATAGATAGATAGATCTTCATTGATCTCGCGAGGGGAATTCAGTTGCCAGAGGCAGCACAGCAGTTAAGTTACAGATACAGAGTTCGAAAATGTACTGTAAGATACAGCAGATCCAGGAATAACATCACAAAATCAATATTGAAGCAACAGTATACAGTAGTATATCATGAACATGGTGGTATATCAGTAGTATAACAGTATGTCTGTTAGTAAATGGGTGGCGAGGTCAGGGAATACAGATAGATATCGATTTAGATTCATATTAAACAGACTGTCTACTCACAGTTTGAGCTTTAATATGACTCAATGCAACAAAAA
Source organism: Gymnoscopelus microlampas (assembly GCF_963454915.1). Taxonomy (NCBI): domain Eukaryota; kingdom Metazoa; phylum Chordata; class Actinopteri; order Myctophiformes; family Myctophidae; genus Gymnoscopelus; species Gymnoscopelus microlampas. The sequence continues at coordinate 50,139,326 of NC_139945.1, read as the reverse complement.
CATATTGTTTAACAGGAGATCTAGATGCCATCATCAGAAGGCACTTTTCTTTTCATTCTTTTGTTGTAGAGAAAAAGAAAACCCAGGCTTGAACATTTTGGATTAAAATCAAAGAAACCAGAGAGTAATACTAATACGAGTTAAGAATAAGCATAAGCCAACAAATGGCATCAAAGAAAGCAGATCATTGTGGCTTCACTTAGGATTCAGGCTGAGTGAAAGTATGCACATGCTACAGTATACTGAAACTCTTAATGGGTATTCTACTCCCTCACGGCTGACACAAGTGGGGGCATGCACAGTTTCAGTGTGTGAGCATTGAGCAATGAGCATCAGCGTAAAAACCATGAATTGATACACATACGCTGTGCCCTGCAGTACTGTATGTATCATTTGAGTCAACAATGATTCATGGGCCGTGTTAGCAATGAAAGTGGTTCACAGCTATAATCCACACGCTCTATCATTGTGGTTTGGATTAATAGCACGTTGTTAAATTTGACTTAATGCCAGGGCAGCTCAAGCTGTCGGTCAGTGCAGTGGTGTAAAGTAACTAAGTACTTGTACTCAAGTACTGTACTTAAGTAAAATGTTGAGGTATTTTTTACTTTACTGGAGTATTTCCAGTTTTCAGTACTTTTACTTACACCACTACAATTATTGGAAAACTTTAGTTACTAGATACTTTGTAGATATAAATGATTACATTATAAAACATATACATTAACCACTTCAGCACTGTTTTATACCTAGGCTATTTGAAAATAGCCGATCTACAAGCTCACAACGCGTCGCATCGCGACGCGCTGTGAGCTTGTAGATCTGCTATTTTCAAACATTTAGTACTTACTTTTAGTACTTTAAGTACTTTTTGATACCAATACTTTTGTACTTTTACTCAAGTACATTTTCCTGACTACATTGCAGTATCGTACAACATTTGAGTACTTTTTCCACCACTGGGTCAGCGTATTCTGTACAGGGACTGTCTAATCACCACACACGGGTAACATAGAGGGTGATTGTAATGTACTGTGCTGTCAGGGGCCCTCATATAGGTACCAGGATTTATGGATCCTATTGATTAGATATGTTATCATCAAAGGAAGACTGACACGGTCAGCATTTTGGTAATCACAGACAGTTACTGGAACATGGATTAATATAATGCTAAATGCATGCACTGATGGGACATGAACCACACAATCAAGGGGAAGAGAAGAAGAGAGAATCAAGATGGACAGGAGAAGGAGATGGGGGGAGAGAGGGTGGAAAGCGGCGACTCCCTCTTCCTTTGGTGTGTCACTGCAGGTGGCGCCTAAACCCTAACCTTTAACTTCACAAAAACTAAGCCTAAACCTAATCTTAACCCTAACATCACAAACGCAGTAAACACTATAGCCTCACAGAAGCTATGCCTAAACCAATCACATTCACCTGGGCAAAACACAGGGAAAAGAGAAAGGGGGGGGGGGGGGGGGGCTGAGCCCTAGATAGTCCCCAGGGGGGGGGGGGGGGGGGGGGGCTGAGCCCTAGATAGTCCCCAGCAATATATACGTAAAGCTATTGTAGCCCTAACTGTTGGCTTTATCAAAAAGAATGTTTTTTTTTTATTATAGTCTTAATTATTGAAAGTGGGTCTACCTCATGGACCAAAACTGGGAGAAGGTTCCACAGTTGAGGTGCCTGATACAGAGTAGTACTTAAATGCTCTACCTCCTGTTCTTAGATTATTGTTGTGAGGTGTTGTGAGCTTGTAGATCGGCTATTTTCACAATATTTATCTGTTGAACCGAGTCAAACTAATTGTATGCCTCAACTCCTACAATTCCAAGTGCTAAATTGTCAGGGTGGGGGGGGGACCAGTTCAAATATGATTATTTTGGGGGGTCGCGGCCTAAAAAGGTTGAGAACCACTGTTCTAGCAGGCTTATAAGGCACAATGAGCTCTTTAAGATACAGCACAGTGGTGCCTGACCATTGAGAGCTGTGTAGGCGAATGATAAGCATTTTGGAGCCACTGACTCCCCCATGAGTGCTAGAATGCGTTTGTGATACACTACAGCCACCTAGTGGTGAAGTTTTAGATCTACAGTAGGCTACACTGTAATCCTCCACTACCCAATCCCATTATAATTCCCCCAATCCCTTATATTACGCACGCACACCATGAAAACAAAATGCAAATAGCAAGCACTAAAATCTATGTAGCCTATATGGATCAGGTAGGTCCATACAGTATATGTAGATACCAATATGTCCTTTTTATTCCATGGTACCAGAGGAGTAGGCCTACAGTTGAGCTACGCCATAGAGCCTCCTGGTGGGTTCATTTAGTACCACATAAATACTGACCTTGCTCCACTGTGATAAAAAAAAAAGAGAAGCAGAAATGCATTAAAATGTATAACTTTGGTTGTATGAACATAGTTTCATATTTTTGTATTTTTGGAGCGTGGATGTGGAAACTCTGTGGTCTGTCTGGCTCATAACTGTTTTCATCTGGAGCCAAATAATCCAAGTGAGTTGGCTCAGAGCTGTTTAGCTAATTTGAGTTGATTGGCTGAAAGACAGGTGGGCACTAGGGACATCTGAGCACCACATTTTTGGGATGACAGGGCACCTGGACGAGTGGAGAGGTGGAGCACGGATAACTGGGCACTAGGGACATGTGGGCACCTGGACGAGTGGGCACTTAATTAGGGGTGGAAATACTGGGCCTGGACGAGTGGGCACCTGAATTGGGATTCTGTCCATGAGTGTTTTTTAACTTTACATAGCATGCTGCTTTGTTGTTGCTAAGCGATATGAAACCCATTGTTCTTTAAACCCCCAAACACAACACAGCAAGAGGTCAAAAGTACAACATAAGAGTTTATTTGCCAAAATAGTACTGAGGTCAAAAAAAGAGTTTCAAAGTAGGCCTACAATATAAGAGCGCAACAACTGGACTGATGGCCGGTGGATTATGGCATCTATTCGCTTCCAGGTGGAAGCCAGAGCATTGGAGCATTTGCAAACGTACCATCAGGACCAACAACGATGTTGAAGTTTGACATAACCGTCTGAACCGAAAGGCACAGCATGGAAACGTGCAGCTGTATCTCCTGGTGCAACTGCTGAAAAATGATGCAAGCCTAATCCCCATCCAGCTCCAGTTTACTTTTTCAGGGCAAACTGGCCAATTTGAGGTCTGTCTATGAGACGGAACAGCTGACTGTCTGGCAGGTGCTTAAATTGACTGGCCCTGTGCACACATAGTGATGGGGGGGGGGGTTCCTATATCATTGTGTACTGTTTAGCTATGTTTTCTCTATCCTAGCATTCAGTTAAGCAAATATTTTAGTTCAGCTATTTCCCTGTGTTTTTTAACAGAATATGCTACTATTTATCTCCATTTTTCTATAATTTTATAGTGTACTGTTCTATTTTAGTAGCAGTAGGCTACTATTTTTTTTCTATAATTTTATAATGTACTGCCACGTGAGGCCTTTAAAGAGGGCCATTCAAGCAAGCCGCAAGTGGAGCTTGGCCGTGGTGGTACTGCAAGCCTTGCAGTACCACCACGGCCCAAGAAAACATCACACCAGAATGAAGTGTTTGGAGCGGGGGAGTCTGGTGCAACGCTCAGGTCACCAGGACCTGGTGAGACGGAGGAGGAGCCCGGCCAGGAGGACATCCACAGAGCCTAGTCCCTCCACGTGCCAGAGCCTCTCCTCTCCCCCAGTCCTGGCAGAGTAGTTCCGGAGAAGCGGATTGAGTGGCCCTGTCTTACCCTAAGAGGACTGACCGTGGGTAGCTACTAGAGCGTAAGTCAGGGCTTGATCAACCCCGGCTGGGTCACCTGGGCGAGGGTGTATGTTGCAAGACCCGAAACACCCGTTGACCCCAGGCTACATCACTGATGATACGACCCGGTCGACGCAGCCGTGGGGGGATATGCGCACATGATCTGGCAACCCGGGAGGCGACATTGTTTCACTGTTTGACACATAAACGCTAATAAGAAGCTGAGATTGGATGAAATTGAAAAACAGGCTTCACAGTTGCGTTCAGATGGTAATGGTCAATGGCTGTGTGCAAAATCAGAGCAATTGCTCCAGCCAGTGAGGAGAACCGGGTTGTGACACCACTTGTTTGACACATAAACGCTAATAAGAAGCTGAGATTTGATGAAATTGAAAAACGGGTGGTAATGGTCAATGGCTGTGTGCAAAATCAGAGCAATTGCTCCAGCCAGTGAGGAGAACCGGGTTGTGACACCACTTGTTTGACACATAAACGCTAATAAGAAGCTGAGATTTGATGAAATTGAAAAACGGGCTTCACAGTTGCGTTCAGATGGTAATGGTCAATGGCTGTGTGCAAAATCAGAGCAATTGGTCCAGCCAGTGAGGAGAACCGGGTAGCTTCACCTACCACTACAGAGGTTACTAGAATTATAGTAGGATAGTAGGATAGTAGGATGGGGAAATTACACTAGGTGGGAGGGAGAGAAGGAGGGCTGGAGGAACAGGGAGAGACACACCAACAGGTGTCGCCACCCAGCCAATCATGTGAGCCAAGTCAACAGCAGGTCAACATCCAACGATTCAAACCTTCAACATCAGCCACAACACCAAAATCACAGTGACTGAACATGGTTCATTGGAGCAATACATCACCTAGCCTGGTTCCAAACCATAGATCCTGCCCACTCTCTGAGTGAAGCTCCACGCAGCTTCAGGCTGATAATCAGGCTAATACATCACCGCCAATGCAGCAGCACATAGAAACAACAATTACTATACTGTGGCAACCACACTCATAAACTCTCTTAATGTATGATGACCGTGGTGATCTTAAATCTTAAGGCATCTGACATTGTGGAGCAGTATAGTATCAAGCACTTGGAATGTAGGAGTTTAGGCATTACATTTAGTTTGACGCGGTTCCACAGATAAATATTGTGACAATCTACAAGCTCACAACGCCTCGCGTGAGCTTGTAGATTGATTATTTTCACAATATTTGCCTCTTTCTTTGCCTCCTTCTTATTGATTCGATTGTAAAGCAAATGCTTGCAATCGATTCAGAATCATGAAAAACCCCTAGTCTGACCTCTCACAGGCAACATTAAATATTTTCACATTTTCCCAGATACGGTTGTGGGTACCCCAACTTTCAGCTGCTGTCATGCTGTCACACTGTCACAGCAGTGACAGCAGTCTCAGCTGTCAACCCCCTATATGGGAGTTGACTTTCAACTTTTTGAAATGTGTTTGTGTAGACACCTTTAAAAACACATTGGTGAAGAAATGTCTTGGTATGGAATTTGTTCCCAGATTTGCCAGATATCTGATAATATTCCCTGACTATGTCAATGTTGCTGTGTTTCAATATAGCGGTTACCAGAGAGAGTATTTTTCAAGAACACAAGCTATTGATTGAGGGCATTACGTACTGAGGATGGAACAAACTGAGTGTTTGGGGGGTTTCAGACATTCTGCAGCACTATTTAAGAGAAAGGAAATGAGATAAGATGTACTGAAGCAGGTGTGGGGAAGATGGCCGTAGCCAAAAGACGTATAAGTTAAGGAAGGAGAAAGTGCTTTCAATGTGGTGGAGCTCATGAGGCAGATTCTATATGCGAACGTTCAAATAATAAACGAGGAGGTGAAAAGATTCAAGTGAAAACAATCGAGACAGTTATGTTTGAGGAAGTAGGACATAGTAGGGGGACAGACTCCAGGAGAGATAGAGTTGACAGAGATAGAGTTGACACATGTCATGGTCAGATGATGGCAGTGAACTGTGTGATAGGCTCAGATATATCAAAGAAAATCAGATAGGGGGGTCCCTATTGATGTAGGTACACAGTAAAATTAGTCAGGGGGCCAAAGCTGCTATTGACACCTAAGATAACACCTCTGGGTAAAAGCAGACAACGTATCCAGTATTAATCTTTAACCCCATGATGTGTTCTAGCCTGGTTGTCATTTAGTTCATTTTATCATTATATACTTAAAGTGGTCAAATCTAACTTTTTCCATAATACTGACAAGTTATTTTAACTTTGCTGCTATAATGTTGAGCAAATTGGTCAAAACTGCTTATGTGGTAATGTAGCAAGTAGCAAAGCTAATATTAGTTGCTGCTGGCTAGAGTGATGATGCATATTATTTCAAGAGCATGATGCCCTGGTTTGCTGCTTATGATCACACCCATTATACAAGATGGGGTGCTGTATTCATAGCAGACATGGAACATCTGGCACAGACAGCACCAGAGGTCTATCAGCTGGGCTTCCTATAAGGTGATTTTGTAGCCAAGGAGAGTAAACACAGCTTCAATTAAGTTCCCTTTGACCTTCGCCTTGAGCATATCAACAAAACTGGAAAGGTTGCTGCACTTGCTGGAGGGCTGATAGGCATCACTAGAAATGAGACGGCTTGAAACTGTTCACCTACAATGAACGTGCAACCTTGGCAGAGGATACCAGATCATTGTTTAGACTGACACATGAGAATGATGAAGACACCCACAAAGACTGTCTTCCATCAAGAATTAAAAGAGATCATACTGATGTCATTCAACTTGTTGAACAGTTCCAGAGATACCACGTCTTCCAACAGGAGAATGTGTATGATCTAGTGTCTCTGACAACTAGTGAAATTGCTTCAGAACTTATCAGATGATATATTGAAGAACCTTGGATATACTGCAGAGCAAAGGATCACTGAGTTAAAAACCGACGAGTATCACAAAGAACACAAAACCAAAAACGTTCTCAAGGCTCTACAGTGCAGAGCTTGAAAAACTCAGAACCAAGTGTGTGAAGCCAGACAGGGATATTTTGCGTCATCGTCTCCATGGAGAGTGGCAGAGAGGTCAACATGGATGAGCTTCTACAAAAGGAACTGTGTCTAGTCCCCCTGTCACTTGCCACAACTGATGCAATGATCAGACCTACCAACAAACCTGACTTAGCTATACCATACTACAAGAAGGTTCAAAGGAAACAGAGCTTAGTTCTGCAACAAGTGATGCCTTGACTCTGCTCATCATGAGGACCCACTATCAAACAACGTTTTGGAAACTGTCACGAGACCCATCCACAGCTACCCTCACCAATCAATTGTGGTTGGTTTCATGTATGAGAAGCAGAAGTCATTAGAGCAGGGGTGGGCAACTTTGATGATGGAGAGGGCCACTATATTTCCACACTCACTCCAGAGGGCCACATTGCATATACTGTCAGGCCATTCTATGTCACACAAAAGTAGCAAAAATAGCCGATCTACAAGCTCAAAACGCATCGCTTTGCGACGCGTTTTGAGCTTGTAGATCTGCTATTTTTGCTATTTTTGAATTGGAATCCTGATATGTTTTTGCTATTTTTGAATTGGAATCCTTAAAAGTATTTTTTTTATTTAAATCAAATGCATTTAGTTATACTTATGTTAACTTTAAGAACTTAAATACAAATTTGGACATAAAAAAGAAAATTGAATTTTAATAGTCATTACGCTGCTAATATAGACTGAAGTAATTAAAGAGGGTCATGTTTGGAATTCTAACAGCTGAAATTAAAAAGATATCAATATTCCGATATTAACCTGCGGGCCGCATAAAGTGAAGGTGGGGGCCGCATGTGGCCCCCGGGCCGCCAGTTGCCCATGTATGCATTAGAGAATGTGTTATGAATGCATAATGTTATGTAATTATAGAAACAAAGATATTACATGTTTGAATGAATGTCTTATAGGCTTAGAGGCCAGAGGAATGATGTGTTGTGTAAAAACTAATTTACAGTACACCTCTTCAGACTCCACCTTAGACTTGACGACATTGCAGGCTTATGAAAAGGTTGCAATGTAATTTAGATAGCATGTTATGTAGACAGATACCAGGTTCTTTTGTTTACCTGGCATCCTGTTTGTCAGAGCCAGCACATGGCGTCATGGTCGACAGCAGCGATGGAAAAAGTACAACATTCTTTTTACTTAAGTAAAAATGTACTAAAACCTAGCTCTTGCTATAGCCTCGCAAGCCTTGGTTAAAAAAAATATTTTTCGTTTATTGAACTTTATTATTTACTGTGTTCAGATCATTCTGGATTTTAACATTTGTTTATATCTATTCTATTCTACTATTTTGTAGAAATAGTCTGTTACAAGTACAAGTTCGGTATTCATAATTTACTTGAGTAAAAGTACAAAAGTATTGGCATCGAAATACACCAAAAAGTAAAAGTACTCATTATGCAAGTTTTCAAAATGTATAAAATTCCTTTGAAAATAGCAGATCTACAAGCTCAGACATGTCCTATAACAATAGGAGCCATACCGTACGTACAGCCATTGTGCAGCTATGCGCCTTGGGCCAGTGTTGGAATTAAGTCCCTAACATGCACGTGTTTTGGGTGGGGGACTTGGGAGGAAACCCACGTGAACACGCAGAAGAACATGCAACCGGCACACAGAAAGGCCCCGGGGTGGTTTTGAACCCAGGGCCGCCTTTTTGTGAGGTGACATTGCTAACCTCTGACTGACAGTACTAGCTCCAAATAACCAGCCTAAATCCTGCACACTCAGTATTCGACATCAGCAAAGAAGTGGCTACCACTGTGCCACCCTGCCCCTGAAAGTGTCTGTGCTAGTGCCACTGTCTCTGCATTGTGAATAGAGTGGAATAGGCTCTATGCACAGCAGCCATATTGGAAAGAAATTGGGCCTCTTCCTTACTTCCTTCACAGGTGTTACCAATGATACTAATGAAGGCTCTGTTCCATTTAGTGTAGCACAGTGGTTCTCAAACATTTTAATTTCAAGGACCCCCATAACTCTGAGAGTGTACAATAACTCTGAGAGTGTACAAATGGAACCAAATGGACCCTTACGGGTCCATTTGGTTCCATTTGTACACTCTCAGAGTTTTTGGATTTGGATCCCCTCAAGGGACCATGAGGGTCCCTGGACCACACTTTGAAACCCACTGGTGCAGCAGAGTGTTTCCAGTGAGTCAACATGCACAATATCAGCACCCTGATTGTCTGACCAGAATGGAACAGTGCCTTCATTAGTATCATTGGTAACACCTGTGAAGGAAGTAAGAAGAGGCCCAATTTCTTTCCAATATGGCTGCTGTGCATAGAGCCTATAGCACCACCAGTAACGATCGTCTAATCCAGTGGTTCTCAACCTGTGGGCGGGGATCCCCAGGTGGGTCCCCACATGATTTTGGGCAGGGTCCCCAGATGACAGTGAAGTGACAATTTAAGGTCTTTCAAGACTTTTTTAATACCTCAACAAAAAAAGAAAGAAAAGAAAAAGACCATTACTGCATCAAAAGTAATCAACACACTGTACTATACAAACTGGCCAAACATTGGCCAAATTGTTAAATATAGTATAAGAAAGAGGCAAACATTTTGAAAATACCTGATCTACAAGCTCACAACGTGTCGCAACACGAAGCGTTGTGAACTTGTAGATCGGCTATTTTCACAATATTTATCTGTGGAACCGAGTCAAACTAAATACTGCCTCAACTCCTACTGTACAAGTGCGTATCAGGGTCCCCAGTTCAAATATGATTCTTTTGGGGGGTCAAGTCTGAAAAGGTTGAGAACCACTGGTCTAGTCTATATGTTTTCCCATCACAAAGAACTTGAAAGAGGATTGATAGGTAGGCAGACATACAAACATAGTATGTTTGTATGTCTGTCTGCCTATCAATCCTCTTTCTTTTTTCTCTATGGTATGTTCACTACATGCATGCACCATGTCTACATATTGTCAGTGACAATATGATGACATGGTGACATGTGACTATTATTTTGTCACATGTCACCATGTCACATATCAACTGCACTTGAGGCAATTGCAGTTGGGGTAGGGTTTGGGGCTTGGGTTTCGGGTTAGAGTTAGCCACCTGAACCCTAGCATCCCTATTCTGGGGTGAGGGGAAGCAGGGGGGTCAAAAAAATATGTTTGGGCTTGTAGATCTGCTGTTTTCAGAGATCTGGTGTAGAGTGGACCAAGTAGCCTAGCCCAGTGGTTCTCAACCTTTTCAGGCCGTGACCCCCCAAAATAATCATACGTGAACTGGGTACCCCCCACCCTGACAAACACTTGTACAGTGGGAGTTGAGGCATTACATTTAGTTTGACACGGTTCCACAGATAAATATTGTGAAAATAGCAGATCTACAAGCTCACAACATTGTGAGCTTGATCGTCTATTTTCACAATTTTTGCCTCTTTCTTATTTTGACTATTTGGCCAATGTTTGACCAGTTTGTATAGTATAGTTTGTTGATTACTTTTGATATAGTAGTATAGTTTGTTGATTACTTTTGGTATAGTAATGGTCTTTTTCTTTTGTTGTTGAGGTATTAAAAGAAATAAGTCTTAAAAGTCCTTGAATTTTCACTTCACTGTCATCTGGGGACTCCCCTCAAAAAATCATGTGGGGGAGAGACCCCTGTGACCGAACAAACGCTCTGTAGCAATGATTACTATCGGAATACAGTTTGAAGCTTTTTAACAAAAAATATATCTACCAAAATATATCACTTATCCTACGTTTAAGTAGTACTGTAAGGTTGGGGGTTAGGGTAGGAGCGTCTATAAATGCAGTTCTAGCAGTCTTATCTCCCGCTCTGCAAGAAACCCCTCTGGGCATGGAAGACAGCCTGCCGCCCACTGAGCATTTTTTGGGCTATTAGACATCTAAAATATGTCTAACGGAGGGGCTAAAACCGGGTTAAAACTGGTCTAACAGTGAAAACAATTTCAATGTCTATTCTTAGGCTAGGCTTTTAAGTGTCTATATATAGACCGTCTATATTATAGCCGTTGAAATTACGTTTATATATAGACGCTTAAAGGGATTTTTTTAAAAAGGTTATTTTATCGTCTACTCAGGCTTTTGTGAGCACCCCGGACAGTTTTTAAGTTTCTTGATTGAGTATTTAGATATTTGATATTAATTTTATCAGACACTTCCTATACAAACCCATTGTAACTTCAAACTCCTTTTTAACCATGTTAGATTAATCGGAAACACCCATCCTTGGTTCTGGTGACTGATATTGTCCTTCTAATACATGAGGAGACCGTGTTTTTTCAATTACTTGTTTCATTTATTTTTTATATTTTTTGGGGAAAATGAAATACAACTAGAAAAAGTGCTCCTCGGAGCACAACTCTCCGCCAGAAGACTTGTGTTGGTTCGAAGGTCACGAAGGTCGCTATCCCTCTTGTATATGTAAGTGTCCTATCCATCCTGTCTGGGTAAGTGTCCTCTTCCGTCCTGTCTGTGTAAGTGTCCTATCCCTCCTGTCCTATCCGTCCTGTCTATGTAAGTGTCATATCCCTCCTGTCTATATAAGTGTCCTATCTGTCCAATAAGACAGATAGGAACAATTGGACCGCGACTACCTGACTACTTCCGGTTCGAAGGTCTGGGAGTGAGCTAGTGGCCGGATTTTCGGTATTGGAATCTGGCTTATCACAGTGACACATGTATTTATAGGTCGCTATCCCTCTTGTATATGTAAGTGTCCTATCCAACCTGTCTGGGTAAGTGTCCTCTTCCGTTCTGTCTGTGTGAGTGTCCTATGCTATCCCTCCTGTCTGTATAAGTGTCCTATGTCATATCCCTCCTGTCTATATAAATGTCCTATCTGTCCTATCTGCCAATTATGTATCAGCCATGCAGCCATTTCATGGTTCCCGTCTTACCTCACTCTGACAGTGTCAGTGGCGGAGACACTGTCAGAGTGATGCCATGTATATATAGGCCCGGTGGCGTCACTAGCCAATCAGATCACAGTATTTCACGTGTCACGTGAGGCTTGACCAATCGGTGTGTCATGTTTAGAAAGTGAAAACGCAGTGATAACAATACTCTCCTGGCGGAGAGTAATAAATACAATTAAAAATCACACCCAGTGTGAAGTGGGCGGTGTGTGGTCATCACAACATGACTCACTTTTAAAAAAGGATAAATGACTTTCCACTTTCCATACTGCTATTCATAGGGCTGCACATGTGTCATGTGTTTCGCTAGCCAATCACAGTCCTGAATTTGCAAAGTCAGCCAATCACATTACAGTTAGTGGTGATGACACTAGCTGTAATGTGATTGGCTGATATGAAAAAAGTATCGATTTGCATTAACAATGGAAGGGTTAGGGGGTACACAAATTATTTGGTCGGTGTCCAAAACTCACTTATAGGGGGCGGCTACACCGCCCCAAAAAATATATATAATAAATGAAAAATTAATCAAAAAAACATGGCCCCTCACGTAGTAGGGGGGCAGGATGAGTCACCAGAACCAAGGATGGGTGTTTATGATGAATCTAACATGTTAAAAAGGGAGTTTGAAGTTACAATGGGTTTGTATAGGAAGGGGGCGTGTCTAATAAAATTAATATCAAATATCGAAATACTTTTTCAAGCAACTTAAAAACTGTGCTCACAAAAGCCTGAGTAGACGATAAAATTACCAAAAGTTGTTTTGATAGTGAAAAATCCCTTTAAAAAACAGCTAATTCATGTCTAGGATAAGAATTGACGTTTGATTGATTGATTGATGTACTTTATTTAGTAAGACATGAGAACAACAGTACATGGAAGTACAAATTCACAACACAAGGTCCACTAAACTGGAAGACTCATAAAGCACTAAGCTTGTTTAAAATGAGATCCCCATGCACACAATATATGAGACAGACAGATCATTTGTCTGAGACTTAGACAGCCTCCTGAAGGTGTATCTTTAGGGCAGTTTTGAAAGTGAGTAGGGTTTTACACTCCTTTACTTCTTTTGGTAGGGCATTCCATTGTTGAATAGCATGAGAACGAGTTAATTCCCTTTGTTGAGACAAATCTGGGTTGAACATGATTCGTGGAGCTGCCTCTGGTGTTATGATCGTGGACTTCATTAACGTTTTGGAAGTATTTTGACAAATACAGGGGGATCCCTCAGGCGCTGATATCGAAAGAGAGGAAAGATGGAGGCTCCTCGCCACTGCGCGTTCACGGGATGTGATTTCCTGTTCGCAGCGGAGGACGAGCACAGCCTCTGCATCTTGTGCCTGGGCTTCAGCCACGCGGGCCCGAACTGCGGCTGCGGACCATGCGAGGTGCTCTCCGAGGCCCAACTGGAGCGGCGCTTGGAAAGGGCCGCGGACCTGGCGGCCTCGTCGAGCGGCGGTGCTAGCCCTGTCGCTCCCCCAGCTAAGGCGCCGAGGAGGCCGCAAGCTGGCACCAGCCTGGGGGCCATGGGCCCTCCACTCGGCCCCACGCGCCAGTGGAGCCATCAGCAAGGTCCGGGATGAGCGGGCGAATGGAACCGCCGCTTCATCCTCCGACCAGGAGGTCGCTGCAGGGGCTGTCGGGCCCTCTCAGGTTAGCGGCCTTCCGGACCTCTCCTGCATCACCCCCACCGCCGCTGACGACACTGCTACCGACCGCAGCGACTCAGACGGCGAGGAAGTGGAGTTCATCGTGGTGCAGGACGAGGAGGACAAGTTGGGCCCAACATCCTACCGACGGCCTCGATCGGTACCGAAGTCCAACCCGGGCCATCGATCAAGACCTATTCCGGTTCCAGCTGCGGCTCCAGCGGTTGCCCAACGGACGTCGGAACCGCTGGAGCCCGTGGCTGCCGTGCTCAGGCGAGCCATCGCCAGATGCAAGCTCGAGCAGCCGGCGGAGCAGGCAAGGTCATCCGTCGTAAACCCCATTGAAGGCTTCCAAGGCCTGACCCCCCTCCCCCCTTGTTCCATGGAATCCAGGCTCGTCCCGGAGGCTAATGGTGTGCGGAACGCCATTCAGTTCTCCTGGGCCGAGCGGAAGGAGCCAGGGGGCCTTAGATTCCCGATCGACATCACGACCGGGGCCGCGGCGGGAGTCCTGGGTATCCCTCCGATGGACAGACGGCTCGCCTCAACCATCGCGGGGGCCAACGCTGGTGCGGTGGATCTCGGCCACAGGGGCGGGCCCATCTTCACCGACCACGCCAGAAGGCCCAGAGCGGCGGCGCATACTGCGCTCTACAAAGCCTCCGCGAAGGCGGCCAAGGCGCTGAACGTGGGGTCAATCTTCCAGGGCTCCGTGGCCGAGAATTGATTGATTGATGTACTTTATTTAGTAAGACATGAGAACAACAGTACATGGAAGTACAAATTCACAATACAAGGTCTACTAAACTGGAAGACTCATAAAAGCACTGAGCTTGTTTCAAATGAGTTCCCCATGCACACAAATCATGATGACATATAAGAGACAGACAGATATACACAACTACTATAGAATGTCATACAATCAGTTTACAGGTTACTGGTATGAAGAGTGAGAAATATGTACAAAAGCTGTTTTGAAAGAGAGTAGGGTTTTACACTCCTTTACTCCTTTTGGTAGGGCGTTCCACATTTTTGATGAATAGCATGAGAACGAGTTACTTCCCTTTGTTGAGCCAAAAAAGGGTTGGACAAGGTTTGTGGAGCTGCCTCTGGTATTGTGATCGTGGACATCATTAACATTTTGGAAGTATTTTGACAAATACAGGGGGATCCCAATGTTGTGATATATCTTGAAGACCAGGCCCATAGCAAGTTGCTGTACTCTGTCCGCAACCCTAAGCCATCCAATCCTATCAAAATGATCAGGGGTTAGATGGATTTTGTAGTTGAGGCCAAGAAGTAGCCTTACAAGTTTGTTTTGGGATGTTTGGAGCCTTGTTTTTAAGGCCTTGGTGGTGTTGTGATACCATGAAGTACATGCATAATCGTAATGACCTTGTATGAGGGCCACTGCAAGAGTCTTCAGAGTCTTCTTACTGACTTTACGATCAATACTCCGCAAATAGCGTGTTTTTTTGTGGACCGTTTTGATCGTTTTTTCAGCATTTTTGTCACCAGAGAGGTCAGCCTCCAAGATAGAGCCCAGGTAGGTAATTTCGTTTTTTCTTTTGATGATATCATCACCCGCTTTGATCGTGAAGCTCTCTGCCTTTCTGAGGTTAGGAGTGGACCCAAAGAGGATGCATTCCGTTTTGCCCAGGTGTAATGAGAGCTTGTTGTCGGAGAGCCAGATGCAGATCTTGTTGAGTTCAGAGCTGAGAGTTTTCTCAACCTGCAGCCTGTCTCTGTCCGAGACTAGCAGGGCCGAGTCATCTGCGAACAGGAACAGGTTGCAGTCACAGGCTGACGACATGTCATTCACATATATCAGGAACAGTAAGGGTCCTAGTATACTTCCTTGGGGAACACCACAAGTCACTGGGAGGGGGGGGGACTGGGTGCCGTTTACTTCCACCACTTGCTCCCTCCCTTCCAGGTAGGATCTCATCCAGTTCACTGACGTGTCATCAAAACCTATTGCTTTGAGCTTATTGATCATAATCGGGTGATTAACGGTGTCAAAAGCCTTCTGGAGGTCCAGCATGACCATGCCGCAATATTTGCCCTTTTCAATCTCTTGTTTGATAGAGTCGTTCAAATAGAGAAGGCATGTGTCAGTGGAGTGGTTTGTTCTGAAGCCAGATTGGAATTTGTAGATTAGATTTTTCTCGGCAAGATACTTGTCGACCTGTTCATAGACTATTTTTTCCATGACTTTCGAGATGGAGCTTAGAATAGAAATAGGGCGGTAGTTGCCAGGGTCTAATTGGTTTCCTTTTTTGAACAGAGGGGTCACCCTTGCTTTTTTGAAGTCGTTGGGGACCTGTCCCTGTGTGGTGGAGAGGTTGAATATGTGGGTAATGATTGGAGCAATGGAGGCGGCTGAGTCTTTTAGAAATTTGGGGGGGATATTGTCGAGGCCTGTGGCTCTGTGTTGATGAAGAGCACTCAATTTTTTAAACACCTCTTCTGTTTTCACAGGGGAGAGTTTAAAGTCATCTTTGTAAACACCCTGTTTTTCGTAAAATGAGACAACATACTCCTCACCATATCTCCCAGAGTGTGGAGGAAGTTTTTCAACCAAATCTGAGGCTACGGTCGTGAAGAATATGTTGAGGATTTTACTCACTTCGTGTTTGGATGAAATGAGAGTGTCATTCACCTTGAGGCTTAAGTTTGAAAGCCTGGTTTTCAATTTTTTGCTGCAGCCTAGGAGGTTCTTGAGTAGCCTCCAAAGCTCTCGTGTTTTTTTTTGATTTTCCTCAATCTTGTCATCGAGGTAGCTTTTTTCTGCTAACAGGAGCATGCTATTTACCTTGTTTCTTAGCTTGTTTTTTTCCTTTTCAAGTTTAGCTACGTGGGATTCGAGACCTTTGTTAAAACATTTGGCTAGTTTGATCCTACTTTTATGAAGCTCAGAACACTTTTTGTCTCTGACTTTCATGGCAGTAAGGATGTCCGAATTCATCCATGGTACCGAGCGGGTTTTGACCCTGATGGTTTTCATGGGAGCCACACTGTCCAAAATTTGAATGAATTTTGTTTTGAAACTAAGCCAGGATTCGTCTACCTGTGTGCTGTTTAGAACGTCGGACCAATCCTGTTCCTCCAGTCTGTGATCTAAGTCCTCACTCTTATAATTTTTGAGGTCTCTGATTGTGACTGTTTTGTGGTAACCGGTCTTAGGTTTACGTTTCTTTCTGGTGCAGAAGATCATGTTGTGATCAGATATGCCACAGGTGGAAACACCACTATTTAGGATTTTTTCCTTGTCCGTTGTTAGAATGAGATCTATGGTAGTTTGAGAGGAAACACACAGCCTTGTGGGCTGAGTGATCAGCTGGTGGAGTGAATGCCGATCACAACACGCCTTGAATGACTTATACACTGACGCTTCCTTGCGGAGTATGTCAGTGTTAAAATCACCAAGAAGAATCGTCTCCGCATGGTCCACTTTAGCTAAGCATTCATCAAGTCTATCATAGAAATCAGTCTGGTTAGGAGGTCTGTATATGGTACCGACTAGCACAGGTTTGGCATGTTTAAAAATGATCTCGACCCACACAGCTTCAATGTTTTCATCCATCAGGTCTTCCCGAAGGATGCAGACATTGTCAGTATGAACATACATGCAAACACCACCCCCGTTTCTGTTCCTATCTTTCCTGAAGAGTTTGTAGTTTTCAATCTCAATCACAGAATCAGTTATCGCTTGATCAAGTTTTGTTTCAGAGAAAGTTAAAATGTCAACCTTACCATCATAAAACATCTGCTTGATTTGTGTTAGCTTGTCTCCTGCTAGAGAATTCACATTAAGATGTATCATGTGCAAGCCAACGCCAAACGATTTGATCATTTTTTCAATGGATAGGTGTTTATCCACTGAGAGATGTTTAGGAGCAGTCTCGGGGGGGGAGGGGGGTGTAGTGTCCATCAAAGCCATTGTTCCGTCGTGGGCAGCCAGCAGTGGGGGTTGGGGGGGGTTGGGGGATTGGGGAGGGTTGGGGGGTTGTGGGGGGATGGGGCGCGGAGGTCCCAGCACGGCCTCTGCTAATGGTCCCATCACGGTCTCTGCTGGTACCCTGGCCGTGGAACGAACCGTAGGTTTGTAGCGGTGCATCAAGGTCTCTGCTCCGGTGAAAACAGCTAGGTGACTCCTTGGTTCCACGTTCTCGGCTACGCTGCATCTCCCGGTTGATCGCCGTTGTGCGTCGGTGCAAGCGTCCTCGTCGACGGCTGCGGTGGATACGACGTCGGTGTTTAGGTTGATCATTTGGGTTGATTCGCCTAGTCGAGTTGGTGGGAAGCCATTGGTGTTGTCGTCGAGGCTAGCTTCGGTAGCAACGTTGGCTAGGCTAGCTCCGGTGCTCCGGAAGTTCTTTGTTCCAGCATGGCTTTGTTGTTGTTTTGCCCCGTTGCTTGTGGCAACGTTTGCCGCTAGCCTGTTGGATTCAGCTGTGAGCCGAGCAGCTTGCCTTGTGGTTACAGGGCCAGGGTTAACTTCAACGTCTCCGGAAAGTAGTAGAATTAAACAGAAGTACGTCTTCCGATTACATCTACCATTCAGGGGTTTGTTTCTTCGCTTCGGGTTGGCTGTGAGAGTCGAGTGGATCGCCGTGGTTCCATAACCTGGGTGTTTTTTCTCGGTTCCAGTAGTTAGGTAGAAGTCATTGTGTGATTCTACCTTTTCTGTCTCGTATAATTCCATATCCTTCTGGTGTATGATCCATGCGGAGTTGAGGTGTAAATCCATAATCCACAGGATGAGGATAAGGAAAGGTATGCGAGGACGCAGGACGCGAGAGCGATCATCGATGCGACCACCCATGTCGACTGCCGGAAGCAAGGAGCTACTGTACTTTATCCAACTGGAAATGTTGTCAGCAGCTGAATACAAGAAGCTCGCGGAGATGCAGGCACGGCGGCTCAGGTACACGAGACCTTCGTCGCGGACGCGGCAGAGCTGGCGAGGCTGACACAGCTCGCCATACTCTGCTCATGCTCCGCCCTGATGTGGACGGGCCGAGCCATGGCTCTCACAGCCGATCTGGAGAGACAGCAGTGGCTCGAGCTTGCCTCCAGCTGCAGGGCTGTCTTGGCCTCGGGCCTAAAGGGCCTCCCGCTTACGCCGGACAACCTGTTCGACAACGCTGCCGGATGGATCGTCGGGGCCAGCGCAGCAGAGGATCGAGAGGATGACCTCCTCTCAAATCCTGCAACCCTGGCCTCAGCTAGGCCTCAACAGGTGGCGAGTGGCAGACGCTCCACTGGACGACGGCACGGCGCATCCGGGGCATCCTCCACGAGAGCCAACTCCTGGGAGCGGCACGACAGCTCTCTTGGTGCCCAGGACGTGCGACGTAAGGACAACAAGACAGCTCCCCAACGCCCCCCCCCCCCCCCCCCCCCCGTCACCTCGGTCCCGGAACAAGAAAAGCGAGCCTTGGTACGGGGAGTGGGAGGGTGAATGACCCAAACTTCAGCGCCTGAGGGCGCTGATATCCCATAGGGCATTGGTAAAACCACCAATTTTTTTACTAGTTTCTTTGTAGATTTTGATTATTATTACAAAACGTACCCACTTCATACACATTCGGCCATTTGAAAATAGCAGATCTACCCCCCCCCCCCCCCCAACAACAACACTACACTGACTACAAAACTGAAAAACGTTAATAAAAACAATATGCAAGTATAATCAATCAATCAATCAATTATTCAGCGTGGTCTCTTCATGTTGTAGTTTAATGGCTCAAGCTGCTCTCAGACTCAGAGCCCCTTTTTATGCCAGGTGAGTACAGAGGTGATGGCCCAGACCCCCACACCTGGCACTCCTGGCACCCCATGAAGATAAAAGCACATTTGCATCACTATAGGCGACGTCGCTCTGCTGAATAGATACGGTAGTGATTGGCAGCCTGCCTGCGTGAATGGACGAGGAGGTCCTACGGCCACCACTCTTTGGATTTTTTTCACTGCCTGTTTTTCAGTCTTTCACTTTATTTTCTAGAGGAGGCTAGATTTTAGTTGGATGGTGGGCACGCTACTGATACCATTAGGCTACTTTTGTATTTTTACTCAAGTACATTTTGAATTCCAGACTTTTACTTGTACTTGTTACTTGTCATTTCTACATTGCAGTATTGATACTGAAAGTCTTAAAGTCTAATATAACCTGGAAAAACAGGTGTTGCGAGTTATAGCAAATGAGCTCTGAGCCTCTGCCTTGAGCGGAGATTCGTTTACGCCCAGTTGAAAATAACTGGCGTTGCACGACATAGCTTTAATATAACTGATTGTTTGCAGGTTTATGGACTCCCAGGTTTGCCTCTAGAGAGCATATACGTTTTCACCTTCAACTTCTTGTTTTTTTTCCACTACAAAGCGTGGGTGCACTAAGTCTAAGATGAGGGGACGTTATGAACCGAGAGACGTTAAACCTGGTGAAATTGCGGAGAGTGGAACGGAGTGGAGCGGAGTGTCTTCCAACGGCTGCTCGCCTCTTCCAGGGGAACCTGACTCACCTGTACCGACCAGCCTGATGGGCATGGATGTGGACGTGGACGTGGAGCGCGCCTTAGGTTAGTTCAGTGCTTCTCAAACCTTTTCACGTCAAGGACCCCCAAATTGACACGTGTTAGCCCGCGGCCCCCCTTTTGAAAAGATATGCCAAGGACCCCCATTTGAAAAGATTTGTATGGCTCTAGCAGTGCTTTTCAACCATTTGAATTTCAAGGACCCCCAGTTTGACATGCATTAGGCTACGGACGGACCCCCATTTAAAGGCATTTTTTATCTCTGGGACCCCAATTTATATTGTAAAATCAACGTTAATTTAACTCTGAGAGTGTACAAGTGGAACCAAATGGACCCTAACGGGTCCATTTGGTTTCATTTGTACACTCTCAGAGTTATAGACCCATAAGGGTCCATTTGGTTCCTAACTAGCTATCATAGCTGGGGACCCCCTGGAACTCCCTCAAGGACCCCTGGGGGTCCCCGGACCCCACTTTGAGAACCAATTGTTGCACAGTGTAACCAGCAGTGGTGGAAAAAGTACTCAATTGCTTTACGTAAGTAAAATGATAGGCTACTGCAATGTACAAATACTCTGTTACAAGTAAAAGTCCGGAGTTAAACATTTACTTGAGTAAAAGTACAAAAGTATTGGTATCAAAATGTACTTAGAGTACCAAAAGTAAAATAGCCCCATTTCACAAGTTCAAAATGTATACAAATCTTTTGAAAATACGGCTGAAGTGGTTACTGTATGTTTTTTTTTAAAGTTATAATCAAAATCTACAAAGTTACTAGTAACTAACGTTTTCAAATAATTGTAGTAGGGTAAAGTACATTTGCCTCTGAGATGTAGTGGAGTAGAAGTAAAAGTACTGAAATTGGAAATACTCCAGTACAGTACTTATACAGTACTTGAGTGAATGTGCTTGCTATAGTTTCTTAACACTACACCACTGACTGTTGACTGATGGCTAATCAAATGGTGGTGCTGAGATTATAGGCTAGATTGTCATATTTAATCAGTGGTGGTAAAAGTACTCAATTTGATCAATTAATACTATCAATATGTATCAATACTGCGATGTAGAAATACTCATAAGTCCGGAATTTCAAAATTGACTTGAGTAAAAGTACAAAAGTATTTGGTACCAAAATGTACTTAAAGTACCAAAAGTAGAAAGTACTCTTTATGCAGAATGTCCCATTTCGCTTTCGCATGTTTTAAAATGTATACAAATCTTTTGAAAATATCAGATCGCGACACATTGTGAGCTTGTAGATCTGCTTTTTTCAAATGGCCAAAATGTGTATAGGGCTGAAGTGGTTAATGTATGTTTTCATGAAAATTGTAAATGCTCCAGTAAAGTAAAAGTACCTCAAAATTGTACTTACTTGAGTACATCCTACTTAGTTACTTTCCACCACTGTATTTAATCTGTGTCGTTGTTCACTGTCTGTCTGTCTGTCTTTCTGTCGAGCAGTTGGGTCTATCAACTTCTCCTTTTGTGTCGGGGTACGTAGCTCAGTCGGTAAAGCTCTTGCCTTTAAACCATAAGGTCATGGGTTCGATCCCGGGCACCGTCATCTCAGCGTATGAGTAGCATGGCTTTGGTGCGGTAAGTACTGGGAGCTATAGCATTAGGCTCTATTCACAGCAGCAATATTATGAAGACATTCACAGGTGTTACCAATGATACTAATGAAGGCTCTGTTCCATTCTGGTCAAACAGAGTCAGGGTGCTGATGTTGTGCATGTTGGCCCACTGGAAACACTCTGTTACACCAGTGGAACCAAATGGACCCGTAAGGGTCCATTTGCTTCCATTTGTACACTCAGAGTTATGGGGGTCGTGGAAACCACTATGCTACACTACAAATGGAACAGAGCCTTCATTAGTATCATTGGTAACACCTGTGAAGGAAGTGATAATATGGCTGCTGAGCATAGAGCCAATCCTTCTCCCAGGGGTCGCATTGTAACGGGGACAGACTCCCGCGTGTCACCGGCTGAGCCACTCCCCACCTATACTTATATATAGCTAAAGATCTAAAGCTAAGACTCCTAGTTGTCTAAAAGACACCCGTCTTTAACCTTCTCCTTCTGCGAACACGTATTCAGTGTTACTTTAGTATCAAAATGTACACCAGGTGATTTCACTAAATAGTTTAACCTGAAAAGGAAAATAAATAAATAATTGGTGAAGTAACCTGATGCAATGTTGGATTGGAAAATATAAATCAGCACATCATGCACCCATCTGGCCATCATTGGCACACACATTGTTTATTATATTTGTATTAACCACTTTCAATCTGGTGTGCAACCTATTTTGTGTGTATTTCATTAAAGCCTAATTAAAATAATTTCAAAAATGTTTCACATTTCCCCCAAATTCCCCAAAGTTTTCGAAAATGGTACATGGCAAGTCAA
This sequence comes from Gymnoscopelus microlampas, assembly GCF_963454915.1. Taxonomy (NCBI): domain Eukaryota; kingdom Metazoa; phylum Chordata; class Actinopteri; order Myctophiformes; family Myctophidae; genus Gymnoscopelus; species Gymnoscopelus microlampas. The sequence goes on along the minus strand of NC_139945.1, from coordinate 50,116,978 downwards.
GTTCACAACACATGGCAATGTGAGTCGTGACGCATTGTGAGCCTGTTGATTAGCTATTTTCACTACTTATAGTAGGACAATGAAGTACAGAGCTGCTAATCGTAACCTACATAATTTTTCTTCAAGATGCAAAAGGCTCCATGCACAATGATGGGAAGAGGTACCTGGGAGTCCGTGTCAAAATGCCTGTAAAGGACATGCTGAGAAACATCCGACTGGCTAAAGGATGGGACCTTCAGGACTTGAAGGTAAAGAAGAAACCCTACGCCTAATCCTGTCTTTGCATGAATATCACTGTTAATCTTAATCAGAAGTGATATACAGTAGTGGACTGATATATCATACGTATGATGCCCAGTATGCTTTTATTTTCTTTCAAAGAAGTTGCTGATGACTTCAAAACATCAATTTGATGTAGAGCAAGACACTTAACCCTAGTACTGTATCTTGGTGGTCAGCAACTGTGTGTGTGTGTGTGTGTGTGTGTGTGTGTGTGTGTGTGTGTGTGTGTGTGTGTGTGTGTGTGTGTGTGTGTGTGTGTGTGTGTGTGTGTGTGTGTGTGTGTGTGTGTGTGTGTGTGTGCGTGTGTGCGCGCGCGTGCGTGTGAGTGTGTTTCTATTATATATTTTTTATTTTCAAAATGAAGCAACGAAAAAAGAAACAAAGACAAATAAAAAAAACAATTAAAAACAACCCCCCCCAAAGAAAACCCCTTCCAAAACAAACACAACCCTGTTAACAGTTACCACCCTCCCCACCCCAGAGCGCTACTATATTCAATTGCAAAAGATCAGGAGACCCACTCCCGTTCCAGGAAGGAAATCAGTGGTCGCCAGATCTTTTAAAATGTTCAGGTTTGTCCTTTATGGTATAGGGTGAAGAGTGACTGTCAACTCAGAATCAGAATCAGCTTTATTGTCACATCACAGGTTTACAGAAGTAAAGCAGTGGGTGAAATTCGTTTTCGTTCACAGTTCTCATCGTATCGTTATTTCATAGAAGAAAGAAAGGGAAGAAGAAAAAAGGGGGGGGGGGCACGGGGGGAAAGGAGGGCAAACAAGAAATAAAAACAAATAACAAATGATCTACAGTACATATTTACACATGATGCCTGAGAAGAGATAAGATAAAGGTGCGTGAGCATAGCAGCAGATGTACAGTATACTGTGCATGATATACTTGGACGTTAGTTAAGATGCTAGAAAAAAACAAAACAGACACGTCAGTGCGTTGTACATGGGATTAAGGTGCAAAATGTCAGTGCGTGTCGACCGCATAATCCACATAAAGTATACTGACACTGGTATAATCCGCAAGTAGGTCCATGAGGAAGAGCAAAGAAAAAAGTCAAGTCACTTGTCGGTATAATCCAGTTAGGTCCAAGGAAAAGCTAAATCCATCCAAATCACTTGTCCCTGTCTCTGTCAGCCATCTTTTCATTGTGGGCACCACTTCAGTCCATATGACAAGAGATGTTGCTGCATCACTCTTAAAGATCTCATTACATCCGATATTACCAAGATTATTAAGACTGGCTCAGGTTGTATCTGTACTTCAAATACTCTTGAAAAGAAAATATCACCCAGAAATCTTGTAGTTTAGTACACAGTGCAAAGCTGTGCAGCAGGTCAGCTTCAACCGGCTCACATTTTTACATATGGGAGAGATTTCAGGGAAGATACTATGTATGTAACCTCACTTTCGTATAGGGGATCCTATGTATGACTTTAAATTGAATTAGACAATGTCTAGCATTTAAAGAGCAAGTAGATGCTCCAGAGGTTAGAAACACCAGAGGTTATCAGGAATGTGTAGCCCTAATTCACTCTCCCATTTAGAATTTATCCTAGACATACTTGGGTGACATAGACCTTGCAGTCTATCATACAATAGGGATAATATATGGTCTGAACCTGCACACAGCTTTAAACACCCATGTATGTGTGTGTGTGTGTGTGTGTGTGTGTGTGTGTGTGTGTGTGTGTGTGTGTGTGTGTGTGTGTGTGTGTGTGTGTGTGTGTGTGTGTGTGTGTGTGTGTGTGTGTGTGTGTGTGTGTGTGTGTGTGTGTGATAAATAAAGGCAGACATAAAATATCTACCCAGAAATAACGTTATGTTATTTTCCTTTCATGACATCATCAACTCTGAACACAGGAGAACTCTGGTAAAAGCTCCAAAGGTAGGTGAAACCAAAACATACCAAATTCACTCATTGATAACACTGTACTGTATAGAGTTATCAATGCTGAAATGCTGGTGCTTCAGACTTGTCTAGATCAGTAATTCTCAGCCTTTTTCATTTCAAGGACCTTGATTGAGTTTGACCCCAATCTGTAAAATCCCCAGTGTTATTACCAGCTTGTGGAGCAAGCTGGTCTAAATTCAGTCCCTGCGCTAGTAGTGACTTTTTTTATGACTTTCTCCTCATTGGCTGTCCTTTAAGCCAATGGGGAGTCTGCAATCCCTTCCCAAACTCTGAACGGGCGCAAATGCTCCGGAATTGTATGCGTCGTCACCTATGGTCGTCACTGACTGAGTGACTGACTGAATCAGCCAGCGCAACACGTGTCGTTCACCCTTACGTCCTCTCAGGCTATGGGATCATAACTGCCGACGCTACAAGAGAGAAATGTGCATCAGTTGGTTTAATAATCTACCTACCATGTTTTATTTGATTGATGAATGGTCCAAACAACACAGTGTACCGAGAGCACCCCTCCCCCATCTGACGACGCTTGGGTCAGGTCACTATGTCTCTGAAACAGCTCAGGAGTTGAATATGTTATTTAATATACTGCAGTTTTTATAAGAAGACTAGTTGTTGTAAGTGATTTTTGTTTATGTTTCCATTTAGATGTTGGATTGTTTGTGCCTGTAGGAGTATATGAATAAATCCACTTAATTTAACTTAATTTAACCTGAGTTTAATGTATATATATTTTTTTGGTAATGTTTAGTAAGATGCAAGAGTCACAGTAGCCTATACCTTTCAAGGGTTTTAGCTTGGCACAAGCTGATATAATATGACTGTGTCATTCTTGTTTTAACTCTGAGAGTGTACACATTTGTACACTCTGAGTTACAGCCCCTTAACTCGTCAAGGACCCCTGAGGGTCCCAGGACACCACGTTGAGAACCTGCTCTAGAATGCAGTCTAGGGAAGACGATTAAAACAGAACACAAAGTAGAAACCTAATTTTCCATTTGTCTTTCACTTCATGCTAGCCTTGAAAAGAGACTAGATAAATTATGAATCTATAGACCGCAATACACAAAAATAGACAGTACAACAGCCCTTCCTGTACATATTCCAGTTCATGAAAGCTCTTTTGCTATAGTGTTAGTTGGCTTATTGGTTGGTAGTCTTTATCCAGAATTATAAATTAATGCAAGCACAACTCCAACTGATCATTTGGACTGTTTTTATTTATGTTTATTGTTTTATGTAATTGTATGTTTTTCTATGGACCATAAGTCTGCAATAGAGACATTCATTCATTCATTCAATACCAGAATGTCCATCAGGCACTTTTATTCAGTTGATATAGGTAAACATACAGTACATAACACTGCAAGCGTTTTGACTCTAAGCCTTCATCAGCGCTACTCTTTATCCAGGGCTAATGTCTCTCTCTCACAGGTGAGAAGAAACGAGTGAAAACATGTGGGGAACGCCGAACCAACAAGGTGAGTTTCCAAAACCACATCAGTAATGTCACAATTTTAACACATTGATTGCCAAGATCGCATATATGCGTTCTTTCAAATCCATCGCTTGATTGCCGCAATTCTAAAGATCGCATATATGCGTTCTTTGGAATTTTCATTGTTTAATCTGTGATCGCTGTGTTCTGTGAATTTTTCATCATCAGTTTCGTTTTCTGTTTACATCACACTCACCGGGTTCCGGATTCATGACGCAGATTCCGTTTCCGGTTCTCGGAAGGCCTTTTTTAGGCATTTTAGGCGAGAATAGGGAAAAACACGTTTTTTTCACACGGTATAAAAAACGAACGGAGAGCTCTAGTTCTATTTTCTTTAGTCTGGATGACGAACAGCCGTCGTCGTGTATCACATCGAACTGAAGCCCGATCGCCGATCTGCGAAAACGTCACATGACGTCAGGTTATGACGTATGGACTGTTTGAGCCTGTTTGGGGGGGGTCGAGCGAGTGAGCGAGTGATCAAGGTGTCGATTTGCCGCTCTCTGCTGGTCAATCTGTCGCATGTGTTTAAAACCGCAGCCAGACAAACTATTTGAATGAAAAATTACAAATTAACAACAACAAAAAACACGCAAATTCCTGGCACAGGGGTGAGTACATTATGAATAAACTCTGGCAGTCAATGTGTTAATAAACTGTGGTTGTGGTAATACATTTGATGGACTTTTATGGATTTAGATACTTAATGTGACGCACCCCATGCAACAATCTCACCCCCAGGTCGTTTTGCTAAACACTGTAAATCACGTGTCAGCAAATTAATCATCAACAAAACAAGAACTAACACTATGCTTTTTGGGACTAATCAGAATCTTGCATCTAAAACCAACCAACTGCATAGAGTTGATCACATAAAATATCTTGGCCTATGGCTTGATTTAGAACTCTCATTAAGATAGCATTGTTAGGAAAATAAACTTTAGTACTGGTGTTCTCTACTTTGTTCTTGGCAGTCCATATATGACTCATCATTGCACCATGTATGAAAACCTTAACTTGCCACCTCCAACAGTTAGCATAGCAGCACTGGTTACAGTTCATTTTTAAATGTAGTCATTTTAATTATCCACAGTATCTCAAACAGTATATGGATAATTTCACTTCTAAACATCAACTGAGACATTGCGCACAGGTTTTCTTTGATGTTCCAACATCTAAATCAGTTTCCAAAAAATCTTTTAGGTTTAAAGCTCCTTCTGACTGGAATCTAACTTTTCATATTCGGTCAATAACATCTCTTCAATTGTTTAAAACTGCACTGTCCTCTCACCTTGAGATAACCTGTTACCTATTACTTTACTAAGCTAAAGAAAGCATGTTCCAATTTCATCTGGGGCAATAGACGACACAAGTTACGTTTGATTTTTTTACCATATGATATAGGGGGACTTCCAAACTTTCAGTGGTATTACTGGGCTGCGCAATTGCGTACTATAATGTACTATTTATCCACAGAGCCAACTCCAGCATGGGTAGACATTGAAACCGAAAATGGCTCACATCGAGTGCCAGAGGCTTTTTAAAACGGGGTACATCCAGTGCCATCATTTCTTACCGTTTACGCCGATCGTTTTAGAGCTGTAGAAGTCACCACGAGGACCCAGATGTAAACAAAGGGTGTCTGGGCGATGGCAGAGGGTCCCGTCTAACGACTGGAACAATAATATTTCTAGAGCGATCCGCCATTGCAGAGTGATGGCGCCCGTCGAAAATGGCTTATTTTGGCCACTGTAAAAAAGTATGGAGATATGGACCTTTTTCTCCAAATCCTGTCTGTTGCGAACGTTCAGGGCATACTTGCCAGCACTGGCCTATATATGGAGATCCCCATAAATGGAGACGATTGACCTACAAAGTCGTCATATAGACCTAAGACGTGTCATAGATACGGAGTCTGACATCAGCGAATCCCTCCTGGAAACTCCATATGTGGAGATAACGAAACATCCAGGACTGACATCATAGTCCCAGCTTTGGGCATACAGCCCACTCCGTATATGGATATGCCTGACACCACCTGACATCACCGTAGTGACATCAGGGGGCACAGCTAGCCGTATGAAGGACCCTGGATGCCATGGTTAATCCAGTGTCCTCAGCGACGCTCGAAGATCATCTTAACTCTCTCCAGAGTACCAGGACGACTAGCTGGCCGTACAACCCAGCTAGGCCTCACAGTGGCTCTTGAGTCCGGTTCTAAACAACCAGCCGATTATCAGTCTTACACTATCATTGGAGCGGACGGAATTGAATTGATGTTTTTTGGACTGACGTCACATCCGTCCATTTCATTTTAAAGGGTCCTAGGATCATTCCTAAGTTGCGTTAGAGCGTCCCCAGTGGAAAAAAATAAATTTGAAAAAACGAAGATTCTCGTTTATGGCACTGACTCAACGGGTGTATTTGCAAACACGAAGATTCTTGTGTTTGGCACTCAATGTGTTAATATATATTTATACTCAAATAGAAAAAAGCTCAGGAAACAAACAAATAACCCATGTGTATTAAATATGATGAATGTGGGGCACACACAGGAATGGTGAAAGAAACCAATGTGTCATTGTCACATTTTAGCCAAATCTGGGGAAATGACCTATTTAAACCAGGAGTATACTGTAAGACCAGGGTTCCCATCTCTGGGCTTTTAAAGGTCTAACTAAAATAGGAGATATTTTCCAAGTACACACTAAATTTGATCTCCCAAATAGCCACTTCTTCAAATATTTACAGATAAGAAGCTTTATAACAGCATCTGGTAATCAATCATTGACTACTCCGTCTTTTTCTGAAATGGAGAAACATTTTTCTTTTTTAAACAAAAACGTCGGAATAACGTGTTCCTTCCACGCGCTACGTCCAACCAGGGAAACTCTCCCCTGTCAGGTGACAAGAAGGTCAGTTGGCTCTCATGCATTGAAGGAGGCATGAGCTCGGCCATGGCCTCCCTAGGTTGGCAGAGGGAAGGTAGTGCCCAGGATTACATAGACAGTTGGCACTGGGTGTAAAAAATAGGGTTACAAAATCGTACGATAAAATAAAAAATAAAAAAAGAAATGGAGAAACTCATTATGTGCTGAAATACTAGAACTGCAAATACTAGATTAAGATTGCTACAATATAACTGGTTGATGCGAACTTATATAACACCAGCTAAATTACATCAGTTTAATAAAGATATTCCAGACATTTGCGTTAAATGTGAGACTCCCACACAACCCACAGACACTTTTTCACTGTCTGTGGGAATGGAGAGAGATTGTGACATTTTGGAGTGAGATCTCAGAAATCATTTATAAAATGCTGGCTGTTAGGGTACCGTTCGATCCAAAACTTTTCATTTTGGGCTTATACCCTGAAACCCTAGTCATACCAAGGTATAAACAAATACTTTTGGACATGTCGTTACTCCAAGCAAAGAATTTCTTTATCATGGAAGAACATTCAAACACCATGGGCGAGCCTATGGCTCAGGGAAATGAGCAGTTGCTGTGCTATGGAAAGGATAACTTATATTCTGAAGAGGAAAAGTGAAATATATGATAGGGTTTGGGGGCCTTTTACCCAACTCTTAAGGGCTGTTGACGTGTCGGACATGCTTCGAAAGGATGATAATGGAAATACCTCATAAACTGTTGTGACTTTATGCACTTTAAGGGTCGCTGTTGCATTTGCCCTCTGTGTTGATCTGATTTATTTGCATTTTTATTTTATTGATTTCTGTTAGGTGTCTGGTCTTTTTTTTCCTTTTATTTATTTCTGCTTCTGTGTAAAATATGTCTAAAGATTGTGTAAAGTTTGTCTTGTCATGTAAAGTTTGTCTTTCCATTTCTTATCATTTTGTTTAAAAACAATAAACATATATATTTTTAAATAGAAACAAGGGGTAATTCCCAATAAAGAATTTCAACACACACACATTCCATAGCTGTCTTTTTTATGCTTTTTTTTTTTTTTTTCCAGAGGAAACAGCCCCCAAAAAGCTTGGAGGAGTTGGCCATCATCGTTGAGGTTCTGGAGGAGGATCTCAGAACCAGCAGTATCAGCCCTCAGCCCCACAACTCTCCCGACCTGCCCGTCTCCCCCAGCTGCTCCCTTGAGCCTGCTGACAATCCTTGGGGGCCTGAACCTCATTTATACACCTACTCCATCAAGTATGAGGCTGAGATGCCCAGAACGACAAGCTACAACCTCACTGATGTCAACAGTCCGTCCGATGAATATAACAGCTGCTACTCAGACCTGCAGGTGACGTCTTTGTCACACCAAGGGTCAGGGTGCAGCAGTGATGAATCTGAAGACATGGTTCCCAGCCCCCAGTCCTTCATCTGCTGCTCACCAGAGTCCTACCAGGTAGGGCTGCAACTAACCATTCATTATGAAATCATTTGTTAGATAATTCTTTAGAGTATTCAATTAATCCAGGGGATTAATTTTAAACCCCATCGCACAGTTAAGAAGTCATGGACATTTGAATTCTGATGTAAACCTTTTTTCCAGGGCGAATTTTCAGTTAGACTTTTCAAGTCAATCTGCGCTTTAAATGCATTAACAAAAGATGGCCTTTATTAAAGCGCAAAAATATGGTAACTTGGACAAACAAGATAATAGCATCTAATAATGCATGGCCTCCCTCCCCTCCCCAATCTTTAGCTATGTGTAGCAATTTATCATGTGGGGTTTAGAAATACACAAATCACAATGCGGTGATCAGTGGCAAAGCCACACTATACAGAAAGAAGCACAGAATTTTGCAATAAGCTTCAACCAGCTGTCAGTTTGCACATGAACATTTTGGCTTCTACTAGCTGCATGATCTGTAGAGTCCATTCTCCTATGGCTGTTAATACTGGACCCTGAATCTGCCCTACAGAAGTCCATGGATGGGTGCTACATAGGGGTGTGCCGACTAATTTCACGATACGATATGGCACTTTTTTATTATGAAAATATATGGGGGGGGGGGAAGCTTATGAAAATATATGGGGGTGAAAAGAATCAAATGCAAACAAATACTTCTGTTTTTGCACTATTATTATTATTATAAAAAAAAAAAAAACGTTTTCAAATACACCAAAACGATACCAATCGTCACGAAAACGTATCGCGATATATCGCGGGACGATATATCGGCACACCCCTAGTGCTACACCAGAACTACATGCAGTACTAAACATCAGCATTGACAAACTAGCTGCTTACAGTATGGGCAGCAGAATCTGTCGGCGCTACAGCCTTAAACATGTAATGTTATTGTTTGTAGGAATAAACACAGGAGCACATGTATAGAGCGGACTGAAAAGGGGAGGAGCCAAACCTTTTTATTTTTCATTTTTTACCGAAGGGGTTCCCATATTGGGAACAAAGTACCAAAAAAAACAAACACGGGACATTTAGGGTTTTGCTTGGCCCTCTGCACTTGACTGCCTGGGATTTGCATGTTGCATGAGCTATTAACAGGTGTAAATATAAAAGTTGTCAAAGTGCAATGACAGTATATCAATATTAACAATAGTATTAACATGTATAAATATAAATAGTAGTCAAAGTGTACAATCTGGTATATTAGAAACAGTAGCTACTGTAGCTTTTGAATTATAATTTTTCTGTTGATATATTATTCTATTAATCCTTTCACCCCTACTATCAGGCCTTGTCTCCTTGTGAACTGCTGTACGCCAGCTGTGACCTGCAGCAAGACGGACATGTGGAAAGAGACAACAGGAAAAGGGAAAACCTGAAGGAGGAGTGGTTGGATCCCCAGAGTCCCAAGTGGAATCAGGACAGCACTGTGTTCTTCTGGACCCAACTGCAACGAGAGGAGAGGCAGCTGAGAGACTTCCCTGACTCAATGCTGCTGTCCACGGACGTCAATGGGAGAACGTAAGTGTGTTTGGTCTGAATTACTTTTACTGGCCAGCAAAATGATAAAACCTTGTTTTCTTTTAAGTAAAAGAAAGAAATGATGTAGAATTGGTGGGTAAAAGAATCACAAAATAATGCATAATTGGTGCATATACTGTAAAACAACTAAATAGATGGGTGATTATAAATGTATGTTTGCCAATGTATGTACGCAATACAAGGTTCATACAATTGCATGGTCACTCTCATGCCACACAGGCTTGATATCATAACCTGTTCAGCAGGAACACAATGGCAGTAGACAGGAAGGAAGAGGGTAATGCATTCAGGGAAATTCAGGAAGATACCCTTGTTCTTCATTTACTGTATTGTGAAAGGCTCATTCAGCTCATTTCATCACTCTGCAGTGGGGTTTAATTTCATTGCCATTTTCATGAGCATCTTTGACGTTTTAAACCATTCATGGTAACACCTGAATGACTGACAACGCAGCAGATATGTTGCAGTTAATATTGCACATCCATCATCACTAGCTGTGGTACTTTAAGAAGCATGGTGAGAAAATCACCCATTGAACAAACAAGAGCATACAGTATAGTACGTGACAAACTTGTCATGTTTGCCTACTCCAACGTGTTGTTTGCTTTATAAACATACCATAAGGAGGACACTATACATTTACGTGGATATTCCTTTTCTTGTTTGATAATGCAGCCTTTCAACCTAATTGTTTATAATGATTATAATAACATTTCAAATTCATGTGTTTTGTTTTCCAGTAATCTCCAACTAATATTTATTGGACTTTCTGTTCATGAGAATATGAGCAGAGGATGTATATGACATGCTAAGTTCTTTCTCTCTCACAGTGGCTCTTCAGCTTGCGCTGATTTGTCAGCTACAGTTATATCAGTTATGACCCCCCCCTCTATATTTTCATCATTCCCCTCACTCAAGATAAATAAAAGCTGGGGATGTGACCAATAACGATTTAGAGACCAGAAACTCTTACTTGATTTTGGTTTTGAATTATTTATATACAGTATAACAGAAATAAGTGCAGGTGAGAAAGGGAACCCATATAGGGCTTATACAAGGTTCTCACCTAAAATAATAAACAAGTAGTAAGTTAAACATTGACTTTTAACATTTACTTAGTTTAGGTTAAAATAATGCAACTGCATGCCTCTTCTTTGTGCCAAGAGGTGAGGTCATTATCATGTTGAATTATTGTCATCCTCTTTGGTTTCTGCTTCAATGTCCAGAGCTCTTCATAGGGTGGTGTGTCTGGGGAAGAGAGCTCAGGGTTATGTCCTCGCTAAGAGGATGGCAGCACTCAACAGCCTGGACCTCAAAGACGGAGAGGGAATGGTAAGGATCTACTCACAAATGTATGACTATTTTCCTGTTTAGAGTATTAAAGTACAGGAAGTTAGCTAATGTAGCTTGCTGAAATCCTACTGTATACCTACAAGCTCACAACATGTCGCAAGGCTTGTAGATCTGCTAGTTTCGCCGACCCAGAGAAGCAACGCTAGTGTTTAACCCATAAGAGCCTTGTATTCCGTGTTCATTTCTTCCTTGGCCTAGTGGGGATGTGCGTACAAAGTTTCACGGAAATCGGAGGCTGCGTTCATGACTATTTACCAATGGATCGAATGCCCCCGCCCCCCAGTTAAAAATCACTAAATCATTAAAAAGCGATAGAAAGCAATACATGATTTTTTTTAACAGTCATCTTTAAATTAGTATCATTACAAACTAATAAAATAACCCTTGTTGTAAAAAAACAAAGTTGTCCTTTAAAGGGATATTTCACTTTCAAAAAAACTTTTGGTCATTGTATCATCTACTCAGGCCTTTGTGAGCCCCCCAGACAGTTTCTAAGTTGCTCGATTCAGTATTTAGATATTTGATATTCATTTTATCAGACACGCCCCCATCCTATACAAACCCATTGTAACTTCAAACTCTATTTTAACCATGTTAGAATCATCAAAAACACCCGTCCTTGGTTCTGGTGACTCATACCGCCACCCTAATACGCGAGGGGGCTGTGTTTTTTCAATTACTTTTTTCATTTATTTTTTATATATTTTTTTGGGGAAAAAAATCAATAAAAAAATACAATAAAATAAATGAAAAATGTAATCGAAAAAACACGGCCCCCTCACGCATTAGGAGGGCAGGGTGAGTCACCAGAACAAACGATGGGTGTTTTCGATGATTCTACCATGGTTAAAATGGAGTTTGAAGTTACAATGGGTTTGTATAGGAAGGGGGCGTGTCTGATAAAATGAATATCAAATGTCTAAATATTGAATCGAGCAACTTAGAAACTGTCTGGGGGGCTCACAAAGGCCTGAGTAGACGACAAAAATACCAAAAGTTTTTTTGAAAGTGAAATATCCCTTAAGGCTAAAGACGGTGAACAGACAAACATTTCTGTTAAAAACCCGCTGGACTGGTTTTGTCTCCTGACTGAGGTGGTGTTTTGCACTATATCATTTTGTACTGGGTCCTTTTTGTCATTTTCAAATATTTCATGCATGCATCATGCACAATACTCAAACATACTCAAACATTTTCATGGCAAGGATCCCAACATTTTCATGGCAAGGATCCCAAAATTAATATGTATTTATCCGTACACCAAGCTCACAACGCGACGCGGTGTGAACCTGTAGATCGCCTATTTTCAAATAGCTGTAGCCTAGTCGCTTCTTTTGGGCTTGTTTCATAGACCTGGTTGTTTATTCCTCTCACAAAATCTGGCAATGCTGCTTGTGTTCCCAGACTGCCTTGCACCTGGCAGCTAAACAGAATCAGCATCTGATGGTGGAGGACCTCATCCACCTGGGTGCCAGCATCAACAAGAGAGATGACTCAGGAAAGACCTGCCTCCACCTGAGCGCTGAGAATGGCTACATCCGTGTCTTGGAGGTAAGCGTAAACCTCTGCTCAACCACGTGTCTACCCGTGTTGAGTAAGCACCCTCTCAATCCAGGCGGCCTCCACCACTTATAGAGCGAGTTTACACGTGTTTTCATTCTACTGGTGACTTGTTTCTGCATGCTGCACTGAGGAATGATATCAGATGAAATGTCATACCATTCTACACCGAGGAATGACATCATATCAAATGTCATACTTTGGTTTGGACATCATTTAGGCTGTTTTGTCTGTATTCTTTGGCACTTAGACTTCAAGTGCAGACAGGTTAGAGCGAAAGTGAAGTTTAATGAATTTGACTAGGTTCATTAAATTAAACTAGCAAAATTTGCCTTCATTGTGTTGGATTTAGATCAGTCAAGGTACAGCTCCACAAGAAGTTAGGACAACCAAATCTATGAATATAGTTTTCCTTCCATATTCCAGTTGATTCAAAGGAGAGTAGAAGTAACGTAACGTTACTGGTGCAGAAAATGTTAAATATTAAAAATGAATCATATGGTGAGTGGCATTTCAGATATAAGCCACAAAGGTTTAAAGGACAACTACGTTTTTTTTTACAGCAAGGTTTATTTTATTAGTTTGTAATGATAATAATTAAAAGATGAGTGTTTAAAAAAAATCATGAATTGCATTCTATCGCTTTCTTTTTATAATTTAGCCTTTTTAACAGGCAGATTCCAAAACGTGAATCTGCCTGTTACAGCGTCAGGCTGAATTGAAAAATGTAGGGTGGCATTTCCTCCTAGTGGGGATGTGCGTACAAAATTTCACAGAAATTGGAGGCTGCGTTCATGACTATTATTTACCAATGGATCGAATGCCCCCGTCCCCCAGTTAAAAATCACTAAAACGATAGAAAGCAATACATGATTTTTGTCTCCGCCAGGCATGGCGAGAGAGTATGTTTTACCCTCCGTCCGTCCGTCCGTCTGTCCGTCCTGTCCGTCTGTTAGCAGCTAATCTCTGGCACTGTTGGCCCGGCCGCTGCGAAACTGTGCACGCACACTCCCTGGATGCCAATTCAGAACCTCTAGCCCAAATTTTTCAGATTGGCCTGTTATAGCGCCACCAGGAGGCCGATATGTGCAAAACACATTTATTGATTCTACTCCTACAGATTTTGTCCAAACATCACACAAATCGGTAAACAGTATATCTATAGTCATGTGATCAACACGGATTTATCCGATTTCCCATATTCCATCCTGATTGCCTAAGATTGGCTTCCAAAGTTTGCAGGATTGGTCCGTTTTGAACAAAATGCCTCAAATCATGAACGCAGCATGCAATTTCCGTGAAATTAAGCATGCACATTCCCATTAGGCCGAGGAAGAAATGGCATTTGAAAATGTTCAAATCAGCCTCATGGTGGCGCTATTACAGGCCGATTTGTGTTTTTAACTATAACTGCACCGATCTGTGTAAAACTTTGTATGGGCACTCCTTAGAGGTCAAGGAAAAACCTTTGCCCTGCATTTTTCACATCTGCCTTTTTTAGCGCCACCAGGAGGCTGACTTATGTAAAACACATTTTTTATACTACTCCTTCCCATTTTATCCAAATTTCACGCGAATTGGTACACATGATCTCTATAGTCATGTGATGAAGACGGATGTGTTTGATTTTTCATATTCCATCCTGATTGGCTAAGATTGACATCTAAAGTTTGCATTAGTGGCATGTTTTGAACAAAATTCCGCAAATCATAAACGCACCGTCCGATTGCGGTCAAACTGTCGTGTCCACGCACATTCACACTATGTTGAGGAACAAATGCCACCCTTTTGACATTGGCCTGTTAAAGCGCCACCAGCAGGTCTAATTTAGCAAAACAAATGTTTTTAACAAAATGCTTCAAATCATGAATGCAGTCAGTGTCCGATTGCCGTGCAAGGCCTAAGAAGAAATGGCACCCTTTTCACATTGGCCTATTATAGCGCCACCAGGAGGCCACTATAACCTACCTGACCTGGCGGAGACCTGTGCTCCGAGGAGCACTTTTTCTAGTTTTTAACACATCTTTTAATTATTATCATTACAAACTAATAAAATAACCCTTGTTGTAAAAAAACAAAGTTGTCCTTTAAGGGTAAAGACGGTGAACAGACAAACATTTCTGTTAAAAACCCACTGGACTGATTTTGTCTCCTGAAGTGGTGTTTTGCACTATATAATTATGTATTGGGTCCTTTTTGTCATTTTCAAATATTTCATGCATGCATCATGCCCCTCATGATCACTTAGGACTAGTGGGATCACATTATGGAACTCGGTACATTGTATATTTTTCTCACAACATTGTCTGTGTGTTCTTCACTCTCACGTTACAACTCAATGACACCCAACCCATCCTATCTGAAATCAAGGGAATAAAGGACATGTACAGTTTACAATTTAGGCATTTAGCCTTATTGCCAGGTCATTGTTGACCTGGCAAAAAATAATAATTTAGATAGCATGTTATGTAGACTCTACATAACATGCTATCTAAATTACATTTTTGCCTTTGCACAAGCCTGCAGGGTCATCGAGGCTAGGGCAAGTGCTACGGGCTAAGGTGGAGTCTGAAGAGGTGAGTCTTCAGATTACGGCGGAAGATTGGAATGTACACTTCTGCTTTCTTTTTGCTTTTGTAAGTGATTGTTTTGTCAGGCCTGTTCAGTATGTACCACCTACTGTACACCGTAAGGAACACCTAACGTGTACAATGTTACTGCTTAAAGGACGACTTCACCGATTTTCAACCTATCTTCATATAATTGGTCCTCACTAATACTCATGATAAAATGGTACAAATTTTTTCTACTCGGTCTGTGTCTCAGAGGAGGGCTGTGGACAGTTCAGAGTCCCGTCTACCAGTGACATCATCAATGGGGAATCCAAGCTAATAGAAACTGCAGGCTTTCTATTCCTGGAAAGTTGCAATGCAATAAAAGAAGCCATTGTTCTCGTGTTAATAAAAATCTAAATAAAAAATGTGAAATCTTGTTGGAAAAAAAAATCATGCCTAACGATGATGTCAGTGGTAGACGGGTTTCTGGACTGTCCACAGCCCTCCTATGAGACACAGACCAAGTAGAAAAAAATGGTACCATTTTATCATGAGTATTAGTGAGGACCAATTATATGAAGATAGGTTGAAAATCGGTGAAGTCGTCCTTTAACATGCAGTCTGTGGCAGTGGCTCTCAAATGGATTGTACTGACCGTGAAGTCAGGTCACAAAGTCTAACAAGTAGATCAGATTACCCAATATACCTGGTGGTAAATAATCGTCCATAATCCCATCAGAATATCTTGAGACCCACTTTTAGTTCTGACCCTGTGGTGGAGACGAACGTGGCAACTGTTTGAAATATGAGTTATTGTTCAACCTGATGTTTATTTACTCTAGGTTCTGAAACGCATGATGGAAGATGGTGTCCATGTAGATGTGGAAGCTACGGATAACTCTGGTATGTACTGTACTGTAACCTTATTTTATGATTTGCTTGAACCTCAAGGCTTGTCAAAATCCTTATTCCAGACCTTAGTCCTATATACTGTAATTGAGGTATTTGTATTCTGTTGGTCTGTATTCAATGTATTTGTGTGTCTGAAGCCTTGGTTACAGTAAAGGTTTATTGTCTCCGCCAGGCCGAAAGGCGTGGCGAGAGAGTATGTTTTGCACCCCGTCCGTCCGTCCGTCCGTGTGTGTCCATCTGTCTGTGAGCGGCTAATCTCCGGCACCGTTGGCCCGGTCGCTGCGAAACTGTGCACACACACTCCCTGGATGCCAATTCAGAACCTCTGGCCCAAGTTTTTGACATGGGCCTGTTATAGCGCCACCAGGAGGCCGATTTGTGCAAAACCCATTTTTTAATATTACTCCTACAGATTTTATCCAAACATCACGCAAATCAGTACACAGTATCTCTATAGTCATGTGATCAACACGGATCTGTCTGATTTTCCATATTCCATCCTGATTGGCTAAGGTTGGCTTCCAAAGTTTGCAGAACTGGTCCATTTTGAACTAAATGCCTCAAATCATGAACGCGGCTTGTGATTTCCGTGAAATTTCACACGCATTTCCACTAGGCCGAGGAAGAAATGTCACTTGGAAATTTTCCAATCAGCCTCATGGTGGCGCTATAAAAGGCCAAATTGCGTTTTTAACTGTAACTGCACTGATCTTCAGATTTTATCCAAATTTCACGCAAATCGGTACACAATACACATGATCTCTATAGTCATGTGATCAAGATGGATCTGTTTGATTTTTCATATTCCATCCTGATTGGCTAACATTGACATCTAAGGTTTGCAGGAGTGGCCCGTTTTGAAATGGCGCAAATCATATACGCAGCGTCCGATTGCGGTGGAACTTTGCACGTACATTCGCACTACGTTGAAGAACAAACACCACCCTTTTAACATTGCCCTATTATAGCGCCACCAGGAGGCCGATTTTTCTTTTTTATATTACTCCTACAAATTTTGTCCAAACATCATGCAAATCAGTACACATTATCTCAAGTGATCAAGATGTTTTTTTTATATTCCATCCTGATTGGCAAATTCTGAACATTGCTGGCCCACAATAACCTACCTGACCTGGCGGAGACCTGTGCTCTGAGGAGCACTTTTTCTAGTTGTACCTATGTTGTGGGACATTGACTCTCTGCCATTTGGCATAACAAAACCTGAACCATAACACTTTTCATTTCAATGTGTTTTTTATGAGATTGTCCAGACTTCAGGTCGTCATGGGATGATAAAACTTCTCATGAAAATGACAGATGAAGATGTCTGCCTGCCTGCCTGCCGGCCTGTTTTCGTGTTTACATGTTTACAGTGTGTAAATGTGATTGCAGGGCTGAGCGTGTTGCAGTGTGCTGCGCTGGCTCAGAATGCGATTGTTCACGACCTGGAGAGGAGCTCATGTCCCAGCCAGTCCAGGCTCCTCCATCTCCGCAAAGAGCAGATGATGGAGACCCTAGAGTGTCTGCTGCACATGGGCAGCTACCTGCACACACTGGTCAGTGGTTATGATCATGTGATAATATAACCTCACTCGTTACCCAAGAACAACGTCAAAACATGCTACATTCTCTCTGTAAATGGGTTCATAATGTAATAAGCACTGAAAACTTACAGTCATTATAGCTTCTCCAGAAAATGTCCAGGGAAGGACAGGAGGCTATATACACTTAACTGTAAATAGCCTGTTTGATTATGCGAGGGCCATTGTCTGGGTAGGGGCACATGTTATCTACTCCCGCTTAACAACGTGAGGATCAAATGACAGACAGATTAATTGAACTGCATGACATAATAATAATACACTTTATTTATATAGCACCTTTTTAAACAAAGTGCTTAACAACATAAAATCAAACAGTAAATCATAAACAATTTGGATAAAAATAGGATGACAAGACAACAACACAATGGCAGTATCAATGAGAATAGATGCATCAATATCTGCCATTAGGGGGTTAAAAAGGCTTTTTTTCATATAAAATTTGTTTTTTAATTTAGATATAGAAATGGTTATGGGGCTAGCAAGCCTGAGGTCCAATGGGAGGCTGTTCCAGAGTCTAGGGGCCCTGATGGCAAAGGCCCGGTCCCCCTTTGTCACCAGCCTAGACGAATCAGACGACCTCAGGCTACGGACAGGCACATAGGGTTCCAGCAGCTCAGCTAGATATTGGGATGCCAGGCCGTTAAGAGCTTTAAGGGTTAACAATAAAATCTTAAAATCAATTCTAAAGGTGACTGGCAGTCAGTGCAGTGCAGCTAGTACATGCAGTTGACACACCCACACACAGCAAACCTTATAAGGACTGCAAAGTTCAATCAAACATTATTTAAGTTCACACACAAATTATATTGAGGGTGCAAAGGAAGGCTATACTGTAGGAATACAGAAGGGAGGATACATTAATAACAACACTGAAGTTCCATGAAGTCAGCAGCCACATATTTGACTGTAGCATCCAGTTTAATGTTTGGGTGTGATAGAATTCTGTCCTCTGCAGGGACTAGAAAAGCACATGTCAGTTTTTCTATTTTCGGCAAGGAGATTTGGTGTAGAGGAAAATACTAGCAGCCCTAGTATAGAGCCCCGGGGGACACGGTCAACTAAGTTTGGAGGGTTTAAGTGGTTGAAATCCCTCATCTTTGTTGGACTATACCTGTTTGCTGTTGTTGATTGCCAATGCACATTTGAAACAACTTCCAACTTACTGAATTGTCAACTCCAGGGATCAGCTCCTTAACATCAAACAAGAGAACTGCAAATACGACCTTGATTTAGGCAGTATAGCACCGGAGCTCAGTAAAGCATGGATCACATGCAGCCAATATGAGGATATCAATGCTGGCTAAACAGGACACTATAACAGCAGATCACACAAGCAAAGAGCCGTTATAAGGACCCAGCGGAGGCTATGTTCCACACAGGGAATTTAAAACAGGCCTCGAAAACCTCTCGGTCCTCACAGGCAAACACTGTTGTCAACAGCAGTACGGCTACTAAACCAGTCAAACTCCTGTTGTAACACACACACACAACTGAAATATTAGTTTTTCAGATGGCCTGTACAAAGCAAATTTCCACTTGTGGATGATGAAGATTTTCTGCTGCTTGAATGGTATAGACACAAACACTGCCAGCTGAGATTAATTGAGCTCAAACATTTTATAGAAAATCTTTTTTTCTTTTTTTGGGGGGAATTTATGCTTCATTTGAATAGGAGAGTGTAGAGAGACAGGAACTATTGTGTGGTAAATGGTGAATGGTGCATTTATATAGTGCCTTTATCCAAGGCGCTTTACAATGATTGTGCATTACATTCACCCATTCACACACACATTCATACACTGATGGCGGAGGAAACCATGCAAGGCACCAACCTGCTCATCGGGAGCAATTAGGGGTTCAGTGTCTTGCTCAAGGACACTTCGACACTGACTCTGGGGGAGCCCGGGATCAAAATGGGAACCTTCCGGTTCCCAAGCGGCCGCACTACCCTAGAGCGGGCCTATAGTCTAGAGCGGCCTAGCGGAACTATTGTGTGGGTGAGATGGGCTCATCAAATAGGCTCAAAGAGAGAGGAGAGACATCATGAGAGACATGAAGGTAGTCAGATTCAAACTCAGGTCCTTGCAACTCATAAGGAGCATAAATGCTCTGTGCTGGCTGAGCCACCAGGCAACCCAAGTTCAAACATTTGAATAACTCACACTCTACTAGACTATAATGTACATGCATTTTCCCCAACTTCAAAACATCGAAAACTTGATCAGATGTATGTGTTCTATTAGATCTGGTCATTGTTGAGAGATCTGTCATGAGCTTAAAGTTGTTCTGTGCAAATTTTCAAAAAACGACTTTTAGCAGCCTCTGCTGGTCATTACCGTCACTGCAGGCCGTTTCTTTATTACTGCGTTACCCAGAATTCCATTTGTTTTCACCGGAAGACGGAAGTGTTTCAAAAAGCGTTCTTTTAATTGTTTTATACGATCTGTGGATCGTTTCTCTTAGCCAGTGGAGCTTTAGTTACCGTGAGCTGTGTTTTCTTTTTCTGTTTTTTTTTTTCGTTCTTCAAATCATACAATCTCTTAAAATCAGCGTGAGTTTCCTTTTGTTATTAGCACGGTAGTTCCTGGCCAAACAGGGAACCGGTGCGGTAGTTCCTGGCCAAACAGGAACCCGGTGCATTTCCGCTTCCATTTTCCGGCCAGATGACGTCATTTTCGAGGGAAAGTCATGCTCGACAGCGTTCAATAGAAAATATATAAATAAAAGGCTTTCGGGGGTGAAATTCATGGAGTGGGTGTTGTGAAACATTTGCCACTCACAAAAGATATACAATTTAACTTTAGTTTTACTGAAAACGTTACCTAGTATTACTTTAAGAACAAAAACAAAGGCTCACTTCTTAACCACTTTAAGTAACCTGGCGTCCCAATTTTGGACATGTCATTATAGGCGAAAATAGATTGGTTGCTTGTAGATCGGCTGTTTCCTAAAATCATTTTGTGGTTAAATGTTTAAATAGTTAAGCAGCATTTATAGAATTGACTTGTTGTAATGCCATACTGCATTTTTGATACTGATGTGATGTGGCACTTAATCATTGATTTCTTTCCTCAGGGGAACTATGCAGCCTAACATAGAACTGGTGGATCCCTTGTCACATCAGTTCTTCATGAAGCTATGTGTTCATCTGTCCGGCAAGACAACCTGAAGATACGACGGTAATGTTTAGAGTTTGGTTCAAGCTTGAACTTGTCTTGGAGAGAAGCCTGCGTGCTTAGAAGGCCTTTAACTTAACCCAGTATTTTCCTGGAGGCTTTTTGTTTGCAAGGGCTGTGTTTTCCTCCAAGGATTCAAGCTTCTTATTTGATGCATCTGAAGTTTTTATGCCAGGTGAAAGTGCTTGATTTGCCATCAGGTATTTTCATTTTCCAACCTGCATAACAATATTTAGGTGCCCATCAGCTGGTTTCTATGAAACTTCTGTAGTTTGTTACATTGGAGTAGCAATATGTTCTTACAGTCACACAGTATGATAGAGGCCATCTGGAAACTATTGTTTTTGAAAAGATTATGATGACAATATTTATGACAGGCAGTTTTAAGCTGGCAACAATAAAGCCTGAAACATACTTAACATAAGTACGCAAACACAGACGCTTCAAGCTACGCAAAATTGATTTAAAGTTGCATTAAAAAATGCTAAATATTAAATTCTTAACATACTGTAACACAGTGTGTTGCAGTGAGGGTTCCTACAACAGGATGAAGATTTGTTCTTGGATTGGTGCTCTCTTTTGCTCTATGCTTCAAAACACAGCCGGCTATTCACTTTATTCCTGCCCATGCCCACCATGGGCGGTTGGTATCAGCGGGTTTCCTGTTTACCAGTGTTGCCATATCTGCTTATAATAAGCAAATTTGGACTTGTTTTTAAAGCGTAGTTGCTTAAAGTGTAGTTGCTTAGTTGGGTAATTTTTGTGTTGAAAATAGCAGATTTACATGACACGTTGTCAGCTTGTAGATCTGCTGTTTTCAAATAGTTGATGTAAAGTGATAAAAGAAAGCCTAATCGCTTATTTTGGGCTTGTTTTCATAGACCAGGCCGCTTGTTTTTCTTGTAAAATCTGGCAACAGTGCTGATTACCTGCATTACACCTGCAGTAGCCTACTAGGGAAAAAGTGTAGTATTGAATGAAGCAGCACAGCATATATACCAAGTCCCGCTGTGATTGGCCAGTAGTCACTTCGATTAGCAGTTGTGCCGAACGCTCACCCCAAAACATGATTTACGATTCTGTCCCTATCGGGACATAACTCGGACGGCGCTGAGTTGTCTCAGCGTGGACTCGCTCGCCTAAGCTCGCTCGTGGCTCAAGTCTGCTTCAGACGGCACGCCTCCGTCACAGACAAAAACTATTCTTTAGTCGTGAAAAGGGGGGCAGAAACAGGCAGTTCCTGTTCATTCATTTCAACCAATCAGAAGAAGGAATGGGCGGTCCTTGGCAAAAACACTGTCGTAAACGGTAGATATGCTGCTCACAGAGAAAAACTCAATGGCGCCGCCCGGGGGAGGAGCCAAGAATAAGGTGAATAGTTTATTTTAATTAGCTCCACAGCGACATAAGAATGCACATTGAGTACGTGAAACCAGGCCAGGTATTTGCAGCATTTGGGCTGACCACTGCCATTTGCGTTTGTGTACTTATACGCATGTGTATGCAAACATGTATCTTAAGTATGTTTCAACCCTAACAGTGAATGTACCAACTATAACCTATGAACATCTGTTCTGTTTCCTGGATACCAAATACATAAAGCCATGTAGGTCAGAATTAAGCAAAAATAAACAAGTACTAGGAGACATGATCTGGTGTCTCTTCCCTGACTAATGTTATGCTAAACTGGTTGAGATAACAAAAATATTTAGCATATGCTACAGTATCTATAATTATCCAACCAGCAGACACTTGACGATACAATAGCTTCCAGTTGGACTCTATAATATATTTTTGGAAGTGGATGGAATTTGTTTTATAAAGTGCTGTATGTGCAGGCATTATTATACCATTTAACAGATGTTAACTGTTAAACAACCGTTTTAATGTTTATCACGTTTGGGGTTAATGTTACTAACCCTTGTTTTGACATAAATGATATGTTTATATATACATGGATCTTTACAAGAGATGTTTTTAATTCCTCAATTGTTTAGGTAACTTTTGCCATGCTTTTATGTTAGTGTTAGTGTATTGTAAAAAAAAAAAAAAAAAGTTTTGGTTCAAGAATATTAGCACTTGTGTATTATTTGCATATCTACTCAAAAGTTTAAGCAATATCTGTCTCTGTGGCAGGCGGGCAGATAATGCCCAAATATGGACATGTCAGTTTGAATTCCAAATATGGACATGCCCGACGTCCGTGTTACACCAGGGCCCCGAAACCTGAACACACGGATCGACACGTTGTCACACAATAACCCTTGAAACCAAGCTGTTTTCTAACAATTCGAACATATGCAACATCAGTGCAAGACTGTTTCTGTTGTGTCTGATCTGATGTCACACAACCATGTATAGAGATCCCCAAGGTCAGCGCTGTTGTTGTTAGCCAATGGTTTCTGTTGTGGGTGACATCAGACCAGAGATCGATCGGGGAGAGAGGGGGAGAGAGAGTCTAGTTCACCCACGCAATAACCTGGAGAGGGAGAGAGGAGCCTATTTCTCCCACGCAATGATGTCAGACCAGAGAGAACAAGGGGGAGACAGAGAAAGAGAGGGTGTGGGAGAGAGTAGTTCACCGTGCAACCTAACCCGGGCAATGCTGGGTACCAAACCAAAACAAACTGAACAACAGTAGAGGGAGAGAAAGGGAGAGAGCCTATTTCACCCATGCAATAAACTGGATAGGGAGAGAAGAGCCTATTTCACCCACACAATAACCGGCCAATGCTGGGTACCGAAACCCTGAACACACAGATCAACGTGTCGCTTCACACGTGTATGTATACTGTATACTGTGTATATATATACAGTACTAGAGTTTCGGGGGGCTACGCCCCCCTCAACCCCAGCCGCGCACGGGGCTTTGCGTTTGTTGGTCCCTCCGTGTCCCTGTGTCTATATCCGTGTAGCTGCAGCACAGAGTGGGCAGTATAGATGGGGATTATGGCTGTTAGAGGCATGTACGCGCACGGGGCCCGCGTGGGCGTGTGTATATGGGGGTAGACAAATTGTGTAAGTAACATTTGCAAAAAGGGAAAAAAAAAAAAAAATTGTAAGAAAGTGTAATGTAAAAGTTACAAAATGATGAAAAATAAGTAGAAGAAATTATATTTTGTATGTTTCGCGGACCACCAGGGGGTCCGCGGACCCCCTGGTGGTCCGCGCGGAAATCGTGGGATGAAAATTATCAAAAGGAAAAAAAAAAAAAAAAAAAAAAAAATATGAAGGTGGTTGCTTGTTTTTCTGAAAGCTGGCGAATGGCAGCCCTTTCTGCAAGATGGCGGCCGCCTGGTGTTGTTGTGAGTACGTGTATTTGGGGGGGGGGGGGGGGGGCTGTGGAGCTACATAGTTCTCCAGAAGACACACACAAACATACACCATCTACAATGGACGAACTGAGCAGCAATATAGACATTCACCACACGAACGTGCATTGTTGACAAAGTGATTGCACAGCCGCTGCAGGCATGACAACCAGGTTAGCGTTAGCGACATGGCAGCTATCACAGCGCCCTGTCCGTCGTGCTGCAACTGCCTGTGATGGCTACAGCAGTAACAGCAAGCTGTCTGCGATGCCATTGTCTGGAGACTGCTCTTGGCGTGACACGACCAATGAGAGTGAGCGCTGTAGTTGTTGCTAAGATAGGGTGGCGTCTCTGCCCCATAGCTTGCAGATCTCTCACACATGATTGGCGTAGGCTGCGTTGCCAGGTCTGACTTTGTGTCTAAGCAATGGTCGGCTTATTTTTGCGCGCCTTTGGGCTCGTTTGCATTGTGCGCACGGCAGCGCTTGTTTAGCGTACGTCAGCGCGACGTGGCAACGGACGTGGCAACGTGAAAGGTGATTGGCTGGTGAAAAGAAACACCCGACGTTACACCAGAAATGGTGCCTGGAGAAAATGGTGACCAAAAAAAAAGTTTGGAAAAAAAGGAAAAAAACCCCGCAGCGGCTGCCTGCTGTTGTGGTGATGAGGTCGTGCGCACGGTAAACGGTACGAAGCTGCCTCCCCTTCCGTTTTGTCCGACATTTGGTGAGTAGAATTAATTATGTTGCGCGGTGGAAAAGGTGTAGTGAACAGTGAGATGTCCCCTACGCGAGGCGTAAATTCAGTGCGGCCGCCGTGGCGAGTCAGTAGGCGACATGTGGTCTGGCGGTGCGTTGTTTATCCGATAACAGAGCTGTGGGGTGTCGCCACCGAGGGTGCGGAAGTTGCTCGCCATTTATATAGTTAGATATATATATATATATATATATATATATGACATATGGATTCTGTTATTTTCTATAGTTTTTCTTTCCGTTCTCTTAAATGATTGTATTGTTTTATTTTACTTTACCATAACATTCTTACAGTTTATACACATTATTTTCTGGGTTATTGACTTGTTTAAGTATGAATGTGAATTTTACTTTTTAGAAATATTTTCATATATGTTCAATGCATTTAATTTTTGAACTATTCTTTAGGTGCATATATCTTGTATCATTTATAATCCCCCCATAACCAAGTTTATTACAAGCAATGTAATGTGGTGTTGGCATTCATTAAAAAGCTGAAATAAGATACCGTATACCAGTGCTTCTTAAATCAGCGGGTCGGTACCAAAAGTGGGTTGTGAAAGTTTTGACAGGGCCACAGACAAACGACAACTTTAATACAGGCCTAGATCAGGGGTCTTCAACCTTTTCAGGCCAAGGACCCCTTAGCTGAGAGAGAGATAAAGCACTCTATATTATATAAAATTGTGTTTCAGATGAGATATGTTTTTTTTTACTTAGTCTGCTCTTTTTCCCTCTACACCTATAGCCTCTTTGCCAAAAATAGCCGATCTACAAGCTCCCAACGCCTCGCAGCGCGAGGCATTGAGAGCTTGTAGATCTGCTATTTTTGGCTAAAGTTCTCAGAAAAAGGGATGCTAGGGTTCAAGTGGTTAAGGTAAAAAAAAAATCATATCACACAAAGATTTGGCGGACCCCCTGTAGTAACTCTGAGGACCCCCTAGGGGTCCCGGACCCCCTGTTGAAGACCCCTGGCCTAGATGGTAAAAGAATGACTGCTGGAGAGAATACTCACTAGTTGTGTAAGACATTTCGTGTTATTTTACAGTGTTATTTTTGCTAAAGTAGGTGAGTTCTCATCAAGGGAAGAAATCAAGTATTAACTTAATAATAATACCCAACTACTTTATTACTCCCAAACAAAGGCAAATAAAATGACCCAATTAATTTTTTTAAGTTAAATATCCCTTTAAGTTTTGTGAGTATCAACAGTAATATGGATCAATATACATAAGTGCATGTAGTTAGATAAATAAATATAGAGTGAGTATAAGTATTGTGAGTATCAACAGTAATATGGATCAATATACATAAGTGCATGTAGTTAGATAAATAACTATAGAGTGAGTATGATGTACAATCTATCACCAGGCTGTATATGCTGTATGTGTGTACAGTATATGTATAGAGAGGGAGAGGGAGAGAGAATCAGTCATGTGTATCAATATGTACAGTTAACCTTCAGTGAATGCAGTGAGCATAATATACTCTGACAGTGAAACATCAACAGCAGTTAGCCTGAGCAGGGCTTAGCAGGCCTCTGATTGTTGTGTACAGTACATCCCAGTAGTCCATTAGCTAGAGTGAGTGAGCAGTCAGTAATCATTAATCCAAGAACGGAGAAAAAAGTGTGTGGGATTTCTTATATAGGTTATTGGCTACCGGTAGGAAGCCTGCCCAAGTCTTAAGGCAGCTTTCCACCGCACCGATTTTGGGCCGGCGGGGGGGTCCGTCGGGGCCTTATCGGCCGACTCGGGGAAACCGAACATGTTCAGTTCTTGGGCCGACTGGTAGAACCATCGGGTAATGAAGAGGGGGGAGACAAAGGGGTGAAGGTTTGGTCCGAGCTGTCTTCGGCGTTGCCAGATTTTGTGAGTGAAACCAGTGACCAGGTCTATGGTCTAACCTACATTCACTTTTTCTCTCTCTGCCCGTCTCTCAAAGCAAGAGAGAGAGAGAGAGAGAGAGAGAGAGAGAATAAGCCTTCGTTTTCACTCACAATTGTTTGTCTGAAGATCCATTCTATATGTCCTGTTATGGTTTAAACTTTAAGGGCAGCTGGTTAGCTTTGTTCAGACCGGCTCTGACTTGCGCTAGAGTGACAGCCTAATTGATATGACCTACTTTTGCGCTGCGCACTGAAATGATCTAATTCATTATTTGGCCTTACAGATCGAAATAATCATTTCCGATTATTCGAAAATGTCGTATACACGTCAGTGAAAAAAGAAACGCTGGGAACATCCCTATTTACAAGCGACTTTACAGGGAAACAAGCCCAACGTCGCTTATAATAAACAGACCTGGCAACACTGGCAGGCCAGCCTGACAGCTATAATGCATTAGCACAACAATGGGCACATCGGCCGACAGTTTGTGCTGAACTAAATGCCATATTTTGCCAACAGATTACCAGACTGTTGCAGTCTGTTGTAGTCTGAAGTAGTCTGTTTGGTGGAGAGTCACCTTTAGTTAACTCAGGGTACTTCACATGCTGTCATGTTCTGGTTGAAGTCACCAGTCATAACGTGAAGTTACCCTACTATTGGGGTGTCGAGATATAAAAGGCCCTTGTTTGATATTCCATACTGTTTTGGCTGTAATTGCCTCCCAAGTTTAGTGGGAGGGGCCTATATCTTACAATAGCATATCTGTCATGAATACAAATTCCAATCGACCCCATTGGAATCACATAGGGAGGGGCCTCTATAAAGCACACATCAAAACACTTTCATTTCTGCCATAGGGGTCACCACAATGTGAAAAGTTGAATTGTATGTTGCATACACGTTATTTAACCCCGCAGCTTCCTCAGGTCCTGATTGCTGCCAGCAACCCATGACTTACACAGCCCTGGGTAGACTACCCAGCCTGCCAGAGACACAGTATGCACTCCACGAGAGCCCCTTTCTAGTTGTGTGTCTGAGGTTGCTAGCTCAGAACTCTTAATTATTCTGTAATAATTAAGAGTTTTATCATAGTTAGAGGTTGGCTAGCTGCAGTACTTAGAAGTATGTGACAATGTACATTATGTTAGTCTATACACTACTGTTGGGCTGCTGTATATTACATTCAATCCTATTTATCTGTAGTAAATGGATATTGACAGAAGTCCGTCCAGGTTGGCATCAAATCAATCAACATTGGCGTACTCATAAAACGTACTCACACGCGCGCGCGCGCGCACACACACACACACACACACACACACACACACACACACACACACACACGGTTAAAAGCTGAGCATAGCTTGCAAGTTGTTATGTGACACAACCAACCAGACAGATTTATAAATGTTACAGTAGGTGGGTTCCAAAGGTTGAAAGAAAGGCTATGCATCATAAAATGGTATTCAACTGAAAAGATTACAGTGGACTGAAAATACAAAGCAACCGCAGTGTAATTGAACTTCACAAGTGCTTTTAGAGGCATTACTAGTATCTGTCAGAGCTTGTCTGAGGCAGCATACTTTTACTTGCATGTACATACAAAACGCTCTTCTGAGGTTGACGATGGTATGTAGCACCTCTGAGCTGCATGGGGGAGGTGGGATTGAGCTTCTTAGAGTTCTGGGTTACGTGACCAGATTGATATCACACTCGACTTATTGCCTAATCACAGTTTTACAGGTGTAAAAAAAAAAATCAGGGTGAAATGATTTGTTGTACAAGCTCCGTCATTTTCAGCTTCAGAAAGGGGGAAGGAATAGAAAAACAGGTCAATTACTTCAGTGTGTCAATATGAGCAGTGTAAAATGTGTACATACGGTGCATGATATATAAGGTGCATGGTTAAAGGTAGCAAATTGGGATGAGGCGATTACAATATTTGCAGATATAATAGATATGTACAGCAATATATGGTAGGGTATATACATAAGTGGCAGTTCCAGTGCAGCAGTACTAGACCCCCATGGCATTTTTTGAGGGGCCCCTGTCAGCACAGAGTCCCTGGAAACGTCAAATCCCTGTTGTGCCCCATGCAGCCAGTTCTTGACATGACAGGTTGGGGAGGAAAGTTTTTATTTATTTATTCATTCATTGCCGTTTGTGATTTTATTATGCATTTTGTATCCTATATATTTTTAGGATGGCATTTTTAAGGATAGCAATGTCAGACGGTCCATCCATCCATCCGGCTTAAAGTACGGGACAACGTGCATTATGCTAGTCTCTAAACAGTACCGTTTGGCTGACGTATTTTAAATTGGATCCTGTTTGTCTGTATGCAGGAAAATAAATGGATGACAGCCTGGGGGGCTGATGGGAGGGGGTTGTGTGTGTGTGCGTGCGTGCGTGCGTGCGTGCGTGCGTGCGTGCGTGCATGCGCATATAGGGATGTTTTCCATCTGCTGGATGAACATAATGTATTGCCATTCATTTCCCATTGTGGTCATTTTAGACCAGGAACACCACAGGTGCAACAACGATGATGAAACTACTCAAAATGCATTGAAAGTGGTGATCCTCAATTGTATATGTTCAAAGGTCTATATAGAGGGGAGGAAAGCATGAAGGGTTTAGAATTGGACTAACTTAGCTGCTATTTAGAACTGTTCTACTGTATTAAACCGGTTTGGTGAGTTTAATGTACAGATGTGTGTTAACTTAAAGGTTGTTTAAGTGGCCATTTTGTTTAAATAAGTGTTAAATAGCTCTGTCTTATATACATTGCCAGGTCAGTACTGTAGGCCTATACCAATTTTATTCAGTTTTATCGAGCAGACCTAGTAACTTGTTATCCATAGGCAAGCCATGCCATTATTAGACCCTGTCTTAATAATTATGATAATAGCTCAGATTTATATTGCGCTTTTCTAAGTACCCAAAGTTGCTTTACATAAGGGAAAGAGACAGTGCTACATTAAAATAGATAAAATGTTAAGCATGATTTGGGGAGACATCCTAACTAGACCTCAACTGGGAAAGGCTATCCATGTCTTGTTATGATACAAGTATTGTTTTATGATTCTGTACATGTATTGTTTTTTTAATTTGTCATCATAAATCTATATATGATCGCAAATTTGGATACGCGTATGGTGTGTGCTTATAATTGTACTGTATATTATACTGTGTTTAGGCTACTGGGTTTAGGGCAGGGGTATTCAACTAGATTAGGCAGGGGGCCACAACTGTAAAATAATTTGTAGTTGGGGGCCACACAGTGCGCGCACACAATTTGCGCGCGTGCGCAAAGCGCACGCGCGCGAAATTTTTCGGGTCTAATTCGGGTCTAATTCGGTCTAATTCGGGTCCAACCTTTTTTCGGGTCTAATTCGGTTCTATTTAAGGTTCTAAGTTAAGTTCCAATGAAAGATGGCCTTTCAAGAACTAATGAAGGATAAATAATTTGTACTGTTTTAACTTTGATAACATAAAAACGAACATATATTTACATAAATAATAATTATGAAAATTAAAAAAAAAAAAAAAAAAAAAAAAAAAATTTGGGGGGGAATATGGCCAGGGGCCACAAGGAAGCTCCTCGCGGGCCGCACGTGGCCCGCGGGCCGCCAGTTGAATATCTATGGTTTAGGGTTAGGCTGAAGCCTATTTTTTACTTAGTTGTGCGCTGTTGTCACACGCAAAAATTGACAATCCACAAGCTCACAATACATTGTGCTGCGGCATAGTGTGAGCTTATAGATCAGCTATTTTTGCACCGAGGTAAAAAAAAAGGTTGACTGCATATGTTATAATAATGGTCATTATGTCATCATAAAATGGCTTTCAACTGACATTAGGCAACACGGGACTGAAAATACTTGACAAAACAACAGTGGAGTGTAATTGCAGACTGTAATTAGCTCTTGTCAGAGCTTGTCTGAGGTAGCATAGGCCTACTATAATTTACTTGCATGTATTGTACCATGGAATTTGGTACAATAACCCCCCTCTTTTGTTTGGCCGCTGGGTGCACCCATAGAGGTATAATATATCTGCTGTCCAGCAGCAATTTGCTAACTCCAAAAAGCTAATTTAATAATAAGAAATTAAAAAACAAAATATAAACTTTTCAGGAAATGAAGAAAACCGTATATTTTCAAAACAAAGCAATACTGCCTCATCAAAGTTGGTATAGCGTCCGAACAGAAATCCAGCTCAAATGGAGTTAGGAGTCCAAACAGCTGACAATAGCTCCAATCGCGTGGAGCGAGATTCCAAATGGATCTCCAAGCCCACAGCGCATCACAACGTGTGAATTAATGCCCTGATGCTTCATGACACTTATTATATAGGCCTACGATAATATACAGGACTTTAAATATTACAATAACTTCTCCAAAGAGGGGTTCACAGAGTTGGAGTTTCAGTAGAACAGAAATGCTATGAACTCCTTTCTTGTCACAATGCTCTCCTCATTAACACTTCATAGCTTTTAGAAATAGAATTACTTGTTTTCATAATATTTAGCGTCAGTGCTAAGTTTGATAAACAGGTACACTGCATAGTTTTAACAGACTACGGGGGAAAAAACGACATTGTTACTGTTTGTTTATGTGCTCCTCCTGTCTGTGTGCACTCACTGCGCAGTGCACTGTGCTTTGAGCTGTAGAACAGCAGCTGGAGAGGAGAGGGGGGGGTTGCGTGGTTTTGACGGACAGTTTGAGGATCCAATGGAGTTGGGAGGTTTTGTCAAAGGCCCCTTTTAATACTTTTCATTGGTGTTCAATAGAGCACAGAAGTCCTGACGTCACTGCCAGTGGAGGGCGCTTTCCGCAGGTTCATGGCTTTACTTTTTGTATTGATATCCTCATTGAGGAATCTTAGATCACTTCATATAAGAACTGTGTTCCAAAAATAAACACCACCCTGGCGTTTTTACTCATATGGATATGAAACATCGACTGAAGGTGTAAATGTACACATTTACCCAAAGAGTAACACAATGTAAACACTAGAAACGAGTCAAACAACCCAAAGACTACATTTCCCATGAACGCGGCTGCTGTGGGGACAGTGATTTCAGACCCGGAAGTAGTAGTTCTTAAGACTTTTAAGGCAGAATTAATTCCATGTTCGCCAGAAACAGGCTGTATCAAATATGAATGAATATCATAAACGATGCAGAGCCACCCCCTTGACAAAAACGCCAGGGTGGTGTGTTTATGTTTGTGTAGCAGGGCGAGGAAAAGCAATGACTACGCCACCCACACATATAGGAGTGAGGGATCCTTTAAACACATTAACCATATACTGTGTATATATAGATATATAGGACTGAACAAGGTAAGGTTCCCCAGTAAGGTACGGGTTCAGAATTAACAGAACCAGAGGCTGATGTATCAAATGTGTCAAGTTTATTCAACAGGTATAAAAACAATCAGGTTAAAATACAGAAGGGAAGAAAGCGGTTAGTATCAGAGTTCTGCAAAAGGGACTAAACTCAAGAGGCAAAGGGGCAATAAGGGTAAGGGCTTCGGGGCCTCTAAACTAAATATACAGAAATTAAACAAATCAAATGCAAATAACGCCAAACCAAAAGAAAATAAAGTAAATAAGTAACCAAAAGCAAATCAGCAAATCAAAACAAACTACAAATAAGCAAAACCAAAATCAAAATCATGCAATGCTAATTAGTGGCCCAGTATAGCTCTGTCCTCAGTAAACCCTATTGCACTCAGTCTAAATAGTATATATATATATATATATATATATATATATATATATATATATATATATATATTATATATTATATATATATATATATATATATATATGGCACGGTGGGAAAAACAGTGATGCGAGTTCAGCTCCTACAAAAATCAAATAATAAAACATTAGACCAACCCTCCAACAATTCATCAATTCATTAGGCTCCTATAGCAAGATGACAAAATACAGAAAAATAACAAACATACCCAAATAGTCAAAGTATGCTCATGGCTCCAATTGATAAAGGCCTGCACAGCCACAGAGTACTGCTACTCAAAGGACCTGGAGGCTTCTGGAAGTACAGATATATATTAGTATAATTAACAACAGGCCTAATATTGTCAGCCTATCTAAACTCTTATACATATACTATTGTTACAATGAGTTATAAAAACCTTGTCATTTGTTTCAGATTGTCTTACCGAGAATTAGTCTGTACCCCTCATGCCTCCAGGTCTCTCTCACAAACACTCAAACCAGGCTTCTGGCTAGACAGGAGGCCACAAACCTGGCCACCCCTCTTTATGCACTTTCCTTAAAGGGCCAGTGCTACATTTGGAACACAGTTCTTATATGACGTGATCTAAGATTCCCAAATGGGGATTTCAACACAAAAAATAAAGCCACGAACCCGTGGAACAGCGCCCTCTAGTGGCAGTGACTTCAGACTTCTGTGCTCTATAGCGTACGCCCCCCAAAAAAAGAAGCTGAAAATGGAGTTAGCTGGTTGGTCCTGGACACCGGCGATATAACTAGAGGGCGGATTGCCCCGCCCCCAGCTATTCATTTCAATGAAATTGCTCAGTGGCGTTTTGAAGCACCCCGAAGTCTGCCGGAAGTAGAAATATTGGGTCGATATTGAGTCGATTAGAGCGGCCATAGAGCAGCCATAGAGTTATGAGCATGCGCACAAACGGGAGATGCACGCGCAGTAGCATTTTAAGTGCATTCTCAGATTTGACCACCAGGCTTGGCTGCTTCACTGTTCTACCGTGGTTCTGGGGGCTTGGGTGCACCACCTCCTTTTTTGTGTAGAAACAGGAACTCAGTTTGTCTCCTCCCCTTTCTTAGTCCACTTCCTCCCGGGTGCTTCTGTGTTTATTCCTACTAACAACAATGCATATTTCGTTACAACACTGTCTCACTCCCGAAAAGGCATATTATGACTTAGCTCTGGTCCATAGCGTTAGTAGGAGTTAAGGAGTTCTCCTTAACGCTATAGTACTTTCGAGCCGTTGCACGCAGCACAGCACAGGCTGCGCAGCCTCTCGTCTTTGGTAAAAAATAAAAAATACGCTTTTGCTAAAGACAGTTTTAAGATGTTGAAAGCCTACTTTCCTTAGTGGGAACACTCGGAGCCCCCCACCTCACGTCTAAAACACACTTTTTGTCCAGAAAAAAAAAAAATCACCGGAAGGAAAACATTGTTTAGTTACTCCACTGCGTGTGTAAAAAAAAGTGTATTTTAGGTGTGAGGTGGGGGGCTCCAAGTGTTCCCACTAAGGAAAGTAGGCTTACAACATCCTAAACCTTATTTTTACATTGATGTTTGGTCAAAATTGTCCCAAAAGGTCAAAATATGAATTGTGAATATGAATTTAAGGTGGTGGTGCTGACATATTCTGCTGTTTGCAGAATCTGTCTTGAGAGATTACATGACAGGTGTATTTTATTGTCATTATGGGGACAGAAAGTTTGTGTGTGTGTGCGTGTGCATGTGCGTGTGTGCGCGCGCGTGTGTGTGTGTGTGTGCGTGTGTGTGTGTGTGTGTGTGTGTGTGTGTGTGTGTGTGTGTGTGTGTGTGTGTGTGTGTGTGTGTGTGTGTGTGTGTGTGTGTGTGTGTGTGTGTGCGTGCGTGTGTGCTTGCGTGCGTGCTCGCGTGCGTGCGCGTGCTCGCGCTGGGGAAGGGGGGCCTGCCAAATGTCTCACTCTTGCTAAATTTCATGTGCACGCTGTCAGTAGGTCACAGATGTACCTCCACTATTGTTTTTTCACATAATGTTTGATACTTTTTGAAATATTGAAATAGTGATTAGGCTTCTAACGTCACAGAATGGCCACATGAAGTTGGAGATCCACGTTGGAGCCACACCTTTCCCATGTGGATCCTGAGATCCATATGTTTTGATTAGAAAAAAAATCACTGCCCTCAAGTTAAAATATTGCATCCTGCTGGTATTACGTATGCTTGCAATTAGAAAATCGTTAGGCCAGTCAGCAGCACATCACAGGTCATAGAATACAGCTACAGAGTTATAAACCATATAATTGTAGTTGACAGCCTTATACTCTAAACTAAAGAGTATTTAAGTTTTGCACACCATTTTACCAATACTCCAAGATTAAATTGGATATATTTATTTTCACTCTTCATGACTTGATCAGGCCTTGGAATAGTCTAAAATCAATGCTTGATTTTACAAGGTAAAACAAGGAGGATAACTGTGATTTGAACTGACTTTATCTTTGTGTGCTTTATAACCATATTATTGAGCCATGCAGAACAGAGCATGGCCTGGATCGATCTATAATATTGAATTTGGAAATGGTGGAGACTACATCTTTTCACTACGGTTAATGGCCAAGAGTTTATTTGAAATCGTCTGTGTTAAATTGTACTTGACTAGATTGTACTACAGTAATTTCAATAGTAAGAGTAGTATAGTAGCTTAAGTGACACTAACAGTAGTTGTAGTATAGTAGCAGTAGTAAGTATAGTGACAGTAACAGTAGTAGTAGTAGTAACAGTAGTAGCAGTAGTAGTAACTAGTAGTAGAGCCGTCAAAAATACGACAAAATCTTCACACCTGAGGTGAAACTATGACTTAACGAGTCCTACTGTTTTATCTTTCACTCGGAGTGAGTCACCGCTGTCCACATATTTAACAGGGAAGTTGGGATGAAACTGCAATGGATATAGATGGGACTTTTTCAGAGGTGTCTCTGTGAATCAGCTATAGTCGATTTGAGTCCGGCTCATGACTCACCGGGGGGTGAGTCATGACGAGCTGCCCTTTCTACCTTTCTGCCCTCCCTTTACTGTCTCTTTCTTTCTATAATACTGTCTAATAAAAGAGAAAGGCAACAGAAATAAGTTACTTGGGTGTCTGGGTGGAATACAGTAAGGGTTAAAGCGGTCACCCGTACCACCACAGAGACCCGGGCTCAATTCTTAACAGCTTGGATTGCACTCTCAAAAACCTGTCAGTGATCGCAGGTGGGAAGCCAACAGGGTGCTTGCACTAGTGACCCCTGCTGGTTGGTCAGAGTGACTGTTCAGCAGAGAGGGATGTGGGTGAGATAGCCGAGATACTGTAGTGAACCTCTGTGTGCATATGCTCTCTCAGTGAAACTGCTCACCGTCAGGTGGAAAGAAGTAGCTGGTGACCCCATGAGTATCAGAGGCATATGGTTGTCTACACACTCCACAGGACCACAATAATAGGGACCGCATTACAACGACTAGCTTATAGCACAGTGGTTCTCAAACTTTTTCATGTCAAGGACCCCCAAATTGACACTTATTAGCCCGCGGACCCCCATTTGAAAAGATAAGCCAGGGACCCCAATAATAGAAGGTTTTTACGGCTCTCTAGCAGTGATTCTCAACCATTTTAATTTCAAGGACCCCCAGTTTGACATGCATTAGAGGCTACGGACCACCATTTAATGGCATATATATCCCAATTTATATTGTAAACTCTGAGAGTGTCCAAATGGAACCAAATGGACCCGTTAGGGTCCATTTGGTTCCATTTTTTACACTCTCAGAGTTACAGACCCATAAGGGTCCATTTGGTTCCTATCCATCATTTAGCTGGGGACCCCCTGGAACCCCCTCAAGTACCCCTGGGGGTCCCCGGACCCCACTTTGAGAACCAATGTTATAGCAAAATGGGGGGAGGAGAACTGACTCAGACAAAAGGTCTAATGGTGAAAAGCATGAGTAGAATGTGTCTTATGTTAAAATACTGTAAGTAGCTAAACCCAGGAACAGTCAGTCCTTATGGTCCTTCAGAAAGACAGCAGAACATTGATTATGAAAGCATTGATCTCATGTCAGGTCAAGCTATGTGCTCTGCCGCCAAACCTGATAGCTCTATTTCGAGATCAATCCATGATAAATGACTGATTAAATCCCTCCTACTGAATAGATGAGAGCTTTTTGTTGAGCAGATATTGACTTGACATCAAGTGCAGTTCAATGTGCTTCACAGAATAAATAGGTTAAAATAAAGATATAAAAAAAACCTGAGGATAACAACAAAATAGAAAAGAAAAACATTGAAAAATAATAAGACTAGGAAAAACAACAATATATGACCTCTCAACATATGGGGATCTAAGTTCACTGTGTGCATGTACTTTGTCTGCTTCAACTTTCAACAGCCTAAACCAAATCCCAATCCCAAACCAAAAACGGATCAGATCATGGAATTGGGACATCCTGTATTTCTGTGTTCATGTACAATATTTTTCATAAATATTATGGAGGCAGTCAAAGAATAGTAGGATTATTTAGGAGTGAAGTAAATGCTACATCACCAAACTTACCCTTCAAGGCACTTAACGGACACATTAAGTGTAAATGAATCAATTATGTCAATCAATTAGGAGTGTTTACAAATAGTCTCTTGCATGAAATACCTGTAGTGCTTGGAGAATTAGCTCCAGAGATTCAGGTGTCTGTAGAAGCATGCAAGCTCTTGTTTCTATAAAATCTCCAAACAGGGTATGTCAAAATCCATTCACAAATGTTCACAATCTGATTCATATGACCTTTCATGATAGATTACACCACCAGTTCAGTTCGTGCTGCAGCAAAGAAAATAGTTCTGTGAGGTCCTAATTAGTGAAAGTGTGGGTGATGACAGAACTGTCATGAGATTACAGCTTTTATATTTATATACTTTACAACTTCTTCTGAACTCCCCTGTGGATCCTACAAATGTTTTCTTTTTACATACTTTAACCCTCTAAGACCCAGCGATGCTTTTTGGCAACACTTAAATTTTATAAAGAAATGAGTTTAAATCATTTTTCTTTTCTGTTATTTTTTTATTTTTCTCACCTCTAAATCCTCATTGGGTCCTATTGTTTAGTCTTACAATGCCATTGGCCAGGATATTTGCATATAAATACCCCCCACAGAGCCAGGAATCATCACAACTTGAAAAGAATCTGGGTCTTAGATAGATAACCCTAACCTAAAAGCCAAGTATTCGCCGGAGGAAATACATTAAAAAGGTTGGACAGAATGCATGGCTACACTATTCTCCCTTAGCTAGAGTGAGTTTGCGCAAACACCGAAATGCAACATAAAGTTCCTGCACTACACACACCTATATTCAGAGAACCCACCATCAACAATTTGCCCGCTCCAATAGGACACCTCTTTGTCCCCTCACAAGTCATATCAAAGAATGTAAAAATCCCCCAAATAATCAGACTGTGAAACTTAAATCTGGCCATGTGCCTCCAAAGGGGTATAATTGATGCCATAAAATGCCCCTGTCCCAAACTGCACATTGCAAACACTCCCATACTCCCAGAACATGTACGATGGAATGTACTTCTGCATTGAAGTGGCTTCCCAACTTTGCTTATATTGATCTATTTTGACATACCCTGTTAAAATTCTCTGCAGGTCCAAATGAACAGGTAAGGAGCACACTATATGTACTGTAAGTCTAAAACTGCCAAGCTCGCCCTTTAAAGGAAAACAGCTACTTCTTTTGTTGAACATATCTAAGATTTGTGCCATTGAGGTGACGATGTACTAGCTACAGTAAGCCATGTGTTTTGGAATGGCAAACAATTATTCATTTATGAGTCAAAAGAATGACATTT
Organism: Gymnoscopelus microlampas; assembly: GCF_963454915.1. Classification (NCBI taxonomy): domain Eukaryota; kingdom Metazoa; phylum Chordata; class Actinopteri; order Myctophiformes; family Myctophidae; genus Gymnoscopelus; species Gymnoscopelus microlampas. Next base: position 50,078,615 of record NC_139945.1, on the reverse strand, counting down.
GAACACTAGAGCTGTGATCTTGAGCTGATTATGTGTTATACATTGTTTAACCACTTAAGCCCTATTTTATACTTCAGCTTATGACAGTGTTGCTCGGCGAAAATAGCCTATCTGCTACTAGTTAGTAGATCTGTTATTATTTATTTGATTGGATTTTTTTAAGAACATAAAGTGGAAAAATTCACATGCTAGAAATAGACATGCCATGTTGACAGTGGTACAGTACTAAAGTGGTTAAAATGAGTCATTGATTCAGCAAATTCCAAGCTCTATGAGAATCCTCCAGGGCCACAAGTTTAACCGTGATGCTGCATACTTGGCATAATATCACAGACAAAATAATCATATTTGTTATTTTTCTGTGGTTTTGATGTGATTTTATTGGAAGATATGGCACACAAAAACAAGCTGGCACGCCTTTTAGGACTATGACTCAAATAATCAGCTTTCTCCTCCTGGCCATTTCTGTCTTGGCAAAATGTTAACTTGTGGTGTGATTCATTCCATTCAGAGGCTTAATCAACATCAAAAAGCATCTGTGGGCCAGGATGATGATTCGAAAAATAATCTAATCACATTCTAATTCTTCTGCGTGCCCCGCCCATGTTCATATTAAGATTATTGTGTGTGCATTACTATCATGTTGATTGACTAATTGGTTATTTACTGTAGTGTATACAGTTGAAGAGATTAAAAACAAAATTATGTAGGCTATTGTCAAACATCTCACAACAATACAGTTTTGCCTTAACTGCAATAAGGGCCTATATTTGGTTATTTGCTGGGTACTGAATATGGAAAGGAACTGCTTGAAAATCTGGGCCCCAGGGTAGGCTACTGTGTACCACCATTATTTATTAAAGAATACAGGCTATACATGGCATTTCTGAGACATAGAGACATACAGTAGAGCCCAGACATAGAGCCTTTGATTATTCTTAACATTTCACTTCTGTTTGGCACCTGTGTAGGTAGGCAGGACATTGTGTGAGAACCACCATACAGCACAGATTCAGAGCGCCCTCCTCAGGTATAAAGGTGGAATGCTGATCTTACAGTGAGAATATTAATTAACGGTTTAGGCCTGTGTTATACTATCTGTTTATCATGTGTGGTGTGATGTGATGCAGGAAGGTTTGTAACGCAGAATACAAGTGGTTTGTATGTTTGTTTACAGGAATTACAGAATTTCTTCTTTATTTGTATAACAGTGGGTTGAGACAGCAAAGTGAGGCTAAAGAGTAAGACTGATAATCAGCAGAGATCCAGGATGTTGTAGTAGGCGACTTCCTACGTGTGTGTGTGTGTGTGTGTGTGTGTGTGTGTGTGTGTGTGTGTGTGTGTGTGTGTGTACATTTTACACAATGTACACAAAAACGTGTATGTACCTGCTGAGCCACCAGGATGCCCAATCCTGTAATTCTTCAGTGTAGGCCTACTGTTAAATAAAATGCTTAAATTCCTTCAAAAATAATAATAAGCTACTTGCCGACTTTATTGAACACAGACAAGAGGGGGAAAATCTGATAATAGTATAATTTTATTGTTTTATACCTTTCCACTTTTCCTATTAAAAAACATTTTCTTTCGCAACTACTAGAACCAGCCACAAGGAACTTCCAGAGAGCCACTTTCCACCGAATCAATTAAGACAATTCAAAACCATCAAAACTGTACAAAAAAAAATTACGATACAGACTGTCAAGCAAACGTTACAGCATCTTTTAATCATTTTCTCTAAGTAAGTAGTTCACGTCATCTATCCTCCTCTCTCTCTCTCTCTCTCTCTCTCTCTCTCTCTCTCTCTCTCTCTCTCTCTCTCTCTCTCTCTCTCTCTCTCTCTCTCTCTCTCTCTCTCTCTCTCTCTCTCTCTCTCTCTCTCTCTCTCTCTCTCTCTCTCTCTCTCTCTCTCTCTCTCTCTCTCGCTCTCTCTCTGCCTCCCTCTCACTTTGCAAGTATTGTGTGATATTGCCTCATGCACTTGAAAGGATGGCAACTGTTAGAAGAGATACAGAGAGGTTTCAACCCCCCTCCTCCTCATCCACCACTGGCTGAGGAGATAGAGCTTGGCTTTTCTGTTGACTGCAAGAACCTGATAGCACCTTCATTCAACTGTATCACAATGTGATACTGTACACTGCAGCCACACAGACATACACCCCAAATATTGGACGAGGCACAAGTTCACACAAACTCATAACGTAATGCATAAAAAATCTTCAGAGATAATGAATAGTAAAATCATACGTGAACAGAGACTTACCACCGTTAAGATGTAAGCGTCTGTATTAACTACTTTAGCCCTATTTTATACTTTGGCCATTAGAAAGTTGCCAATCTACAACATCGCAGTGTGTTGCATCGTGACGTGTTATAAGCTTGTAGATCTGCTATTTTTTAATGAATTGTGCATGAAAAGGTTTTTTTTAAATATTTAATTGTTTTGTTTTTGAAAAAATATATATAAATAGGTACACCAGGGTTAATGTGGATCAAAACCAAAATACATTCTACCACAGTTTTTATACCAATAAAAAACACCGAATTTACCTATTACATCCTTCAGTGTGAATGGGTGCAGGCAGGAAGGTTTATAGTGTGGCATAGGGTTGGGTGATACTGACAAAATAAAATATCACCAAATTGATCAAATACCTTGATATCCATTTTGTGATAATATCGCATTGTAATATTGTTTACTGCACAAATAGCCTGTACAGGGGTGAAAATAGCTTATATATCTACAATCTCAAAATGCATTGCATTGTGAGCTATTTTTGAACATTTCAGAAAGTATGAAATAGGGTTTAATTAATTTAAATCAGGCAGAAAATAGGGCTTAAAGGGACAGTTCACCCCAAAATGACTTTCTTTCTATCGCTTACACACCCCATGAAGCATTGAATTCATGGAGATTTTTTTGTTTCTGTCGCATTCCTAAGCCAATAATTTGATTATCGCCGGCGGCTCCGGTAGGTGTCAACTTTGAGTCTCCTACCGGAGACATTAGCATCTTTCCGCCGGTCATCAAATTACTGGCTCATCTCCATGAATTCATGGGGTGTGTAATTGATAGAAAATACGTTTTTTTTTTTGTGAATTATCCCTTTAACTTATTAAAACCAGGAGAAGACAACAAATATGTTATATCACAATATTACGATATCCAAAATCCCAGACCATATCCATTCAGGTGATATAATATCGATATATTGCTCAGCCCTAATATGGCAGTGAAAGAGATATAGGAACATCATTATTTCTCTATATATTCATCTTTGATTCAAGTTTCTACATGTGAAACCTTTTGACTTTTAAACTATGTCCATAGGGTTTTTATTCATTTATTCCAGGTAAGTGAAGAACAATTGCTTATTTACAATAACAGCCTATTAGAGCTGTTTATAAGTGTCAGATGTGTAACCGTTAATATACTCTCTTAGTTCTTTGAAGTCTGTTTATGTATGTTGTTACCGTATGTTTTATCTACAGTAAGCAGATCAAGTCGTAAACTAGTTTTGTCGTAAAGGTGAGCTTACAAGGAGAATATACCTGATTCTAAGTCTCCCTGCGTGCATCATCCCCCCAAGCTACTGTGATGTCCATACCAAATAAAAATAAGCATGACATGTCAGTACTGTCATCTTCTATTTGCATAAACTATCAGTTTTTCCTCCCAACAATCTACACAATCTAATAGAAGGGGTACACAGCTAGCTCACCTGTCCGTCAAAACTGTGCTAGCCTTGATGTGCTGCCTTCCGGTGGTGACAACTCAGAAATGATTTTGACTGCAATGCAGCCAAACAAGAGTGGAGAAGGCAATCAAGGGGCAGGGCATCAGAGTATAAGGGAGGGGTAGAACGTGTTTTCTTACAGATCTCGCTATTCATCTGTCTGCTTAATTCCAAGCACGTTTCCTGTTCTACATTTGGTTGTGAATCGATACAAAACAATCAACATCGGTGGGGAAGATGCCGATTGAATTTATGATGAACCATGTGTGCTGAAGAACAGTCAATAGACAGAAATGAATGATACTACATAACTGGTTTTATTTGGCTGCAATTTTACCTGATCATTTCCTGACATTGACATCTCCCATTCCAGAGGACCTGAATTTTCGGACACATTGATCAATTGAAAAATAAGAATTCCCATTAAGTCGAACCGTTACCCAACAAATATTTATTGTTGCGTCAACAGGTGATTGTTTTTTCGCAAATACAGCCGAGAAGAATCCAAAGAAAAAGCCAGTGAATGTAGCGTGTTTTATCAGAGCGGAAACCCAAACCAAACCTGAGTGGAGGATGCTGGAAGTAAAACTCATGTACATGTCGGCAGTGGATGGGACTAAAAAAATTAACTCAGTAACTGGAACGCAGTGGAGAGCTTGAAGCCATGCAGGTAACAGAATATAGCCTTCATCAAATAACAATCACACATGCTTTTTCCAAAATCAAACATGCATCAGAGGGGTAGAGAAGTGTAAATACTAAACATTTTAGCAATACAAATTCCTTCGATGTTTTGCGGCGTTAGATAATATTTCTAGAGCATTTTAAATACTTTTTCCAGCGATTCCTTTTTATTTAAATTGATTGTTAGAAGCAAACGACGCATAATAAATGAATAGAAATAAAATTATTTTTAAAATAAAATCCAATATCGTAGCATGGATCTGCCTTGATGCTGCCAATGCGAGTCACGAAAAAACCACAAGCAAATTTCAGTCACTACTACTAATCTGAAAAGCGTTTCGTAAACGGTCAATCCTTGCAAGCGCAAACTGGGTTGTCACAAGGCTGTGTGCAGTGCAGCTGGTTCACAGTGGTCACGGAAGTTCAACCTCTCATCTCCATTACAAGCCACCTCGCTAAAGGCCTGACATACTTTTTTCGCTGTTACCCATTTGGAGATATTTGTGGAAAGGTAACTTTTTTGTTGACTATCCTCTCAGAACAATTATAAAGCAATTCTCTTTTTTAATTAGTTCCATTTTTTTCTTTTTAGAAAATAAACTAACAAAATCATGCAACTAACATTTCTTTTTTTCTTTCTGAAACAAAAAGAATGGTGCTCTTGGATTTAATCAGTAGTGCTGGTTGGGATCGGCTGGGTCGGATCTGGGTGGTGGGACAGTGGTTTGTGATCGATGGTGGTGAGTTCAGCTCAAGGGTGTTTTTCTCCTTAGGCACTGCCGTCCTGTTTGAGGCGCTGACTACGCGCCTTGTACACCTCGATCAGTAAATCTTTGACGTACTGGATCTCCCTCTCCACTGACTCAGCCTTGTCGCGTAGCTCTCTGTTCTGTCCCTCCAGCCCGTGAAGCTCCTCCTCCAGAGTGTCAAGCTCCGCCCTCTTACGCAGTCTGTACCTGCATGGGACAAAATGCAGGGGTTGGTGGGTTGGTTTTACATTGTGTTGCCGTGCAACTATATTACTGTTGTGAGTGCAATATACATGTTTACGTTATTTTTCAGCACTTTTTATGATTTCGTCAGAATTTTCAGAATGGAGAGTGCAGAGTGACAGGAAACAAAGGGCTAAATGAGGAGGGACATGCAAGATAAGACGGGAGTCGGATTTGAACTTGGGTCCTCGTAGATCACACAGAGCATAGTGGTCTGTGCATTTAAGCTACGAATGTGCCAAGTTGAGCACTCATACAATTAAGTAGAGCCTTCTAGATAATGATAATAATAATATTAATAATAATAATAATAAGCTTTATTCATATAGCACTTTTTAAACAAAGTTACAAAGCTCTTAAAACAGCATTTGCTATCTGAAAATAGATATCTTTACCTTGAACATGTCTAATAGATATACCATATTGCAAAGAAATACTGTAGATATTACATGATTTTTTTTAAAACTCTACCGCAGACCCTAGAAAGATATTTTCACAAATATGTATAAATTAATCCAAAATAAATTTCTACCATACAGCAGTGTCCAAATTTAATTTTAATGTATACATTTTATATATATATATATATATATATATATATATATATATATATATATATATATATATATATATATATATTATATATAATTTTGCTGTATGGGAGTTTAACCAGAGAATATACCACAACTCTTTAATTTAATTCTCAGTGAGTATGATGATTTATACACAGATTTTTTTTTAATCTCTCTTTCAAGTTAGGGACTAAGAAGCTTAAACATTATAAAGATGTTTATCCTTTAATTAAAGGGTAAAGACATGATTAAAATACAAATGTGTGAAACTGTGTTTCATATAAACACTGAGTGAACTAAACAGCCTTCCAATAATGTTTAGGTGGGGCAGTATCTGGCATGGTCCACGGGACTTTCCATAGCTCTTTACTGTCTGCAGGACATTACATTTGAAGACCAGGCTGGCTTTTCCAATAGCACGTCACTCTGAACATTACAGCTATCCAAATATAGACATCAGCTCTGGCTTGTGTAACAAAATGGTTGTGCACAAGTCATGGCTCCAAATATTTTTGAGTTTGAGAATCATTAAGTCATGAGATGAGACCCAGAAAATTGTTTATTTTTATTTTTATGAACATTATCAAAATGATTTATAGCGTAGTTGCCTCTTTGTAAAATGCATACATTAAGTTTTTAACCCTACCCCTAAGTAATAATAACTTATTTTAAAAGTGTTTATAAACATACTGTACATACTTAATAATACATTATTAATTACTAATATATTAATACTAATGTTTTTTAATTCATGAAACACTTTTAGAGACACGTTTTACAAAATATAAATAAAAAATGCAATATGTTTTTTAAATGCCATACATTATGATAAACAATACTTCCCTCAGGAGGAGCAGAACTGAACCTTTTTTTTTTTACAAAGTACGCACCATGTTTAGCTTATTGTTATGCTGAAATGAGAGCACGAGGCAGTGAAGAGGGGGAAAGGATGTAGAGAGACAGAAGTCAAGCAGTACCTGTGAGCAGCAGTCTTGTTCTGGTCTCTCTTCTTCTGCTTCCTCTCTCCGGTGTTGGCCTCCAGGGGTACAGCCCCTCCCACCAAACTTGTCTTGAGGGAGCAGTGCTCGTCCTTTAGCCTCTGTGTCGGGCGGTGATGGATAGAGGCGCCTACCAGCGGTCCCTCGCTCTCCCCTCTGGTGGACAGACATTCATAGCTTTGGTCTGCAAGGCATTCTGGGTAGAGGTAGTGTCCGTGCTGGGGCTCAACAGCTTGTGCTTGTGAGGGCTGATCGAGGTCTCCTATAAAGCTATGATAAGGCTCTGTGCTGGCCATGGTCTGGTGAAAGTAGCTTTCACTGCCCACCATTGTGTCGTGGGGAACACTTCCCGAAAGTCCTCCTCCATCCTTGCTGCAGTGCAGGACCTCAAGCCCTGGACTGTCGTAACTTCCGCTAACCTTCACGTTGTGTGCCAACTGTCCCTCTCGCTTGTGGTGGCTGTCGTAGGAGCCACTGAGACAAAAGCCTCGAGCGATCTCCTCGCTGCAAAACATTCCTTCTGAGAAACAGTAGCTCTCCTCTTCCTTCAACGATAAAGCACATTCTCTGACCTTCTTTACACTACCAATGCTGTTCTTACTCACTGTCTTCAAAGTTGAGTAGTGGTTCACAGACAGCTCTGTGCTCCCTGAGTAACTTCCCCTGGAGCCCCATGTATCAAGTCCCATTTCTTCCCCAACTTTCACAGCGTCGCTGATAATTCTTCGTCCATTGTTGTGATGATATCGGTGATGATGGTGATGGTGGTAGTTGTACGGGGCGGGTCGTGCCAGTTTGCTTCGGCCGATGGGACCGCCACAGAAGCTCGCCAGGTCCAGCTCCCCTGTTGCCAAGGAAACAACCACGGGGGCGGCTTCTGATTGGCCGGTCCCATATGAAGTGTAGGGTAACTGGTAATAAGACTGGGTGCCCATGGCTTGGGCGCCCTTGTCACATTTTGCAGATCTCTCTAATTTGGCCGTGGTGGACGTGGACTCAGAGCGGAAATAGTCCTCTAGCTGAGCCAGCTCCTCCTGCAGAAGAGAGGTCATGACCTCCAGGTCAGTGGGCACCTTGACATCCTGTTCCAGTGGCGAGGGCGGGAGGGATGAGCTCGGAGAGGACTCGGCCGTCGATGATACAAACGAGGACAAGTCAACTTTTTCCGTCATCCAATCCGTGTGACCATCACCTGCAATGAATGAAAGTAAATGGATTAAAATATAAATAAAACAAATAAGTCATTATTGTGTAAAAAAAAAAATCATTCAGGGAAGAAAAGGTATTTTTGATGATTCAGGAAAAAAATATTTTAATCTCACGAGCCTTATACTGTAAAAAAAAAAAAAAAAAGTTAAAAACAAAACAAAATAGAATAAGCTAACAAGGTTTCATCGAATATTAAGTCGAAAACATCCGAATCGGACTAACCGATCATCTGAAAATGATTGAACAGCATCGTCTGTATATCCACTTTAGCTGTACTCACTGTACGACATTAGCTCCCGCTCTGCACTGCGGCTCCGACCTCCGAATGTGGGAAAATAAAAAAGCATCTTGTCGAAACTCACCAATTAAGTGCTGCCCCTCTGCTGGCTCCGCCCTCCTCTTGTGCCGTGATTGGTTGCGGCTAGCCTGTCGGAGAGAGGGAATGCTGAGGTCGCCCGTGGAAGTGGGAGTGGGAATTTTCGTGTGAAGGATCGATGCTGCCGACATTGGCGCCGGCGTGGCTTCTTTTTCGGCTGAAATGCTGAAAAGCGCAAACTGCAGTGCAAGAGTTCGGGCAACACGTCGCTGAGGACAAAATTGTCGGAAGACTTGAAGACCTGTTGACAAAAATGGGAAAAACATGATAAATAAATAAATGTAATATTTTGAATTTCCACCAAAATTGCCAATTGAAAAAAAAATGATGTTTTTTTTTTATATTTAAAAAATAGAATTTGTTTTAAAGGTCTAAGGTCATCATTGCACTGTTTAGTTTTACTTCCCTGCACTCTTTGAAACTACATTCTGATACAGCAGCATGATTTTACATTAACATGAATAATAGTGTCTTGAAATATCTTTAGATTTAGGTTAAAATAGCAAACACAATACCAAAACAATGAAAACTGTAATTGCCCCAAACATAAAATACACATTTTTGTTATTTTTATATTAAATTACTTTTTATTTTTTTAAACAATTGTTTTAAACGTCCACATTGTAAACATTGTGGACGTTTACAATGTTCTGGTTAAATGAAAACAACATTCCTCCTCTATGGGGGAAAAAAGTTTGATATTGTAACTTTAATATAGTGTAATAACTGAAATAAATTATCAATGAGCAAAACAAAACGACATCCCATATCATCCACAAAAGTTTATTTACTGCTTTATTAAGTAAAAATCACTTTCCCAGAGACATGGTGATAATTCTCAAAACTTTCCAATGTCCCATAATAGAAATATTCACTTACCCCATCATTTATGAGTAGCCTTGTTTCAGAGAGAGACACAAAAACACCCTTCTGCTGACAACGGTCACAATTTAAAAAGCCATATTATTTCCTTGCAACTCAAGGATCCTACATACATGGAGGGCTATTTAGGCAGAATAACAGTTGCAGACAAAGTTTTAAATCCGCTACTTCTTCAGCAACTCTTAATGCACGGACCGCATCACAACAAGACATAGATCCATGCGCGGTTTACAGAGTTCAGGCTTCCAGTTACGTCATGAAACCAATGGGACTTTCCGATTACCAAGAGACTTTTACCGAGTTTACTTACTGCTACAACAGCCAAATATAATATACTCTCCCGAATCACAATCCCTTCCTGTCCTGGCAATAAGAACGGCACCTACAGGAGATCCCCCTTTTTCGAGCTTTCCGTGTGACAACAACTAAGCGTGTCAAAAGTGTTCAGACTCAGAATGACACGAATCAACAGATCGGCAACACATGCTGTCTGTGTTGACGGTAACCATAAGCCTCGCCCCGAAACACGCTCGCCCCCATTTGTTTTCGCGGACTGCTCGAAAAAGCGGTTCTTGTATTCTTTCTTGTATTTGTTTGTTCAACTGAGGATAAGGTTAGAAATAAGTTTATGGCTAGGCATAGTTTTACTGAGGTTAAGTTTAGGAATACGGTTCAGCTTCAGCATTTCAACAGTGGGTTTAGGCATAGTTTACTGAGGTTACGTTTCGGAATACCAGGTGGGGGACCGTTCCGATGTCGCCGGATTTGCCCCGGGGTGACTGTGTTTTGGGGCGAGCGTTTTGGTATTCGCGTGAAGCACTACTTTCTCTTGCGCCGTGGAGGAAGGACACACGGTTGCAGTTGGAAGGTGTAACTTTAGTTGCAGTCCTGTTGCATCAGATCCGCAGGGGATTCGCTGAATGCTGTAACAATGTAGCCACATCATTGGTTTAACCGGGGCTAAGTTTTCTATTGGTTTAAAATCAATCATACAATCATTGGTCATTATTGCTGGTTTCAAAATGATGGGTTGTACATTGTAAAAGTCTGAGGTCAATAAGCCCGCGTCCCAGAGCGCCCGCCTGTAGAGAGAGCAGATAAATGAGTTGTGACGCAGGCTCTCTGCTGCTCTCACTGTACGGGCACTGTGCTGTGAATTATAACCTTTTAGCTACATAAACTGTTTAACACTTAACCCCCATAAGAGTAACCGGAGTCCCTCAGGGCTCAATACTAGTGTATTTTCTGTTTTATTATTATTTATTATTTATTGTGGGGAAATAACAGTTAAGTTAATGAAATTCCCCACAACACTGATGGTTAAATGTAGCCTAATATTCAACAGGGAAATGAATTTAGGAAAATGCTAACAGTTTCAAAATATATAGAATTTAGGTCTTGAGTAATTTCGTTCTGTGTGTTTTACCGAATTGTGTGTGTGTGTGTGTGTGTGTGTGTGTGTGTGTGTGTGTGTGTGTGTGTGTGTGTGTGTGTTTACTCACCTATCACCACCATTCCTGGATGTGCGTAGGTGTGTTTCTCTACTAGTAATTGTACTGTAGGGAGTGGACAATATTTTGACAGCAAGTAAGGGACACATAACACACACACACATGCACAACACTTGGTCTGGATGTGGGTTTTTTATGCAAACTTAAGTTTTTGTTACTTTCAACTTCTCTCCCAAATCTACTATGGAAAGTGTACCTGCTTCCTCTGTCTCTTTCCTGTATGTCCACTCTGAATCCCAAAAGCCACAAAATATTAATCATTTAAAAAATAAAGAAAACCTAAACAAAAATGATGTATCCAGTGCTGTTCTCTACATCAGAAGGTGAAACACTTGATTCATCAGTGGCTGGAATTTGCCTTTGAGTACAATTGTCTCTCTCTCCAGCTCTTTGGTAAACAGAAAATAAATGTTCAGTTTTAGACACAATTTTATCCAATCAAGAGAATGAACTCATACAGGATAAAGGTCCAAGGATAAACAAGTGAGATTGGCAGTGATGAAACAAAATGAGCAGACACAATAGGAGCTGTAATTGGAAATTAAAGCTGATAAATACTCTTTGTGGAGTTCTCTGTCCTGATTGGATAACATTGGTATCCCGACCTGAAAATTCAGTTTATGTCTATAGAGCTGGAGAGACCCCTGTTACTGAACAAACATCCTATATACTAGTGATGAGCGGGTCGGGTTTTTTAATGACCCGCCCCGCCCCGCCCCGCGACGGAACCCAACCCGCCTCAACCCGCCCCGCGAACCCATATATAAATCTATGGCTCAACCCGCCCCGCGACCCGCGATTTTTTTTTTATTCTGTAAAATCATTGTTAGAAAATAATCCCCAAGTATATTCAAACTGTTTTATTGTTATTATTCTTATTCTTATTAGGAATACAGACAAAACAAGAGCATGTGATTATTATTATTTTTTTTGTGTGTGAGAGTGGCTGACCCGCTCACCCACAGCCCGCATAATTGCTGACTCGACCCACCCGCGCCGCGGGTTGACCCACGGGTCCCGCGGGTTACGGGTCGACCCGCTCATATATACAGTAGCAATTATTATCGGAAACCTTTTCGAAACAAAAACACATGACTTAATAATATGTTTGTGTGTACAAACATATTATTAAGTCATGTGTTTTTGACATAGCTGAGTGGGTAGAGAGGCTGTTTGGAAATCAGAAGGTCACCAAAATATTTGGTAATTTTATCGTCTACTCAGGCTTTTGTGAGCACCCCGGACAGTTTTTAAGTTACTCGATTCAGTATTTAGATATTTGATATTCATTTTATCAGACACGCCCCCTTCCTATACAAACCCTTTGTAACTTCAAACTCCATTTTAACCATCTGGTGACTCATACTGCCCTCCTAATACGTGAGGGGGCCATGTTTTTTGGATGACTTTTTTTCTTTAATTTTCTTTAAGTATTTTATTGTATTTAATTTTTTTCATTTTCCCAATCCCAAAAAAATACACGTCCCCCTCACGTATTAGGAGGGCAGTATGAGTCACCAGAGCCAAGGACGGGTGTTTTCGATTAATCTATCATGGGGGCTTGTCTGATAAAATGAATATCAAATATCTAAATACTGAATCGAGCAACTTAAAAACTGTCCAGGGTGCTCCCAAAAGCCTGATAAAATTACCCCCCAAAAAATTGAAATAGTGAAATATCCAATGTGGTATTAAAAAGGTCTTAAAAGTCCTTAAATTGTGCTCCCAAAAGCCTGAGTAGACGATAAAATTACCAAAAAACATTTTGAAAGTGAAATATTCCTTTAACTCTGAGAGTTACACATCTGGATGCTGTACATTTTACTGTGTAGCAGGTGATAGAACATCAACACATTAGAGTTTCAAACAAAAATACTGTTATACTGACTGAGTAGGATGCAATTGAAATAAATGTGCAGGAGACTGTTCCTGAGACTGAAGGGAGCACAGTATAGCATATTAGCATTCGACTTGAGGTCAACTTTCAAAATTGCTTACTCAGGGTGGGACTGTTGGGTCTCTTCTCTACATGTAAAGTGTCTTGAGACAACTTGTTGTGATTTGACACTTTAATAAAATTGAATTGAATTGAATTGAATTGAACTTTCAAGTGACACTTTCACAACAATAGTATAGTATAGTAAAGTCAAGGGGGTTCCCAAACTTTTCAGGCCGAGACCAAATCATAATTGAACTGGGGGCCCCCGACCCTGACAAGCACTGGAATTAGGCATCACATTTAGTTTGACTCAGTTCCACAGATAAATATTGTGAAAATAGCTGAACTTCAAGCTCATAGACCGGCTATTTTCGCAATGTTTGCCTCTTTCTTACGGAATATTTGACAATTTGGCCAATGTGGTATTAAAAAGGTCTTAAAAGTCCTTAAATTATCAGAAATGTGCAGATACCCTGTATACACTTATCCTGTATGTTGGTTTGTTTACTGTTGAGTAAGAAAACAATGTTGCACATAAGCACATCATCTGGGGACTCCTCAAAATAATTTTGGGACCCCCCTGGCGGTCCCGACCCCCAGTTTGGGAACTGGTATAAGTGAGTATAAGCATGGAGTCTGAGTGTTGAGGTTTTACAAACAAAATAAACTACAGTACAACAGGTGATTTCACTAGTATTTGTTGGCTCTAGCTGTGTTTTGAAGTTGTATCAAGACTGGTTACACTCAGACAGAAATGGCACATAACTGAAATGTGTCTATGTTTGCAGAAATGAGTGCAGACACTAGGTAACACAACAATACTAAGAAATAATGTGACAATAATTTACTTTAGCCTATATACAGTAGTTTTAATAATGTATTTATGGGTTTTTCAGGTTTTAATAACACAGACACAAAACAGGTACCGGTACATCATCTATTCACAGTGACACTCAGCTTCATAATCTCAACATGAAATTAAAGATACAAAAATAAATATTAAATAAGTAATTTAAGGTCATGGAGTAACTATAAAAATGTCAGATATGTATGGTAAATAAGTTGAGGCGAGTACTAAGTCAAGAGGGGAGACATACAGATATTTCAGCCGGGAGCCTCGTAGGGTGTGTCTAATTTTCTCCAGATGCATAAAATGCTGCACATCCCCAATCCAACGAGAGTGAGTGGGAACAGAGGGACCCTTCCAGTACACAAGGATTAACTGCCTTGCCAGCAGGGTTAAAAAATGCCACAAATAGAAAATAAACAACAACATTTTGTGCAAATGTGACTTGGCTGGTAAGACTCCAGACAAAGCAACAATTGGGGACTGGGAGGGTGCAATGGGGACAGAGGTGACTTTAGACAGACCCCCAAAATGAATAAAGAGAGCGACGTGCCCAAAACCTATTATACAGATCAGCAGGGGCCTGGCGACTTCTTTCACATAATGGATCTAAGTCAAGAAAAATCTTTGCCATATTACACCATGACCAGTGTAACCGATGAACCACCATACACTGCAGCATCTCATGCCCGGCACATATGAAACCCTACCTTACATTGCAGCACCCTATGTCTGGCATATATGCACCCTATGATTCACTTTTAGACGGCAGCACCCCTGATACATACAGTATGCATGTACCCTATGATCCACCTTAACCTGCAGGGCCCCAAGCCTGGCACATATACTGTAGGAGTGGTGAACCCAAGCCTTATGCTCTAACTCTTCCCCCAGGTCCTGTGACCAAATTGTAGGTCAGGTGAGAAAATCTGAGGATTGTAATATCTCCATATCGCATTATAATATATATTTTTATATTTTATATATATATATTTTTTTTTTTAAGTGGATCTTGTTTCAGAAGTTAATCAATAAAATAAGTTGCCTGATAGCCTGGGAAATGGATATGAACAAAATGATGGACTGAAGAAGAAATATCATATATTTTACCAAATCTATGAAAGAACCAATGTGCAGTCCACATTCAGGTAACTGATTACTCTAATGCCACAGACTTAAGTTTAGGCATTGCCCAATGCCCAGTACAGATGGTTAGGGAGAGTGTGTTTGCATGAACAAGAGATATAAAGGAAATGAAGTGCAAATGCACATTTTAAGGCTGTTCTTTATGTTCTTGGTGAATTTGGATGGTGGTAACAAACAGGGTGAGCACGACAGACCTGAAAATGATGCCAGATTTATACTTGGTTGCGCCCTGCGTCCTGCACCGAAAATAGCCCATCTATAAGCTCACAAGGTGTCACATAGTGACACCTTGTGAGCTTGTAGATCAGCTATTTTCGGTGCACGATACAGATGCACAACAAGGTGTAAATCAGGCCGGAGCACAGAGGCTGATTCAGTACAGAGCCATGCAGTAATACAATCCTTTATAGAATCAATATTCTGCCAATATAGTCTATATTGGAGGCCCAAAATACAGCTGGATATTACGCAGAGTTTAGGTCTCTGCAATGCTTGTTTACAATTCTTTGTTTAGGAAAGCTCGAAGTCCAAATATTTCACTTCCACCAGTCTGCTACACTGGCTGTATTATTGAGCATTTGTCAAATACAACTTGAAACTCCGAGACTAATTCAGACCTGGGGCATGAAACTTGATTGATTGATTGATTGAGTGGTTGATTGGTTGATTGGTTGATTGATTGATTGATTGATTGATTGATTGATTGATTGATTGATTGATCAGCAAAAAACATATAATTAGATTTTAATATCTTTTTTTTTTTTGTAACCCATTTTTTTCACCCGGTGCCAATTTCCTAAGTGATCCTGGGCGCTACACCAGCCCTACACCAGCGCTACAAGATTTTAATATCTTAATACTAAGTTGTATCATGTACAATCCTTTTATAATTGTTATGTGATTTACAACTTCATCATCTAAAAATGAAGGCAATAATGACGTTGTTTACAAAGCACTTTCAAAACCTCTGTTCCAAAATGCATTTCAAACTCAAACGGAAGGAGATATATATAATACTGAACAAACACTATAGCAATGAGTACTATCAGAATATAGAGCTATTTAACAATTATTTTAACCAACGCAAATCACTTACCCTACCTTTAAAGGCAATTATGAAAGAAAAAAAGATGATGATTTAGCTGGCCAAGAATCATTACCAAAGGATGCTCTGAACTCAGAAAGAGTTAAAAGTTTGGACGCTATATAGTTGCCCGTAGAGATGGACAAGTATTGATTCTGGGACACTCACAGTTTCTTCAGCGAGTTAATTAAACAGATGATGTTCTCCTTCAGCACCTCCATGCGAGTGGTTATGGTTTAGAGTAGGAAGTTGAACTGTGGATGTGTTCACTACTGAGCCGTTGATCTCCAACAGATGACAGGCACACGAGCTCTTGCACAAGTCAGGCGTCAATTCAACTGTCTCGTGTGTGCTGTCCTCCAGGCTTGTTAGCACACTATAACAGGAACCTGTCAGCCTCTCTCCTAAATGGACCCATCATTGTTATAGATGAGGCCCTGGCCTGTGGTAATATCTGCAAATTTCAGCAATTTGTGGGCCGGTGTAATCATTAGTGTACAGGGAGTAGAGAGGAGAGAACACACTGCCCTGAGGTGTGCCTGTGCAGCAGTCGCTCAACCTCAGAAACTGTCTCCTTATCTGTCACAAAGTCACTGTTCCTCTTGCATACAGAGGTGCTGATGTCCTACTGTTTGCATATATTTTTTTTTAAACTAGTAATCCACTAGTACCCACTTTTATAAATGCATCTTTAATCTGATGGATATTTTCTGCACTACCCGTTTGCATCTTGTAGGCAGATTACCGTACTGTAATCCACATCTGACCATGTAAATTATATTTGCCCTTTCTTATAAATGGGCCATTGTACTTTCAGAGAGGTTAGAAAGATGCCTGGCATTGTAGAAGGACAGATGGAGGTCACAGTAGATGGCTGACAGCCCGTCTGTCCTGTTGCCCTCATTAGTAAAACTACGACACCACTTCTGCCTGTCTTGAGTTGCCCTGCCTCCTCTCTCGCCCTTCCAGAGAAACCAAAAACTGATTGAAGGAGCCAGGTCTTCCTGTTGCTATAGTAATAGGCAACACTCTCTCACCCTTCTCACAAACATGTTTTTGTGTCCCTGTAGTCATTGGTTCGGAGAACCCCCCCTCTGTCTCCCTATGCTCCCTATGTTTACAATGTTCAAATCATTATTTTGCAGATGGTGCAGTTTTTATTATGCATGGCGTACCTCTTTAGTCGCTTTGAATTTGTAATCGTCCTTGGGTCATGGAGACCATGGAAAGTTACAACAGTATGCACATAGCCTGGTCGACTCCAGTGTTCTGTATACATCTAGGTTTTTGTCTAATAAAATTAAAACTAAGTTGATAAAATATTTAAAAGAAAATGTTTTTCTGTCCAATTGTAGACATTTTGTGAAGAGTGTCCGTTGTGACATAAATATCATTGAAATATTCTGAGTTAGAATTATTTGTATTGATTAGAAAAGAAACAGGAAACTGTAATTAATAGTCTAATCAATGTTAATGCATAGGTACAATGCACATTGAAGCATCCACGATATTAAAAATAATTCTTGAGAACAGAGAAAAAAAGAGTCGGTTGTCAAAATAAAAATCACTTGAATTAAAAATCTCAAAATATAGCTGAGAATGTTAACGTTCAGCACATGTTGCTGTTGCCCCAATATCATGTGAAAAGTTTGCATCGAGGTTTTTACTATGATTTACTGTACATCTAAACATCAATATAAAGTATGTCAGCATATATGCATATCTGCATAAAGTTGATATATACTGTACGTAGATAGATTTGATAGAAAATTGTCATAGTCAACTAAATGTTACATGCAGTCTTTGCCATCTTTTCATGGTTTCAGTGTCAACTGCAACAACATTGAATGAACAATAAATTCCATTAAGTTGAATTGTGGGCTGGCATTGCGGCAAAATTATTGCCTGGCGTTTGCACGGTATTGCCCTCCATCTGCCTGTTGTTACTGTACAACCGTACGAGAGATCTCTCCAACCGTGCACGGTTGTAGGGGGAGAAGCTCCTTCAAAGACGCGGGCGGGCGGGCATGCACTACTCTACCATGCCACATTGGTATCAGTTACACCATAATTTCATCACCAGCCCTACTCCCAGTGAATCCCGCTTACATTAAGTTTTTACAGGGGATTGGCAACACAGAAAAGGAGGAACATGGAATTGATGAGCAGACCCTTCAGACCTATTCTCACATGGAGTGTTGGGATCAAACACATTATAACATTTTTATAACAAACAAATGTATTTTAAAATGAGTTAATTGTGTCAATTGTGAATTATCTCTCTTTTGTTTCCACAGTGGGAAGAGGCAGGGGATGAATAACTGCATAGGAAGGGATCAAAGTGTTGAATAGTGCAGTGTATTCTCTTTGAGTGATGTCTGGACCATTGTTTTTGGTAATTGTTCCCCGAGGATGACAGTTAAGAAACTCTGTCACCCTCCACTTTCATCCCAGACTGACAGGGAGCTGGGAGTGAGCATCCTTAATTACAGCTCTGAGATCAGAATGCCAGGGATGCTGAGTGCTTAATCAACCAGGATCAACTGGGATGACAAGGAACACGCATACTGGTGTATAAACGCAAATTAATTCATTTGTTTTTAACTGGAATATAAATGAACATGTTATACCTTGGGATAGTTGTAATAATGCTTCCGCTCAGGGACCTGAGAAACACACAACAAGGAACGCTGAGAAACATACATCTCAGAAAGTGGTTTATTCACAATGTACGTACAGTATACTCACATGTAGCCGAAAAGAAGCTTCATGTGGTGAAGGGGGTTCAGTTAACATACAAAGACAGACTTCAAACAGACTATTTACAATTAGATACCCTGTGCACAGTAAAATCCTGAGCGTTAAATTAATTCTGAGTGTAAACATGGAAGGAGAAATAAACATTGCATCAATGTAATGATACATTTTGCACACTTTGTAGATCTATGCTTGTCTAATATTGTTATTGTTGTTATTATTATTATTATTTGAATAAATGTGAGTGTCTCTTATACCACAAGACACAAAGATCTAATTTGGTTTAGATGAACATGTAGAAGTCTGAACCCTGAATGTTTTGAATTGAGATTTTTATGACAGTGCATAATGAATCGTTCACATGAAATGACATGAAGAGCACTGATTGATTGATTGATTTATTGACTGACTGACTGACTGACTGACTGAACACATAACAATTGATTTTAAAATCCAATGAATTCTTCTACAAATTTGCTTTTATTTTATTATGTATTTATGTATTATTTAAAATGCAATAAATACAATAACATCATAATCAAATTTGTACTGTATGTATCTGATTTGATTACATTTATTACGGTGAAACACACACACACACACACACACACACACACACACACACACACACACACACACACACACTCCACTCACTCACTCACTCACTCACTCACTCACTCACGCACGCACGCACGCGTGCGCACGCACGCACGCACGCACGCACACACTGAATTATTTCTCGAGAATAAAACTGATCTTACCAACAAAGGATTTCAGAAGGCACCAGTCAAAAGCCTTTTCAGAGGTTTTTCAAGCACTTCAATTCTAATTCAAAGGAGTGGCAGAGTGATTGTATGATCTACTGTGTGTTTTTTATCGAGGTTGTTGTCGTGTATATTTGTAATTGCATATTACCTATAATCCTTATGCATTATGTGATGCTCTGATGAATGCTTACTATAGAAACTATAGACTATAGAAATGTGTTAGCATGATGTGTCTGTGAAAATAAGTACAGTATGATGATAACTGATGTCAAGTGCTGCTTAAAATTTCTATGTCTATCCCATGTTTCCCTGGTTCAGTTTGTACATTCAGTTTGTAGTTCCTGGCAGCGCAGGCAGCCTAGGGGAATGTGTGAGGAAACAGCCACCTACCTGCATTCTTTTGTTTTTATTATTAACTGGGCCAGTGGGCGGACAGACAGCAGACAAACTGAGAAGGAAAACACATAACAGAGGCTGTATAAATGCTCATTTATTTGTCGTCACGCGATGAAAATAAGCATACAATAATGTTGAAAATCAGTTACAGTGGCCGGATGAACGACACGGAGGAGGCGTAAATGAGGTTTTATGATGACTCAATTCCAAGTCAGCAGGCTTACCTGTGATTTGGATGACTACACTGTTTATGAGCATGTTATCTTTTATTCTTCACTGAATTCTGTCTCTGATGGTTCTTTCTCATGTGCTGTCGGCTCCCGGTGGACCAGCTCAGCCCTCTGGCCAGCTCTACTGACAGTATCAACTGATCTGGATACAGCAAAGAAACTGGTGCTGAAGCATACACACACACACACACACACACACACACACACACCCGCATGCATGCACGCAGGCACAAACACATCTTTTCAGCATGGAGTTCAAGAGCAATTTAGATATTTTTTAATAAATGAAACACATATGCTTGTATATTACACATATTCACACACACACAAACGCTTGCATACACTCACGCACACACACGCACGCACACGCACGCGCACAAACTCACACACACACACACACACACACACACACACACACACACACACACACACACACACACACACACGCACACGCACACGCACACAGTCACACGCACACGGAGAAATAGATAACTAAGAGCTCAAGTAAATGAACTGCAAAGTGGGCCATCAGGCTGGAAGTAGAAGGGTGAAATGTAATATTTTATATTTTATACTTTACACAACACATCCCTAGAGACAACACCAGTGATCTGAATGTGTAGACTTAACCAATAGAACAGAATAGCAGCTCAACCATCCGACTGCAACACAGCACAAAACCCGATGGCTTCGTCCTCAGTTCAAACCCAGCTCATGACTTGCGGCACATGATGGGGTCCCCTCTTTTCTCTAACGCCCCCACCCCCTTATCTCTCTCTCTCTCTCTCTGTACTATCTAACAAAGCAGAGCTGCCTTGAAGTAATCGTAATAAAAAATAAAGAATACAATGAGTTTACATCTAGAAAGAGAAGAAATTTCCACACATTACTGGATTACTGTTGTCTTAATCAGGCTGCTCCTGGTGCAGTCTGTGTTGATGATAGCATGGTTTGCAGTGAACAGGGGGCCATTTCAACTCATTGAGGTCTCATTACAGCGGGCTGTTGGTAATCCCTGCCTTTGATCAGCCTGCTAAAAGGGAGCGGTGTTTTACAGTAGTTCAAACAATGTTCCCCACCAACACCCTGTGGTGTCTGGATGGAACTTCAGCAGGAGACAGAGGAGAGACTATGGACAGGGGGAGAGGGAGAGAGAGAGAGAGAGAGAGAGAGAGATTAAAAGAGATGTTAAGTGTGTGTGTGTGTGTGTGTGTGTGTGTGTGTGTGTGTGTGTGTGTGTGTGTGTGTGTGTGTGTGTGTGTGTGTGTGTGTGTGTGTGTGTGTGTGTGTGTGTGTGTGTGTGTGTGTGTGTGTGTATAGGGGGGTGGTGGAGATATTGAGGTTAACCTGAGGGAAATTCTCTAGATACAGGAGGGGGTTGAGAAGATGAGAACTGTGGTTGCGTGTGCTCATGTATGTATGTATGTATGTATGTATGTATGTATGTATGTATGTATGTATGTATGTATGTACTGTATGTACTGTGCTGTGCGTGCGTGCGTGCGTGCGCGCGCGGTGTATAGAAGGGTGACAAATTAAAGTAAAATCCTGGAGTAACATAATGAATGCAGATGCTTCCATACAAGCGTACTACTGCATGATAGAATTAAGCAATTAACATCCTATCATGCTCTGTGGCATATTGAAGTGCTGAGCTCATTAGGCCTCAACAGTGGATCAAGATAGCAAGTGAAATGAAAAGAGCTTCAGTAAGTGAAGTATGAAAGAGGTCATTATTGGGGCACGGATGGCAGGAGCCTCAGTCATAAAGACTGCTCAACTGGCCAGAGTTTCAATAGGAACAGTGACCAAGTGACATTAGTATTTAGATCTATGGAAGGAAGTAAACAGGGTCGGAAATTATGGTTGAAAGTGCACATTCAATGACTGCGATGCTCGTGAATTATTGGAATATGAAAAACAAGACAACTTCTTCCTCAGGTGACTGAAAATGTCAATGCAGGAAGTGATCAGACTGTGTCAGCAAGAACAGCCTGTTGACAACTCCATAAACGACTTTTGTTATAGTAGGGTTGTAGTGCATAAACCCCTCACACCACGTCACCACATTTTTCCACAAACGGGAGAGTGCACTAGGTGACACTGAATGGTTTGATGAGTATATGACAATTATGCAAATCAAAATGCTATGGCCTTCAAAGTCACCAGATCTTGACCCAACTGAACACCTATGGGAGATTCAGGACCAACATGTCAGACAGTGTTCTCCACCACCTCCTATATGCACAAATAAACATCAGCTGGGCTATTGTTAGGCCTACCAAGATGTCACACAAGAAACATATTGTGATGGCTAAAAGCAAAAAGCTCTCTCAAGACATTCACAACCTAGTCCACACCAATGATTTGCAACCCAACTAGTTGCAACTACAACTCCTTGCAGCTCCTTCCAACTACTTGCAACCATTATCCCCAAATGGCACCTGTCTGCAACTGCTTAGTCCAGACCACTCAATGAGGCGCAGTTTACGGAGCTAGTTCAGGCCAGGCAACTCAGTGATTGGGCCATCCGACCAGGTGACTAGTCACATGCATTTTTCTCCTGGTCGGTGGGTTATAAGTATTTCTCTGCCTACCTGTTCATTCTAGTTGTGCTCTTCTGCTGTCGTGCCGACGCTTCTGTTGCTGAGATCCTGCCGGATCTGCTGCCTTTGCTTGCCTACGTATGCTGCTACAATGAATAGTCTCATCCCACTGCCTCCCCGGCATCCACCTGTAGGTTCTGTTTCTAGATCCCCGTGGGGGTCTTTATTCACTCCCTGTAAATGCTATTTGGCATGTAACATTTATTAAAATGTTATTCTTACAGGGAGTGAATGGATTCAGAGACCTGACGCCAAACTATGCTTATTTATGCTTCCTATGTCTATGCTCAAGCTTGCTTAATAAATATATATTCTAATCCAATCCAATTGTTGTCTGACTGAACTGCAATTTCTTGCAACTGGTTGCAAGTTGCAACCAGTTGCGATCCATTTCCATTTTGATGCTGAGCACCAATCAGGTTGTGAATGTCCTGAGAGAGATCTTTGATTTTACCCATCATCATGAGATGTTTTTGTGTGACAGCTTACTTTTTACCACTTTATTACACATAAAATTATTTATGGACTTTACTTTTGTGATTTCTTGAATTAATACCAATGTCTGGTAAGAATTGCATGTGAATAGCAACTGAAAATATATTTACTAGGTGGGGGGAGTTGACACGTTCCATCCATAGAGTTAAAAATAATAGAGAGGGCACTGGAAATCCCCGCCCATCCACTTGTATGGAGTTGCTCACCCAGCGCATACTCCCTTTTCACCCCTTCTTCCACGTTGGGAAATGTGACGGGCGGGTCACGGAGGTGACACGTTTTGCATCACCTCGGTGCGCAGCCCCGCCCCCGTGCGCAAGCTTGTGAGTTGTAATAGGCAGTTCCCGCCCACTTCCTGGTGCCACTGGAAAATACTCACTGCATTTTTCCCATTGACTTTTCCAAAAATATTTATATCAATTAATTTAAGCCTAGAATCAAGCTATCCAGGATCCTGGTGAATCATGACCATAAAACGTTTGATTCTGTGAAAAAACTTTTTTGAAAACGGCAAAACAAAGGGTATTTATTAAATATAGTATATCATATCATTAAATATAAAATAAAAAAAATCACAGAAAAAAAGGTTTTATGGTCATGATTCACCAGGATCCTGGATGGCTTGATTCTAGGCTTAAATTAATTGATATAAATATTTTTTGAAAAGTCAATGGGAAAAATGCATTGAGTATTTTGCAGTGGAACCCGGAAGTGGCCGCAACTGCGATGCCCTATAAGCTGTAGTACCTATGAACAGCCAGCATGTCCAATGCGCTTCACTGCTCCCTCTCGGTTCTGGGGGCTTGTTTCCATCCCCCCAGTGGAGTTCAAGAGACTTGTACAACCTATGCCAAGGCACATTGAAGCTAGTGGTAGCCCAACACCACTGAGACACTTGATGTTGGTTTTTCCTTTAATTTATCAGTGTATGTGTGTTTTGGGTGAGTGAGTACATGTGTTGAACTGTAGAGCTGAGTCTCCATCCTGCTGCCAAGACACCCTGAGCCTGGACTCCCCTCTGAACCACAGCGCCTCCACCAGGCCTGGAGACTACACCCCTCGGCTGGTACATTTTACCGTCCATGTGCTGGTATCAGTCTCAGGCTCAGTCTCATTAGCGCACACACACACACACACACACACACACACACACACACACACACACACACACACACACACACACACACACACACACACACACACACACACACACACACACACACACACACACACACACACACACACAATCTTTTGTTATATTAATATGGGAATCCTGTGCTCTCATGTGGATGCACTGACCAAACATTGTGCGCATTGTGGCTGCATTACCGATGGCTTTGGGCTCCTGTGTGTGTCCCTGATCTTCAACATTTCACTGCACGTATGGATTCCAATAAAGGCTTGTTAAACAACAGATTTTATTCTGCGACTCCAGAGGGTCCCTCGTGGCCCCAGGGCGTTAAGCTGCTCCTTTGAAGATCTAAATCCCTAATGCAACGTCTGACTTCCCTTTGTTACTGGCTGACGCTGGTTCCTTCACAGTGGGTTTCTATGTGCACCAGCACTTTGGAAAGTCTCCAATGGGCTGTATGGGGGAGGTTTATGAAGGCTCCATTCTTTGAGCTCTTCCACCCTGAGAACATTGAATGTGGGTCAAAAACGTGTTCCGTGTCGTATCTGTGTAGGACCACAGGCTTCTTGTGTTGTTTAAATAGAGAAATACATCAGCCAAAAAGATGGTTTGACAGATTTAATGAGCCTTTCTCCAGAAAACCAACATCCCCAATCCTTCTGTCTGCTGC
This sequence comes from Gymnoscopelus microlampas, assembly GCF_963454915.1. Classification (NCBI taxonomy): domain Eukaryota; kingdom Metazoa; phylum Chordata; class Actinopteri; order Myctophiformes; family Myctophidae; genus Gymnoscopelus; species Gymnoscopelus microlampas. Next base: position 50,053,585 of record NC_139945.1, on the reverse strand, counting down.
CCTCTACTGCCTGGTGTTGTAAATACATGGCAGTCAAACTAACAGTGCTGTGTAGGTTGTATAGTACATCGCCTCTCAAGACAGATTCAGAGCTCCGCAGCTGACTAAATATTTGAACATTTTAAACATTGTATATTATTATTATTGTCATTATTATGCTTTTTGTAAATACTGGGGGTGCATGAGTAATTTCTATATTTTTATTCAAATAAGTGTTAAACGAACGTATTCATCATTGCTATGTTTGTTCTGTAAGTGTGTGTGTGTGTGTGTGTGTGTGTGTGTGTGTGTGTGTGTGTGTGTGTGTGTGTGTGTGTGTGTGTGTGTGTGTGTGTGTGTGTGTGAGAGAGATGTCTCCCCATCTCTCCAGTTCTTCAGTAAGCAGAAAATATATTTACGGGTCGAGATACCAATTTTATCCAATCAGGAGAGTGAACTCATACAGGATAGATAGAGAATAAACAAGTGAAATTGGAAGTGATGAAAAAAAGAAAAGGAGCAGACAATGACAAACGACGGAACAAAGAGTTCTCTTTCCTGGTTGGATGAATTAATATGAAGAGATGTGGAGAACACTATTACTGAACTCTACAGATATGATAGATTGATATTATAGGGCTTTGAATTTATGAAATAAACAAAACAAATAAAATGCATATCACTTATGCACCCTTCAAGCGGCATTTGAACTGGAAGCCCCTTCATGGTGTGCATGTATCTTGTGGTGTTTCATTGTCAATGTATTATATTGTGTCTGTTTTTAAGTGCATCACAATGAAAGAAAAAACTAACATTTGCCTATGGACAGCAAAGTAGAGCAGCCGTAGCTGAATTGGTAGGAAGTCTGGGAATCGGAAGGTCGCCATTTCACCCCCCAGTCTTTGTGTCAAAGTGTCCCTGAGCAAGACACTTACTCTAACTTCTACCCTGGTGCTGTATTTATAGCACCCACTGCTCCTAATAGCTACTGTAAGATTGGGCAAATACAGAGGACAAATTTCACGTAGGTGCAAATGTACAGTGTCAGTGTCTGACAAAAACTAAAGGGGACTGAATATTCTTTTAATTATTAAGTATCTGTTCTATTCAGAATCAGGTTTATTGTCACATCACAGGTTTACAGAAGCCAAAACGGGGGTGAAATTCGTTTTTGTGAGCAGTTCCCATCGTAACGTTATTTCCATAGAAATAACAGCCAGCTACGTACCAGGCAGTTAGTGACAGTATGTCTTCCAGAGGAATGACATGAGCCACGTACTGTCATGACAAGACACATTGTTTTGTATTGAATTCAAAACAAATGCTAATAATATTGAAAAATATGGCATAAGTATTACAGTATAGGACAACGTTATGGCTAAATCTAGAATAACAATAGAAGCCCAGCTTATCAGAAGATGAAAAGGCATTGTTGTACTTGTGTGCCTTCCCCCTTCTTGACTGGGTTCTTTTTAACATGCTGACATCAAAGGCCAGGGAAGACATGAAACACCTGGAGCAATGACATCCATGGAGACTGGAACAGCCACTAGTCTGGGTTAATTGGAGAAGTGGAGGTGTGTGTGTGTGTGCGTGCATGTGTGTGTGTGTGTGTGTGTGTGTGTGTGTGTGTGTGTGTGTGTGTGTGTGTGTGTGTGTGTGTGTGTGTGTGTGTGTGTGTGTGTGTGTGTGTGTGTGTGTGTGTGCGCGCGCGCGGGCGGGCGGGCGTGTGTGTGTGTGTGCACATGCATGCAATCACATGCATACGTGTGCACATTTTTGTGCGTTTGATTGTAGAGAGATGATGGAGTGAGATATTGTGTGTGTGGCAGAGAGAGAGGTGGGGGTATAAGGATGTGTGATTGTGTGATTGTGTATATGTGCGTAAAGATGTGTGACTGTGTGTGACTGTGTAAATAAATGATGTGTGACTGTGTGTTTACAGGGTGTGTAAGGATGTGAGTGTTTATATGTAAGGATGTGAGACTGTGTGTTTGTGTGTAAATGATGTGTGATTGTGTGTTTGTGTGTAAAGGATATGTGGTTGTGTGTGACTGTGTAACAGTGTGTGACTGTGTGACTGTGTTTGTGTGTAAAGATGTGTGATCTTGTGTTTGTGAGAAAAAGATACTGTATACTGTATGCCAGGACTCTGGCACAGAACATGCAATATATGCCGTATCCATTCACCATTTAGCATTTCATTGACACAGTGGTGAATAATGAGCTATGGGCATGCAGTGTGCTGTGATCGGTCTGTCAGACACTGTAGAGAGGGCTCGGAATCAGACGACTCAGAAGTCTGTTTTTTTCCATAAAGGGCAAGCAAACAAGGATCAGACAGAAGCAAAAACAGTGGGCAAGATGAGATTGAAAAACAACAATAACAACAACGACTCAGCCAGAAAGGCTCTCTTTCTCTCTCTGGTAGAGACACAGGATATCAATATGCTGATGTAGATGCACATGTGTGTACTAGGTCAAGCAGATAAAGGTCATAAATCATGACAGCCCATAACCCCATATCCTAATAATAGTTCAGTAATGAGTTCATAGATTGAATGATTGTGTCAATGCAAATTTCACGTAGACCTTGTTGTCGGGTATATCTGCTATTTTTGAAACAGTGGACACATGACGTGACCAGAAGATATGGAACAAGGACAAGAACAGAATGGATAGGAATAGAACATGCATCTTGTATCATTGTGCACAGACATCAGTCTCTCTGATAAAGTAGTTGATGGTCATTGTATCACAGATATCAATATGCGTATGTACAGTAGATGCACATGTGTGTACTAGGTCAAGCAGATAAAGGTCATAAATCATGACAGTGTTGAAATGGATGAGGCCACACAACTCTTTAGCCACGATGCATAAAGTGCAAAAAAAACACAGGTGTGCGCTCCATATTCTGTGTTTGCCATAAATCATGACAGCCCATATCCCCATATCCTCTCAGTAATGAGTTCATAGATTGAATGATTGTGTCAATGCAAATTTCACGTAGACCTTGCTGTCGGGTCGCAATATATTAATTAATACAATGTTCCTCTGCTAAAGCTTTTCTTTCTGTCTGTGATTGTGTGAGAACACATATATAGCTACAACGTGTTGAACATAACAACTCTGTGAAACAAAGGTTCAAAAGACAAAGCTGCACTGACCAGTCATGCCATTATAAATATATGCCCTGAAACATGCCACGAAATATTCGTAAAAACTGTTCTTAGTTAGCCGTACAGCAGAGGTTTTCAACATGTGGTCCATGGACCACTGGTGATCCATGAAGGAATTGCATGTGGTCCCTGATCATGCATTTAGAAACATAGGAAAGTGAATACTGTCTTTTATTTTTATTACATTATTTTCCACTAGTTGAGAAACAGTGCACTAAATGACCTGGTGACCTATGATGACGCTTCAATGTTGTCATTTATTTGGAAGTTGGAGGTGAAGAAATTCCACAGAAAAAGGGAGTTTGAATCTCAAGAAGGGGAAGTGTACCAGATAGTCATCATTATTAGGAAATATATTGCATGTGTGTGCTTGTGTGTGCTCGGCGCTCATACAATCAGTATTATCAGTTAACGTGAGTTTAATATGGAAGGTTGGCTATAAAGTAAGAGAACGGAATTAGGGTAACCGTGAGATAAGAATAGTGGTTCTCTATCGTGGTCGAGACTGGCTCTCCACTACATATTATTCAATATGTACGGGAACTGACCCCCAGGGGCAGTGCTCGTGGATACTCTTTAAGACACATCACTCATGGTGGCCCTGCCCTGATCCGTGATCAGTGGGCTATTTAAGTCCCACCCAGGCAGAGCCACTTCGACTCTTTGATTTCCACGAGTGCAGACGCTTGTGGGCTCAGCTTAAGAAGATACAGAACGGGTGTTTGGCGGCGTGGTCCACTTACTTTGGGTAGAGAGCAGGTCTTGCAAGGCTCCTCTCGGGACGCTTGCTGCCGTATTTACACCAACACACAAGTATTCCATAGTATTCCATATTATTCCTGGCGTGGCGTGCACCCTGGTTCCGAATCTGACCTAGTCGGAGGACGGGCCAGGGCAGCTGCTGTTCTGCTCGAGTGATCAAGTTGTGAAGCCGTCTGTCGGCCGAACGCTTGGTCGCCGGCAGCGCCAGTGCCGCGGCTGCATTCTGGTTCAGAATCTGACCTAGTCGGAGGACGGACCAGAGCGGCTGCTGGCTTGTCACCGCCGCAGCGCGGTACCGAGGTAGAACCCGAGCGAAGCTGACCTAGTCGGCGGACCTCCGGGCCATCTACCACCGGTTATCATCGCCGCCGCGGCCCGCCTCGGCGGAGCCAAGTAAACAAACAAACAGAGAAAAGTTTGTTTGCGGCGTGTCCCTACTTCCGCGTCGACGCGAGAGGCGTCAGCGTAGGGGGAGGGGCCTGCGAAATAAATAAATAAGTGGAATAAGGATAGAGCTTGGCTCTGCTCATATACTTAGAGATTAAGTGTGGTATTAATATACACTTATATAAATGGATGAATATTAGGTGTATGAGTATACAAATATTCGAGCATTGAGTATATGAGTATATAGTTATACAAATACATACGTACGAATATATACCTTATATTATTATTTTAGGTATATAGATAAGCTTACATAGCGTTATTAGCAAACATGGCCAGCCCAGCGCCCCACGTGTGTCTGGGCTGTGGGATAAAAATGCCCTTGGAGGACGGCCATGATAGATGTATGCTTTGCTTGGGGACGGAGCACGCACGTACGGGCAGTATGGACCCCTCTGCGTGCATGAATTGCTTTATCCTGCCGGCTAGAGTGAGAGAGGCCAGGGCTAGGTCGTTTTCTCTCCAACCCCTGAACACCGCAATAGTGCAGCTGCTTCCGACCAAACGGCGTAGGAGTGCAGTTGGGGGCGACCAGTTGCCTGAGCCAGCTCCGGTGGCCACAATAACAGCCCCGGCCCCTCCACAGCGCCCCGCTGCCACCTTGGCGGTAGGACAGGAGGAGGCGTTTCCAGAGGGGGCGTCAGAGGATGAGGACGTCGACGTCCTGGGGTTCGACTCTGAGGAGGAGGACCTCCCCCCCGGTCAGGAGGGTGGTGATGGAGCACAGGCGGAGGAGGAGCTAGAGCAGCTCCCCACCTCGGTTCACGAGCTCATCGCTCGGGCTGCTCGGGCGCTGGACATAGAGCTGCCGGCAGAGCAGACGCGGAGGACCTCCCGGTTCGACGACGAAGCGGGGGACCAGCCCCGTCACCCCACCACACCGTTACTCTCGGATGTGGAGGACCTGGTACTCCAGCAGTTTGAGAATCCGACTAGCCTCCCGCGTTGGTCAGGTCTGGCAAAACGGCTGGCGTGCGTGGAGGGTCGGGAGAGGATGGGCTGTGGCCCGCCTCCTCCCATGGATCAGGCCCTAGGGGCATTGATCACCCCCACCACATCGGTTCTGGGGAAGCTCAGTTGCCCAAGCAGGAACACAAGGGTTATGGATACCGCGCTTACCAGGGTACACGGAACTTTGGCAGTCCAGGGCCAGCTGGTTAACACAGGTGCTATCCTGGCCCTGTACCAGCGCCGTCTGGTCGGCCAGCTGGACAGTGGAACCCCCGGCCTGGCCGCAGAGTTAAAGCAGGTGTCTTCACTCTTGGTGAAACTGGCGAAGGAGCAGGCGGTGGCATCGGGCAGGGCCCTGGCCTCGCTTTGGACGGCGAGGCGCCACCTCTGGCTGTCCCAGTCGCAGCTGCAGACTGAAGATCGGAACTGCCTGCTTAGATTGCCAGTGGTGCCATCGGCCATGTTCGGGCCAACTGCGACCACAATGCTCCAGCAGGCCCAGGAGGCCCGCCGGTGTGCCAAGGAGGTGTCAGGGGTCCTCCGCCAAGGGCGCCGCAGCGCCGCGGCTCCTCGGCCTACACCACCCCAGCCGGCGTATGCGGCTCCAGATGACCTAAGGGTCCAGCTGGACGCCTCTCGGCGGGGTAGGGCCGGGCGCGGCCAGCGCTCGGGACGGGGCCGGGGCCGTAAGCCCCGCAAGCCCCCGTCTCGGTCCTGACGGTGGGGGGGGCCCAGCCCCCTCTTGCCGTTCCCTGGAACAGAGGTTGTTCTGGGGGACGATTGGGGCGGACCCCTGGGTGGTCTCCACCATGACCCAGGGGTATCGGCTGCAGTTCCTGCACCCGCCCCCACGGACACGGTCTGTCACCTTCACAGTGGTGTCAGATGCACAGCACAGAGAACTTCTGGCTGCGGAGATCAACACTCTCCTGGCGAAGAGGGCCATCAGAGAAGTGCGGACCACCCAGCAAGCTGGGTTCTTTTCCCACTACTTCCTCATCCCCAAGAAGGATGGGAGGTTGAGACCAGTGTTGGATCTGCGGGGACTCAACAAATTCTTGAGACCCCTGCGCTGCAGGATGCTGACGGTGCCGAGGGTCCGACAGGCCATCCTCCCAGGCGACTGGTTCGCCACAATCGACCTGGAGGATGCTTATTTCCAGATCCCAATATGGGAGGGGCACAGACGATACCTCAGGTTCGCCTTCAATGGCAGAACCTTCGAGTTCTGTGTCCTCCCATTCGGCATATCGTTGGCCCCTCGCACGTTTACGAGGTGCATGGACGCAGTCCTGGGACCTCTGCGGGGAGAGGGCCTTCGCATCCTGAATTATCTGGACGACTGGCTGGTGTGTGCCAGCTCGGAGAGGCAGTGCCGCAACGACATGGCTCGGCTCCTGCAACATCTAGGGCACCTGGGCCTGCGCCTCAACAAGAAGAAGAGCAGGCTCCAGCCGTCACAATCCACAGAGTTCCTGGGCATGTGCTTGGATTCCAGGGCAGGGACCCTGTCCCTTACGCCGGTGAGACAGGCCGCCCTCAGGGCTTGCTTGTCTCAGTTTCGGCTGGGGGCCAGGGTGACCTGGAAGCTGTGCCTCCGCCTTATGGGGCTGATGGCAGCCACAGTACACGTCGTGCCCCTGGCTCTCCTGAACATGCGGCCAGTGCAGCGTTGCCTCCTGGGCCTGGGCCTTTGCCCGCTGAGGGACCGGCGGGTCATGGTGTTGGTGACACGCAGGCTGCGTTTGGCCCTCCAGTGGTGGGAGCAGCCGACCACTTTGGCAAGGGGCAACATGCTGGGGCCGGTGCTACGCCGCCAGGTCGTGTCCTCCGACGCCTCCCTGGTAGGCTGGGGGGCCGTCCACGAGGGCGAAGGCGTGAGTGGCCTTTGGCAGGCACCGTGGTTGACGCAGCACATCAACCTCCTGGAACTGCGGGCGATATATCTGGCGCTACTACGCTTCCAGCAGGTACTGAGAGACCGCCATGTCCTGGTAAGGACAGACAGCACGGTGGCAGCGGCATATGTCAACAGGCAGGGGGGCCTGGGCTCCCCTCGCCTTTGCAGACTGGCACGGGCATTATGGGAGTGGGCGCACCCCCGGTTCAAGTCCCTGAGGGCGATGTATGTACCGGGTCTGGAGAACGTCGCCGCGGATCGTCTCTCCCGAGGGGGACCCCTCACCGCGGAGTGGAGGCTGCACCCTCAGGTGGTGCACGAGATCTGGAACCGGTACGGCACCGCCGTGGCCGATCTCTTCGCCTCCAGAGAGACGACGCACTGCCCTCGCTTCTTCTCTATGGGGAGGGACGATCCCCCCCTGGGCACAGATGCGATGGCACATCAGTGGCCGCAGGGTCTCCTTTACGCCTTCCCTCCCTTTGTCCTCCTACACCCACTCCTTCAGAGAGTTCAGGTCGAGGAGGTGAGCCTCATCCTGGTGGCCCCCAACTGGCCCCAGATGTTCTGGTTCTCGGCGATTGCACCCCTTCTCCGAGGTCAGCCCTGGGAGCTCCCGGTGCGCAGGGACCTCCTGTCTCAAGCCCACGGGACTCTCTTTCATCCCTTTCCCCAGGGACTCAGGCTCTGGGCTTGGCCCCTGAGAGGGCCGAGTTTCTAGCCATGGGGCTGCCCCCGCCGGTAGTTGCTACCTTGCTGGCAGCCCGGGCTCCATCGACGAGGACAGCGTATGCCTATCGATGGGCAACGTTCCGTTCTTGGTGCGATGCGAGAGGGCTGGATCCCCTCTCTTGTGGGGCCCAGGGCATCCTCCAGTTTCTCCAGGGAATGTTGGAGGCAGGCAGGTCTCCTACGACTGTGAGGGGAATGGTGGCAGCCATAAAGGCAAGCCGCGTTGGACCGCGGAAACTGACAGTGGATTGTTGCAACCTTATCGATCAGTTTCTTAAGGGGGCTCGTAGGGACCATCCCTTGCAGGGTAGGCCGGCAGCCCCCCCTTGGGACCCCACCACATCGGTTCTGGGGAAGCTCAGTTGCCCAAGCAGGAACACAAGGGTTATGGATACCGCGCTTACCAGGGTACACGGAACTTTGGCAGTCCAGGGCCAGCTGGTTAACACAGGTGCTATCCTGGCCCTGTACCAGCGCCGTCTGGTCGGCCAGCTGGACAGTGGAACCCCCGGCCTGGCCGCAGAGTTAAAGCAGGTGTCTTCACTCTTGGTGAAACTGGCGAAGGAGCAGGCGGTGGCATCGGGCAGGGCCCTGGCCTCGCTTTGGACGGCGAGGCGCCACCTCTGGCTGTCCCAGTCGCAGCTGCAGACTGAAGATCGGAACTGCCTGCTTAGATTGCCAGTGGTGCCATCGGCCATGTTCGGGCCAACTGCGACCACAATGCTCCAGCAGGCCCAGGAGGCCCGCCGGTGTGCCAAGGAGGTGTCAGGGGTCCTCCGCCAAGGGCGCCGCAGCGCCGCGGCTCCTCGGCCTACACCACCCCAGCCGGCGTATGCGGCTCCAGATGACCTAAGGGTCCAGCTGGACGCCTCTCGGCGGGGTAGGGCCGGGCGCGGCCAGCGCTCGGGACGGGGCCGGGGCCGTAAGCCCCGCAAGCCCCCGTCTCGGTCCTGACGGTGGGGGGGGCCCAGCCCCCTCTTGCCGTTCCCTGGAACAGAGGTTGTTCTGGGGGACGATTGGGGCGGACCCCTGGGTGGTCTCCACCATGACCCAGGGGTATCGGCTGCAGTTCCTGCACCCGCCCCCACGGACACGGTCTGTCACCTTCACAGTGGTGTCAGATGCACAGCACAGAGAACTTCTGGCTGCGGAGATCAACACTCTCCTGGCGAAGAGGGCCATCAGAGAAGTGCGGACCACCCAGCAAGCTGGGTTCTTTTCCCACTACTTCCTCATCCCCAAGAAGGATGGGAGGTTGAGACCAGTGTTGGATCTGCGGGGACTCAACAAATTCTTGAGACCCCTGCGCTGCAGGATGCTGACGGTGCCGAGGGTCCGACAGGCCATCCTCCCAGGCGACTGGTTCGCCACAATCGACCTGGAGGATGCTTATTTCCAGATCCCAATATGGGAGGGGCACAGACGATACCTCAGGTTCGCCTTCAATGGCAGAACCTTCGAGTTCTGTGTCCTCCCATTCGGCATATCGTTGGCCCCTCGCACGTTTACGAGGTGCATGGACGCAGTCCTGGGACCTCTGCGGGGAGAGGGCCTTCGCATCCTGAATTATCTGGACGACTGGCTGGTGTGTGCCAGCTCGGAGAGGCAGTGCCGCAACGACATGGCTCGGCTCCTGCAACATCTAGGGCACCTGGGCCTGCGCCTCAACAAGAAGAAGAGCAGGCTCCAGCCGTCACAATCCACAGAGTTCCTGGGCATGTGCTTGGATTCCAGGGCAGGGACCCTGTCCCTTACGCCGGTGAGACAGGCCGCCCTCAGGGCTTGCTTGTCTCAGTTTCGGCTGGGGGCCAGGGTGACCTGGAAGCTGTGCCTCCGCCTTATGGGGCTGATGGCAGCCACAGTACACGTCGTGCCCCTGGCTCTCCTGAACATGCGGCCAGTGCAGCGTTGCCTCCTGGGCCTGGGCCTTTGCCCGCTGAGGGACCGGCGGGTCATGGTGTTGGTGACACGCAGGCTGCGTTTGGCCCTCCAGTGGTGGGAGCAGCCGACCACTTTGGCAAGGGGCAACATGCTGGGGCCGGTGCTACGCCGCCAGGTCGTGTCCTCCGACGCCTCCCTGGTAGGCTGGGGGGCCGTCCACGAGGGCGAAGGCGTGAGTGGCCTTTGGCAGGCACCGTGGTTGACGCAGCACATCAACCTCCTGGAACTGCGGGCGATATATCTGGCGCTACTACGCTTCCAGCAGGTACTGAGAGACCGCCATGTCCTGGTAAGGACAGACAGCACGGTGGCAGCGGCATATGTCAACAGGCAGGGGGGCCTGGGCTCCCCTCGCCTTTGCAGACTGGCACGGGCATTATGGGAGTGGGCGCACCCCCGGTTCAAGTCCCTGAGGGCGATGTATGTACCGGGTCTGGAGAACGTCGCCGCGGATCGTCTCTCCCGAGGGGGACCCCTCACCGCGGAGTGGAGGCTGCACCCTCAGGTGGTGCACGAGATCTGGAACCGGTACGGCACCGCCGTGGCCGATCTCTTCGCCTCCAGAGAGACGACGCACTGCCCTCGCTTCTTCTCTATGGGGAGGGACGATCCCCCCCTGGGCACAGATGCGATGGCACATCAGTGGCCGCAGGGTCTCCTTTACGCCTTCCCTCCCTTTGTCCTCCTACACCCACTCCTTCAGAGAGTTCAGGTCGAGGAGGTGAGCCTCATCCTGGTGGCCCCCAACTGGCCCCAGATGTTCTGGTTCTCGGCGATTGCACCCCTTCTCCGAGGTCAGCCCTGGGAGCTCCCGGTGCGCAGGGACCTCCTGTCTCAAGCCCACGGGACTCTCTTTCATCCCTTTCCCCAGGGACTCAGGCTCTGGGCTTGGCCCCTGAGAGGGCCGAGTTTCTAGCCATGGGGCTGCCCCCGCCGGTAGTTGCTACCTTGCTGGCAGCCCGGGCTCCATCGACGAGGACAGCGTATGCCTATCGATGGGCAACGTTCCGTTCTTGGTGCGATGCGAGAGGGCTGGATCCCCTCTCTTGTGGGGCCCAGGGCATCCTCCAGTTTCTCCAGGGAATGTTGGAGGCAGGCAGGTCTCCTACGACTGTGAGGGGAATGGTGGCAGCCATAAAGGCAAGCCGCGTTGGACCGCGGAAACTGACAGTGGATTGTTGCAACCTTATCGATCAGTTTCTTAAGGGGGCTCGTAGGGACCATCCCTTGCAGGGTAGGCCGGCAGCCCCCCCTTGGGATCTGGAAGTGGTACTGTCGGCCTTGCGGCACGGGCCATTCGAGCCACTGGAAACAGTAGAGCTGCAGTGGCTCTCCCTCAAGACAGCATTTTTGCTGGCGATGGTGACCGCGAAAAGAATAGGAGAGCTGCATGCCCTGTCGGTGCATGAGGAGTGCTGCCGCTTCTTGCCGGACGAAGCTGGGGTGGTACTGCGGCCCAACCCTGCATTCCACCCCAAGGTCTGGTCAGAGTCCCGAGCCGGTCAGTCCTTTGAGCTGCTCCCCTTCAACCCTCCGCAGGGAAGCGGTGAAGCAGGGCCGAGCGGGCAGTCCTTATTGTGCCCTGTCAGGGCCCTGAGGACCTACTGTCGGCGGACACAGGCCCACAGGACAACGGACCAGCTCTTTGTCTGTTATAGGCATAACCGCCTTGGAGAACCACTCTCGAAGGCTAGGCTCTCTCACTGGGTGGTGGAAACAATCCAAGAGGCGTACAGACAGGCAGGCAAGCCAGTCCCGTCAGGAGTACGGGCACACTCGACACGAGGCCTTGCTACCTCATGGGCTCTGTGGCGAGGTGCCTCGTTGTCCGAGATTTGTACGGCGGCCTCCTGGTCGGCGCCATCCACATTCACCAGGTTCTACTGCATGAACGTGGCAGCCAGCACCCCCTTCGCGGAGCGAGTGCTGGGCTCCAGGCAGTAGAGCAGGTCATACTCACCGTGCCTCCGAGACCCCGGCTCCCGCAGGACGGGCCCGGGCTCGGAGTGATGTCATGCATAGGAAGCTAGCCCTGCGCCTTGCGGGCTAGGAGGCTAATCAGTTGACTGGCCGGACGCCAGCTGGGACTAGGTAGCGTCTTGCGCCTAGACCACGAGCCTTCTTTTTTTGACTGGCCTTAGCGTCTGGCGGGGCCAGCTGGGCCTAGGTAGCGTCTTGCGCCTAGGCCACGAGTATTACATAATTCGTTGGATGGCAGGATTTTGGAGCACGCCTTGGGCTCTGATACTTCGGGCTTAAACTGCTTCGGGCTGCCGCGGGGGCAGCTAGGTCTGCTTATTTCCTCGCGGTGTGTCTTAGAGTGTTCCCGTACATATTGAATAATATGTAGTGGAGAGCCAGTCTCGACCACGATAGAGAACGGAAGGTTACATCCGATGTAACCCAGGTTCTCTGAGTGGAGAGACTGGCTCTCCACGAATCAGCCGCTCCGAAATTCGTGTCAATCAAAGTTAATCGAAGTGGCTCTGCCTGGGTGGGACTTAAATAGCCCACTGATCACGGATCAGGGCAGGGCCACCATGAGTGATGTGTCTTAAAGAGTATCCACGAGCACTGCCCCTGGGGGTCAGTTCCCGTACATATTGAATAATATGTAGTGGAGAGCCAGTCTCTCCACTCAGAGAACCTGGGTTACATCGGATGTAACCTTCCGTTCTCTACATTTTTTGAATTGTGGACCACTAGCATATTTCAGTTAAATAATGACCGATAAGGCCTTGATATAATTCGTTGCACGTAGTATCGTGCCCCACCTCTCATTTTCTCATGGACCACCTGCAGACCTAATTATATCATGGACCACTAGTAGTCCGTGGACTATTGGTTGAGAAACAATGAGATGCATAGACATGGGATGCATAACAAGTGTTACCAAAAAAAAAACCTGAATCTTAGCCCATGTTGTGATTTCGGTTGACCAACCATGTGGTCCCCTATATCTCCATCTAACTAATTAAGGGTGGTGAGTGATGTTTCAGTTGAGCGGAGAACAAGATGAAATCAGGCAGTATCACACTACAAGTTCTGAAGTTTAATCCACACATAGGGAAATATACACACAGTATTGGACAGTGGACACATGACGTGACCAGAAGATATGGAACAAGGACAAGAACAGAATGGATAGGAATAGACAGTGGCGGATTTATAGGAGTTGAGGCCCATGGGCTAGAGTAATTTTGGAGGCCCCCATTCGCGGGACACATGCACGCGCGCCGCGCGATTTTTTTTTTGCGGTTTTGGGCGGATTGGGTCCGTTTTTTCCCCGTTTTTGGTTTCTTTATTTCGGTTTTAGGGTTACAAAAAAAAAAAAATCATATCATAAAAAAAAAAAATATTAATATTTTTTTTTGTTTTTTTTTTACCCAAAAAATCGGAGGCCCCCCCAGTTGGAGGCCCGGGGGCTGTAGCCCCCCCTAGCCCAACGGTAAGTCCGGCCCTGGGAATAGAACATGCATCTTGTATCATTGTGCACAGACATCAGTCTCTCTGATAAAGTAGTTGATGGTCATCGTATCACGGATATCAATATGCGTATGTACAGTAGATGCACATGTGTGTACTAGGTCAAGCAGATAAAGGTCATAAATCATGACAGCCCATATCCCCACCAGGGCTGAGGACAGGATTCTTGGGTGGGGGGACAGGTTTTTTGAAAGTGGATTTTTTTTTCGGTTTTAATTCGGTTATTTATTAATTTCTTATTATTTTATTCGGGTTTTTCTCGGTTTTTGAATTAATTTATTATTATTTTTTACCTCAAAACATTAAGTCGGGTGTCTTTACGCGATTTCGCGTTGGCCACGTTAGCCACCTCAAGACAATATATAGTCAGTTCTGTTCATAACCAGTGGTGGAAAAAGTATTCTCATGTTTTACTTAAGTAAAAGTATAAATACTGCAATGTAGAAATACGCCCTTACAAGTAAAAGTCAATTCAAAATGTATTTCAGTAAAGGTACAAAAGTATTGGTATAAAATGTACTTTGAGTAACAAAAGTAAAAGTACTCCAGTCCTTGTGAGTACTTTTACTCGAAATGTAGCCTTTATAGGGTGAGATCTACAGCTCACAGCTTGTAGATCTGCTATTTTCAAAAGGTTTTTATACATTTGAAAACTTGAAATGGGACATTCTGCATAATGAGTACTTTTACTTTTGATACGAGTGCATTTTATACTTTTGCACTTTTACTTAGGCACGGCGGCCATTTATGCACATTAAACATTCTGTACTCACTCACAATAGATGACCCTCCAACGTCCAAATATCTCCTAAATTCATCATTTCTAGTTGAAAACATGCTATTTTCTGTCTCATCATAAATCCTGTTTACTTTTCTCACCCGCCGACCCCTTCTAGTGTTGCCATGTATTCTGTGAGAGCAATAAGCAACCGGTCAATGAATATTATATGTTTATGAATTGAATACCAAGGACCTCAATGGAAACAAGACCGCAAGGACTTTTTTGGACGGACCTTTTAGACAAAGTGTTTTAACTGTACTTTCTGCCAATAAAATATTCAATCAATCAATACTGTAAGGGCAGGTTTTCGCAAATGTTTGCTTTTTACATACTTTGCCTGGCAACCCCCCCCCCCCCACCCCACCCCACCCCCTCCCTCTCTCTCTCTCTCTCTCTCTCTCTCTCTCTCTCATCTGTACCCTTTAGCCCCGCCTGTCAGCGGCCCTGATGCCCACCCAACACAACAGTGGTCCCCAGGTTGATTCTTAGTCAGGGTGGTGGTCCCTTGTTCACAATCAGTTGAAAACCCCTGCCGTACAGCAACAGTTGGACAAGCGCACACTCTCAGGTTAGGAGGTGAACACATTTATTTCTTGCCGCAGGCATATTTATTTGCACTTGTCTAGTTGATTTATACCTGTATGTGGTCCATTAGTGCTGTGTGCTTGTGTGGCCTGTATGTCTCTTGCTCTCTGCGAAACCAGTGTTTTCAAATGTGGCTTATTAATAAACTACATCATAAACCACAAATTGGTATATCATTTGTTAAGTAACCGCATTGCATTGAACAGTTGGTCAGATCAGAGTAGCTTTGTTACACAGTAAAACATAGGAAAATACACTTTGTATATTTAAACGTAGACTTCTAATATTAACACCATTTTACCTATACCACACCACTGTTGAACACTGAAACTTTGCTCTTGACCTTGAAATAAATTATCCACCAAATCCATGAAGGCAAAGTTTTAATATATGATGCAGAAGGGTAATTAGGACAGATGAAAACTAAATCATTACTATTGCAATTTCTCCTGGCTTGGGCCCTTTTTTGTGAGACTGAAGCAAAAATAGGGCTTGACTGTGTACAGGTGGTTGTTTTCAGGTGGTCAGTCTGCCAGAAAACAGCTCCGGGACACACACACACACACACACACACACACACACACACACACACACACACACACACACACACACACACACACACACACACACACACACACACACACACACATAGAGAGAGAACTAGGTCAGGCTGTGACACAGTGCATCTTTGATAAGTTTGCAGTGTTGGATGACTACACCTTGTTTAGTCTGTCACTAGTCAAATCAGTAATACAGACACCCTAATCTCTTGGTGGAGGTGGTGGGGTATATACAGTATAGATAGTTAAATTACACTGTGTCCCTGCTTGATATAGGGACAGCACAATCTGCAGCAGCTGGACCCCTGAGGATATCAGTTGCTGTTGTTGTTATGTGCCAGCATTGATATGTGCAACACTGGTGTGACATACTTTGTTATCTGTTTCTTGAAAACAGTGTGAGCCTAGTGAACACTTAAACCGTATATATTTTGTTGACCGGGGTCCCTAGGGCTCTGTACTTGGCCCCCTTCTTTGTTCCCTCCAAACCAGTCTTTGTCGAAAGTTTGCCTATTACTGGCTGATGAGTGAGTCAAATCTGTGACTCTCTAGGAGACGGGGATATGGTCTCTTTCTAGCCATCAGGCCATGAGCTTCTTGCCTGATTGCAAGTCCCCAAAACCAGGCTTGTGGATTTTTATTATCAATAATAAATGTTCTCTAGTGTTCTTGACTTCTGTGTGAAGAGCTGTGTTCTGGCATCTTTCACTTCCGTGCACTCACTGGTTCGGTCATACATGAGCAGTGAGCACCACAAATCGCTCTAGCAGGAACATTGATCCTTCACTGACCTCACTTGGCATACATAGGAGTTCGCTGAAAGCCTCATTATTCAACTCTGTGAATACGTTTAATGTGGCAGCCATACTGTTATTGGATTGAAAAGACCCCTTGATTTCTCTGTTCCGTGGAGAAATAATGTTAGTGGGAATGAAAACATAGTCGCACCACCGGAAGTGGAGTGCTGAGGGTAGACCAAAAACCCTGGTTTCCTTGCGCACGGGTCCACCGTATAGCCCCCCGCGTAATATTGTTATACAGCGACATTCGACCAAACCCCGCCCTGCCGCCCTGCGATACAAAAACAAAGAAAATACAAAAATACTGAATACAAAAACGAGAAAACAAGGACTCCGCCCCCAGAGGGGACGGTGGGGGGAATTTACAGTCTAATACAGACCAAAACCCTAGTACTCCATCTGGTCTTGTGGCGTGCCTCACTTGGCGTTAGATTGCCGACCCTGAGGTTTGAGATCGAATCCTGCTGGAGGCACTCTTTTTTCGACAACTGCAGACAATTTTTTTTTGGCTAATAAAGTATAGTTTTGGACCGGACCGCGACGGAGGGGGCGCAGTCTCAAGCGAACTTGAGACGCAAGAGGCACCACTGCCGTGCCGAACGTTGCGAAGTTTGCTTTGAGCCTACTCAGCCCCGTCCGACAGAATAGTAAATGATGTTGTGGGGACTGCGTTTGCCCCAACTGTCACTCAAAGTGACCACTGGCCAATCACAGCGCGACTTTTCCGGGTCTGGGGCGGGTCTTGGCAGAATGTCGCTGCATATCACTATCACGTGTTGGAAATGATACTTAAAAAGTTTGTCTACTGTGTTTGTTTCCAAACTTAAATTGGACTACTGGCCATTTTGGATTTGACCTCCCACGGTTCTCAGAGGTCAAATCTGACTTACCTCCATATCTGAAAATAAACATATGGCATATACTAACTATGCAGAACGTTTCATGCTTCTTACAAAAAGTGCATGATTTGCTAAAAAGGTGGGAGCTTATCCGCTATACTATTGCTGACAGCCAGTACATACCGTATATTCATTCATTGTTCATAGTAATCTTGTGACATGATTGTGACATCACAACACCACTTGTTGTCTTGCATTGCATGGAGACGTTCTTATCACTCCCACTGAAGAATGAACACCATGGAGTGATAGCTCTATCTGTCAGGGAGAGGCCTTTTTGATACTGTGTGGGAAATTCTCCCACATATCTAAAGTACCACATCTCGTCCCTACAGAGAACTGAGAGAAGACCATTTGACCTTATGTTTTATTGAAAACAAACATATTGTAGTGGACTCAGGTCCATCCCAGACGTATACAGTAACTCCTGTTGTGTGAATGGGGGCCCTGTACTACAGCATGTTATTATTGATCTCCCTCCCGCTCTCTCTTCAAGGACTCTCTCAGAATGGGGGGGGGGGGGGGGGGGTTATACTTACTGCATACACTGTGAAGAAAAACCCTACTTGTAAATGGAACCATAATTATGGTTCCATTTGTACACTATGAGTTCAATCTCAACACTCAGGAATTTACTGTGTAGGTAGCAGTGGTGGAAAGTAACTTGGTACATTTACTCAAGTACTGTACTTATAGCCTACTTAAGTACATAAGTGCTTTTACTTTAGTATTTAAAATGTATATACTTCTACTCCATTAGGCTACATTTCAGAGGCAGATATTGTACTTTCTTCTATAAGATTTTTAAAGCATTACTATAGGCCTATGTTATTATTAATAATTCAATCAAATTATTAATCAGAAATAATCAGCATTTGTTGAAAATAGCAGATCTACAAGTTCAGTTGTGAACAAATAAGGAGTAGTGTAAAATAGGGTGAAAGATAGCGGTGAAATATAAATCATTATTGGTAATACGATACTTTTGCACTTTGATGATTTCGACTTCAGGTCTTTTACTTGAAAAATATTTTTTTTTACACTGAGAGCTACATGTAGGCTATACTCAAGTGTTGTACAATGTTTTGGCATTTTTTACTTTACAGGAGTATTTCCAATTTTCAGTACTTTTACTTATAGGGTTCACGCCCCATGGAGACAGGAACTTTTCTGCACTATGCCCCGTAGACACTCCAAACATGTACAAATTGAAAATAAATGTACTTACCCCCAAGCCCCAAATGTTAACTGTCTCTACGTGGTAGTAGTTTAATGTAATAATCCATGTCTTTCAATAAAGAAGTGTTTTAATGCGGTCTGTGGCCGAACGCCATTTTTTCACCCTCGTTTACTTCCTGTTTACATTGAGTGTAATTCCGGGTTTCACCGGATGCGCCCGGTCACTACCCGTCACTACCGCCCATTGGGAACTTCCGACAGAATCGGCCACAGACGGCATTAAAACACTTCTTTATTGAAAGATATGGATTATTACATTAAACGACTACCTCGTAGAGACAGTTCACATTTGGGGCTTGGGTGTAAGCACCTTTATTTTCAATTTGTACATGTTTGGAGTGTCTACGGGGTATAGTTCTGAAAGTCCCTGTGACCATGGGGCGTGAACCCTACAACTGTCGTAGATTGAAAACGTCAGAATCGTCTACGAGAGTTGTATTCTACAGCTACACTGGTGGTATTGTTACTTTTACTTTGTAAAAGAAAATCAGAGTACTTTCTTCCACCACTGGTAGAGTAGGGAGGAGGCTGCAGAGATCCAACGGATTTGGGGGGAGTGACTCCTCACAGAGAGACGAGGAGGAGGGGGGTGTTTAGAGTATAAACGGAGTGCTTTGAGCAACTAGTGTCCTCATGGTGAACAGATCACCCTGCTGGCTGACACACAGAGGAAAAGAAGTGCGCAAGAGGCTTTGGTTGTAACTTGCGTCCCACTGCGCACCTGTTGTCCCCAAAATGATTGTTCTGATCATCGCATTATCAGTGTTTCTGCAAGCCGCGACCTCGGCCCACCTCAATGATACGTAAGTCTGCAAACTTTTTTTTTGTTCTGTTTTTTTTTTTACTGGCCAGTAGGCCCGTTAACTTAAGACAAATAATTAGCTGCGTTTGGGGAAACCTTCCCAAAGTCTCTTTGGTGTGACGGTGTGCCACAGTGCGTCAGTTTAACCGTTAATTAGCAGTGTTATCGCGACATGTACTGGCAGCACCCAGTGGTGGAAAAAGTAGGCTACTGACATTCTTTTTACTTAAGTAAAAGTAGCCTATCAATACTGCAATGTAGAAGTACTCTGTTACAAGTAAAAGTCCTGAATTCAAAGTTTGAATCAAAATGTACAAAGTAGCTACCAAAAGTAGAAGGTAGCCTACTCATTATGCAGACTGTCCCAGTTTTCAAATGTATAGAATGTATAAAAAATCTTTTGAAAAATAGCAGATCTACTAGCGATGATCATGATGTGAGGCATTGTGAGCTTGTAGATCTGCTATTTTCAAATGGCCGAAATGTATACAAGGGCTGAAGTGGTTAACGTATATTTTGTAATAGTAATCAAAATCTACAAAGTTACTAAAGTGTTCAAATGATTTTAGTGGAGTAAAAGTAACATTTGCCTCTGAGATTTAGTGGAGTAGGAGAAGGTGAAGGAAATACTCCAGTAAAGTAAAAGATACCTCAACATTGTACTTAAGTACAGTACTTGAGTAAATGTACTTAGTTACTTTACGACACCACTGAATATAGAAGGCCTCTTTAACCGACAGACTGCAGGACACCCGTTAGTGGCCTCGACTTTTATGTAAGCTTAACGGGAACAAAACGCTAGCTGTTTATGCTCCTGAGTTTTTTGTTTGTTTGGTTCTTTGTGAATCACATTTCATTTATTGTCAGAGATAAACAAATCCTTCTTACTTAACTTCATGGCATCATCATGGAGTGGCAGGTCAAACATATGGCTCACTATCAGTGGTTCTCAACCTTTTCAGGCCGTGACCCCCAAAATAATCATACTTGAACTGGGCACCCCCCCAAAATAATCATAGTTGAACTGGGGACAGGGACCCCCCACCCTGACAAGCTCTTGGAATGTAGGAGTTGAGGCAATACATTGAGAATATTGTGAAAATAGCAACAACTCACAACGCCTTGCTGTGAGCTTGTAGATCTGCTATTTTCACACATTTTTCTCTCTCTTATATTATTTGACAATTTGGCCAATGTTTGACCAGTTTTTATTGTATGGTTTGTTGATTACTTTTGATGCAGTAATGGTCTTTTTCTTTTCTCTTTTTTTTTTGAGGTATTGAAAATGTCTTAAAAGTCCTTAAATCATGTGGGGACCCCTTGCGGGTTCCCGACCCACACTACACCACTGCACTACTGCACTAATCATCATCATACAGCAACTCCCTGGCTAAGACTGCATCACTATATATTCTCCCCCAGCACCACCCCAAACTCAATTAAATGTGTCCTCCTTCTGTGAGCTGCATGAGGACATGCAGAATTAACCTCCTGGTGGCACAGTTCAGAGGAACGGTCTGTCCAGCACACTGATTTAGATGGGTTTCCAGGCAGCTTACACAGATTCAACGTATACAGGGCCCTGTTGCTATCACAAGGCACCTCTGCTTTGACCTGTCTCACTATGCTTTTGTCAACTTAAATAATATCTCTTGTCGCAACTTTTTTTCCTGCACCTGCAGTATTTATGCGGTGACGGTGAGCTCCCAGGTGAGAGGGGGGAGCTCAGAGATGCTGTGTGCTCAGATCCACGCCCCCACAGAGCCCGTCACACTCACTCTCACCCTGAGCACAGAGTCTGCAGGCAACATCACCATTCTGCAAGAGGCCAACATCGACCAGGACTACTACCGCTGTCTGCCCTTTCAGGTGTGTGTGTGTGTGTGTGTGTGTGTGTGTGTGTGTGTGTGTGTGTGTGTGTGTGTGTGTGTGTGTGTGTGTGTGTGTGTGTGTGTGTGTGTGTGTGTGTGTGTGTGTGTGTGTGTGTGTGTGTGTGTGTGTGTGTGTGTGTGTGTGTGGGATGTGTTGCGGGGAGAGATTGCTGCATAATGAGATACACATCCCACAAAGTTCCCATGTGCAGGTTTACACAATGACAAAGACACGTAGTCTTCCTATTAATCTATGTCCACAGATGAATATTAGTATCTTCTTCAGTTTGACCTTTCTATTAAAGCCCACGTAAGAAATTCCAGCAGCAACCTAATTTCCCAGGAGCGCTGACAGTGAGAGTCAATGTTAATGACTTTGCGGCTTTCTAACACCCTGCTGCTGATTACGCAACAGTCGATCCTTGTTCCCTATCGACTATAATGAGCCATTTATCCAAATCAGCTCTTATGCACGTTTGCTTCATTCTGCAACTGTCTGATCTGGCAATTCTGCAGCGAAACAAAGGCTTCTTTCTGTAGCCTCGTACCTGCATTCCAAATCTAAAAGGAACCCTCCCCTCACAGTCGCCCCTCACTGATCACAAAATGGTTCCAGTCTCTGTTATGCAATAGTAGTTGCATTAGCGAGTGAAAACATATGCCACAAATATGTTCGCTTTGGGAGAACAGTTATTGTCTCCCGTGGCTCCAGTGGTCTGTGGTTACTCAATATCAGTACACTATGCAACTCACTGGAAAAGGCTGTGCATTGATTTGCTTCTACCAGGAGGTGCATTGATTTTGCTAGCAGTGATTACGAGTAGATATTCTTTCGCTAGCATTCACTATTAAATCTATAAGGGGTTACTAGCAAGCACGCTGCATCAAAGATGATAACACAGGACCAAGGCAGGCCGATGTTCCTTACTCTGATCTGGAGCAGTGGTTCTCAAAGTGGGGTCTCCCATGGTGCCCTTGAGGGCGTTCCAGGGGGTCCCCCGCAAAATGATTGATAGTTAGGAACCAAAGGGACTCTTATAATAGTGTGGCCTAATGCATACCAAACTGGGGGTCCTTGAAATTAAAAAGTTCGAGAACCACTGATCTAGAGCTTCTGAATGGAACAAGAAACCTACAGTATAGAAACTAAAATCACGGCCAAATCAGGGAGCTTTAAGAGAGTAATAAACCCTGGCTGCCAGAAAAAGTTGTTGTGTAATAGGTGGGCAGTTAAAATGGATGTAATTGCAGATTTGATGGTGTTTACTATGTTGATATCATTGGGTAGTCTGTTCGCTGAGTTGTGCCTAGAGACTAGAGATCTAACTACACACCACATGTTTATGTTGTTGTGTAGCCATCCATGTGTTCATGTTGCCTCCACTGTTATTGCCTACCATCAAGGACATGTCAAACATTATTTTGAGAGATGCTACATCCTCCAGTTTTTTTTCTTTTTTGGCTATATTTATGCTTATTCAACCTGAGATTAAGGTAAAATAAGAACTGAGATTGAGATTTAGGGCTAGAAAAATGTTTCACTCATAGCTTCATCAGGTTTGCCAAGGTTTGCCAACGCATTCAGGAGTTAAGTGCTCCAGGCTTATTGTGGACAGTGTTTTGGCTCTCTTGGTCCAAATATTATATCCTACCATATAAGCTAGCACCAGGAAATACACATGTCCTGCTTTTAGACCGCATGTTTTGTATTTTGTATTGTGTTGGCCATTATAAGAGACACTTACAACACATCTTATTTTGATGTTTCTAAATGCTGTGTGTGCCGCTGTGTGGTATTGCAGGTGCCTGTTGTGAGCAGCAGTGAGGTGGCTACCATCCACGTCCTGGTCGAAGGAGCAAACGATGTGATGAGCAAGATGACAAAGGTCCTCATCCAGCCACCAGCCTTCATCAACCTCATCCAGACGGACAAACCCATCTATAAACCTGGACAGACTGGTAACTACTTAGAGTAGAACTGTGTTTGGTTCATGTGGTCATTTTTACGCTCTGTTGTCAATCTCTATTCTTTTTATTCATTATTTTACGAGTATGATGTATCATTTTTATTAGATATTCAAATAACTGTGCAAACAGTTTCTTCTTCCCTGTCTGTACCGCTCACCAGTCCAGACACATTTGCACAATGTTACACCTTACAGATAGGCCTACCATGTCTGTATTGTAGGCTTAGTAAAGTCATTTGTATGTTCTGTAACGTATGTATGCCAGGATGCATTGTAGAATTTGCTGTTGATTAGCCTCTGAGACAAACTCCTGTGATTGTGTTTCTAATGCCTGATTATGATCTTTATAGTCCAGTTCCGGATTGTCTCTCTCAATGCTGGTTTCCTTCCCATAAATAGGAAGGTAAGACCCCCCCCCACACACACACACACACACACACACACACACACACACACACACACACACACACACACACACACACACACACACACACACACACACACACACACACACACACACACACACACACACACACACACACACACACACACACTAAATAATGGAATTTTCAGTTTGATTTGGCATGATTAACTTGTAATTAGTGACATTTTGACTATGGAAACAAGGAAGGAGGTCTATTGTGGGTCATGAGAGTGGGAGGTAAAAAGGGAGGAATGTTTGTTGACTTTAGGAGCACTCGGGTGTGAAACTCTGTGTGGCCGTAATAAATATGTCTGTCTAAGTTCATTTGGCACACATCACGTTTGACCCCAAACATCTGAATCAATAGTGGCCCAGTGCCTCCGAGTTTGTAAAGATTAATATCTTGGTTGAAAACGGCACAGTTAGAATGAAATCCCTTTTTAAACCCACCATGCGATAGGTTGAGCTTGACAGCATGGATGAATAAAGTGTTGTGCCATTTTGATGAGCCAGGCAAACACAATAAAGTTTTAAAATATGTGTAGCACAGACCAGGATCACATGTTTGTGGGTTTTAGGGGGAGGGGTGGAGGACTTATTTATTTTTTATATATAAATTGTGTTTTTCAGACAGTTAGTATTCACTCAATAATGGCTTTCTTTTCTTTTCAGTTCACAACAGTGGAGCTTCAGGTAAGATTCTTTAACAATAGGTGTTGCGCTGAAAAGTGAAAACCATCAAATCCAAGTGAGGAGTGATTGGCTAGCAAGAGGCTGTGAAAACTCCTGAGATAAAATGT
This sequence comes from Gymnoscopelus microlampas, assembly GCF_963454915.1. NCBI lineage: Eukaryota > Metazoa > Chordata > Actinopteri > Myctophiformes > Myctophidae > Gymnoscopelus > Gymnoscopelus microlampas. Next base: position 50,029,477 of record NC_139945.1, on the reverse strand, counting down.
GCAGGCTTGTGTTCCATCTGCCTACAGTCCTCCGGTGTAAGAAATCATATCTATGATTATCAGCTTCCAATGAAGCCCTACTGCCAAGTCGATGTTATTTCGACCAGCTTGAATGGCTGGTGTCCAGTAAAACATCAGGGGCTGTACATCTTCTGATTTTTATGCCGTTTATTTGCATGCAACTGGGATTCAGAATGGAAGTAGCGTTTCCATCTACATTGGTTTTCACCTTCTCTTCCTGCACGGGTCCAATTTTGAGAACCCGTGCCCGCCCCGCCCGTCAATAATCAGATCTGTAGAACGACCCCGTCACCCGTGATTATTTCAAAATACGAACCAGAACCGCCCCGTCTGTCAAATAATGGACCCGTTGTCTGCCCGTTTCCCCGTGAGGACATGCAGAGTAAAGATGACATACAGACGGAGAGTAAAGATGACATACAGACAGTCACTCAATTTAAAAGTGTGTTGAAATGTGTTGAAAAAGATAGCAGCCTTCAACAATAGCACTACATTCAGTGGTCAGGTTTGTTCAGAAATCAAGTGAAGACGGAGGAGCATTAGCCACACGCGCGAACGTGCATATACGCACTACGCATGTGTCGTTGTTTACATTGTCAGATGGTTTTAACTTGAAGGTTTAACAGGATGTTCAATGTGTTTTTGTGAGTTAAGATAACTGACCGGCGTGCTCCATGCCGTTGTGTTAAGTTACACAAGTGACGATGTTTGGGCGGAAACAGTGCTCTCTGATTTTCACAATAAAATGTTACCCACCCGCGTTTAGTTCAGTACCGCCCGTCCCCATACCCGTGAACTTATAAAAGTATATTTTTCACCCGTCAAACGCAGGTACCCGTCGGGTATCCACGGGTACCACACCCGTTGCAGGACTCTGCTCCAGACCATTGCCTTGGACCTGCTTGCCAGCAGGGATGTCTGATAGTTATAAGTTGAACCAAAAATCTAAATCTCTTTTTACTTTGTGCATAGGACCCCACTGGCAACCGCATTGCCCAGTGGCTGGACAAGACGGCGTCCAGTGGCATCCTAGACCTGTCTCACCCCATGAGCCCTGAAGCAGCTCAAGGATCCTACCTCATTACAGCATGGACAGATAAGGACGGAATACAGATCTCTCACAGCTTCGACATCAAGGAATACGGTCAGTTAATTTATGTATGACGCATGTTGAAGGTAATATTAACACTTATGTTAGCTTTCATGATAATTTGTTGTTCTGTGTTTTAGTTTTGCCTAAATATGAGGTGACAGTTCACCTCCCCAGTGTGATTTCAATTCTGGACGAAGAAGTGACAATGAAGATTTGTGGAAAGTGAGTGTCCCCAGAGCTAATAATGAATTGCATTTTTATAGCGCTTTCCAAGTGCTCAAAGCACTATGGACCAATATCAAACATAAATATCTGAAAGAAGTATTTTCATTCAAATTATCATTTGAAACTGGAAAACAAAAACACCTCCTTAAAGTGTCCTTGTTTCATTATCTTTAGTAATGCTTGCTCACTCAAAACTCACAAAAAAAAGGAACAAAAAACTGCTGAATAATATATATGTTGTTTTTCTTCCAGATACACATATGGCAAACCAGTCATTGGCGTAGTTACGGCTGTGCTTTGCCGAAAGGCTTTCCGTTATTACTGGCACTATAACAAGCAATCTGACATCTGTAAAACTTATGACCTGACTGTAAGCATTCTGGAGCATGGCTCTCAGTTTTTCTTTGATTCCAGTGGTTGTGATCGATTCATTTTAATTCTGTGAAAATGTGCAAGTAAAATACACTTATATAACTCATACTGTGGATAACACATTAAATATAATGAAATGCTTATTTTCAATGGTCCTCTGTCTATTATACAGTAAGTAAATGTGACATGGCAACAGCAAACTAAGAATAGACCAAAATATCAAATAATACAAGTTAAAACTGGAAATCCAAAATATTTCTAATATAAAAATAAAATAAGCACCCAAATTGGTTAAATAAAAAAACATATAATGAATTACTTCTATAGACTTAATGTTTCCCATAAGAATGTTTTCACATGATAAAATAAAATAAAAAGCCTCTTTAGACTGCTTATGTATTTTTCCCTGTGCTGGCATAATTAGGTTCCTTTTATCTTCTAGACGGACAAAAGTGGCTGTGCGACACAAGTTGTGAACGTGGCAGATTTTTCTCCGAACATCCGATCATTTGATGACAAGTTTATCGTAGATGCTGAGATGGCGGAGAGCGCGACCGGTAGGTTCAGGGTGACGGAGTGAATGTACTGTGCACTCAACAAGTGGCTGTCTTGCAGTGGTGGAAAGTAACCAAGTACATTTATTCAAACACTGTACTTAGGTACAATTTTCACTTTTTATTTACTTAAGTATTGCCATTGCTTGATACTTTATACTTCTACTCCACTAATTCTCAGAATTTAATATTGTACTTTTTACTACATTACATTTATTTGGCAGTTTTTTATATATATTATGGAAGTATTTTCATATTGTGGTATTGCTACTTTTACTTAATCACTTAAACCCTCTTTTCTTAGAGAAATGGACTTGAGGTACAACTGTACTTGGATCGCCTTTTCGCATCTAAAATCTCTTTGCCAAAAATAGCAAATCAACAAGCTCACAATGTTGCGTTGCAACGTGTTGGGAGCTTGTAGATCGGTTATTTTTGGCGAATGTTCCCCCCAGAATAGGCATGCTAGAGTTCAAGTGTTTAAGGGTTAAGAAAAAAATCTGAGTACTCCATCCACCACTGCTATCTTATAACACTCAACTCTTTCTCCTCTTCCTGTAGGGGTCATCCTGAAAGGCAAGGGCTCGGCCAGCTTCACCAGTGACATCAGAACCGTCACTTTTGAGGACGTGCCTGCAGCTTATAAGCCAGGAATCACATTTGAGGGAAAGGTAATGATGCCATCTTAACCACTTTCAATGGGGTCTCTCCATCTTTCCAGCTCTTTAGTAAACTAAATGTTTAGGTCAGGGAACCATCCTATCCATCCAATCAGGTGACAGAACTCATACAGGATACAGGATAAATAAGTGAAATTGGAAGTGATGAAACCAAGCAATTTGTTCCAGTGTTAAACATTTTACTTTTAACAGTTTTAACCAAAAAACATCACAGCGCATTTAACTAAACAGATTTCCGGTATGATGGTATGTTTTGTTTTCTCCTTCTTCTCTTGTTGGCACAGTAGATCAAAGAAGTCACTGAGCTGTAGAAAAATGTGTACCATTGATAAACATGTTTCTGTGTGCAACAGAAGATGTGGCTATTATTTTCTTATCTCCATTCAGGTCAAAGTGACCGGTCCAGATTCCACTCCTGCTATCAATGAGCCTGTGTATGTGTTTGCGCACTGCCGAGGCCCAACAGAGAATTTGACACTGACCACAGACGACAAAGGAATGGCTTCATTTTCTCTGAACACCACCCTCTGGAAAGACAGAGTGTCTCTACAGGTTGGATTCCAAACTAATCCTTCCTTCTTTGAACTAATATTTTATAATGAAGGGTCCATTATTTTTTGTGTGTATCATATTTCTCTATTGAGAGACGGTAGCACACCTCGTCAGCGCTCCCCTCTCGTTGTATCCCTTCTAGTCACCTTTATTTGATAGATGCTAGATATATATATATATATATATATATATATATATATATATATATATATATATATATATAGACGTATTTGTCTTTGTTATTTAGATTACATTTTTGCTTGACCACAAATATTAATGTTATTTAGATATCATGTTATTTAGACAGATGCTAGGTTTGATGCTTATTTACCCTTTCGTTTATGGTTCATGCAGTTTACTCTGATTTCACACTTGTTAGTCGCTCTTGATTAGGGGCCATTTACTAAATGCCTGAATTGTAATTGTAGCACTTTAAACCTGAGAGGGAGACCGTCTTGGGGTGGGGTTTGAACCCAGGCCAGCAGATAAGCATCTGTGAAACACAATGCGAGGCCATAAGCCGTTCCAAACTCTCATCTCTGAGAAGCAACACGGGTGCATACAAACTAGGAATAGCCAGACACACTAGCAGTTTCTTACCCCCTGTTCAGTTGAGTTGAACCAGGCTTAGAGTCACTGGTTTCTCATCACTGCCATACACTTCTAACACTGCTCATACGTGGACTTACCCTTAAATCCTTTAAATCGTACTCTTATATGTATACCCTTTCTTCTTTCTTTATGTTGCTGTATATTTGTTTTCTACTACAGTATATGTGTGAGAGCGGTGCACCGGGTCAAAATTTGGCCTGGGCCGCAGCGTGGCGGTCCAGGCACCCTAGGCTGCAATGCCAGCCTGGCAGCGTGTCGCGGGTTCGAGTCCCGATCCCGACGACTCTTCATCTCTCTCTCCCCATTTCCTGCCAGTCTACTGTCCTATAAATAAAGGCATAAAAGCCCCCCAAAAAATCTTTAAAAAATAAAGTGTTTTTGTGTGTTTGTGTTTCAACAGGCAAGGTCTACGAGTGAAGAAGAGGACGTGGCTTACGATGGCATGCGCAAGCCCAGGTACAGGTCAGCGCACATGTCCCTCACAGAGTTCTACTCCAAGAGCTGTTGCTTTGTGAAGCTCGTCCAGGCCAGTGAGCCCTTCCTATGTGGTGAAGATGTTTCTGTGCACGCCGAGTACATCATCCAGGGAAAGGAACTCAATCAGGGACAGACTGTCCTTAACTTCTTCTACTTGGTAAGAGTACAGAGTTGTACTTCGTTGCATGCGGGTGTCAGCCCTGGAAATAGCGGATCCACAAGCTCACAACAAGCTCACGATGCGCTGTTTGCGAGCATGTAGATCAGCTATTGTTGGTGAGCGACACCAGCATGCAACCATGTATAAATCAGGCTTACTGATGATGGTGAAATAATTAATTATAATTGTGACATGCTGGCTCTACACATGAATACTGGATTCAATGCTGTAAAATCGATTGATCGATCGTAGGAAATATACAAACAATGTGATCAAATGGATGGACTTATTAGCTTTTTGGCTCTCGTGGCAGGTACTGTAGATTAAAGAAATGACCAGCCAGGCGGATTTGTCACCAGCCAAAGATATTTTGGGGGGTACATTGTTAATATTACTATATAATACTCTCATAGGCAATTTTCAATGAATATTATGAAATACAAGAAATATTACTATAACTTTCAGTGGACTGAAGGAAAACCTGCAAACTCAGGAGGGGTGAAAAAGGTGACAAGTTCCAAAATCAAACCCCTGTTGGGGTCTCTGAAGAAAATATGAAAATGCTTAGAATTGTTTCTTTACAAAATCGTGAAGTGTTGTTAGCTTGTAGATCTGTTCTTTTTTGGCACGTGACTCCCTTTCATGGTGCCAAAACAGACAGGCAAACACACAGACACACACATAAGTGTGTCTCGTATAGAAACGGTGCACTGCTTTTCATGAAAACGGATACAACAGGAAATTGGCTCCTATTCTTTTGTACATGCCAGTATTGGCTGAATGTCTGTAATTTACCGGCCTACAAGGAAATTTACACGCAGTTGGCGGGTGTGCATAATGTTTCCCGAATCCCGAATGAAAGGAATCAGAATAATAGGGTTTGTGCGTGGAGCGTCAGCATGCACATCACATGCACACGTGGACTGAAGCATCCGTTTACTAGCAGAATCTGATTTATCTTCTATGTTGCTTCCAGTTTCATACTCCTGAATAAATAACAATAAAATAGAATTGTTCAACTCATTTCTTGGCAAATGTCCAACTTTGCTTTTATGTGTTCATATGTCTGTCATTTGCACTTCCAGGTGACATCCAGAGGTGGAATTGTACAGCATGGACAGGTGCCAGTGAACGTTACAGCAGGAGAAGGTAATAAAATGTTTGAGTGTTTACCTAATCTGTACTGTATGTTTTTTATAGTTATGTTTCAGTTTGTACTAATCGTATAACTGTATTCTACTACCGGCATTTCTTTTGCCAGTGCTAATGTACTGTTAACCAACAATGTCTTCCTAAATCCACAAGGTCGACTAATCCTATATCCAGTGACTATTATTCATCTCAGCCAGGAGATTCATGCATTCAGCCCTTGTGTGTCTGTGTGTGATTCATGTATTCAGCCCTTTGTCTGTGTGTGTGTGTCTGTCAGCATCATATTCCTTGTGCACGCTGCCAGCAGGACAAGGACCTAAATTCCGGTCAACGACAACTGAAACTTCTTTGTGAATTGAGTCTCTCCGACTTAAGGGATACAACTAATACTGGCATGCAATTCGCCGGCACTCACATCTTCTCTGTATAAAACCAGGAAATGGCAATTCCTCAAAGTTGCAATGTTGTTAGTCTATCCATGTCAGACATGTTTTTTTCAGCGAATCTCTTAGTTACACCAACATTGTGTGATGTAGTTTTGTTCTTATTGGTGAAGAATATAAAGATATTTGTCCGTTTAGAGACTATAAAATGGCAACTGCCTTGCAGTCCCTAACTTTCTCTCACAAAGGACTCACAAAGCGAATGTAGTGCAGCCGACACATTTTAAATTGCAACCTTTGATTGACTGGTCGTACAAATTTCGGACTATGTGTACAGATCATTTGAATGACAGAAATCCAAGAGAAAGATGGAGGAAGATATACAATGAACGTGTATTAGAGAGACAGGAAAGCAGACAGTGGAGTGCCACTTTCACGGCTGTACAGTACATGGCGGAGATTTTCTCTCTACTCGGCGCACCTTTCTAGTTTATTACATTTATTTAACAAGATGCAAATTAAGTTTTAAATGAACAAGTTCTAACTAAGGCTGTGACTGTCTCCTGTGCTCTTTGATGGTCCAATACTAGGAAAGGCTAACTTTCTCTCTTCCTTTACCTTCCTCTCTGTTTTCTCTGCTCAGTGCCAGTGAACGAAGGGAAATTTCGTGTGCAGCTGAAGCGAACAGCTGATTTGACGCCATATGCCCAGGTGGTGGTTTACACCATCCTGCCCGCTGGGGAGGCTGTAGCCGATAGCAAGGACTTCCCCATTGAACTCTGCCTGAGGAACAAGGTAGGCTCTTGTATTGTAAGACACGGAATTCCTCCTAAAAACCCATTAGCTACACTTCAGATACGTAACTCAGGAGGTAGAGTGGTTAGGAATCGGTTCGACCCTCACTGCTGCTCCTTGATGAGCTGGTCAGTGCCTTGCATGGCTGCCTCCATCACCATCGTGTGGATGCATTTATGAATGTAACGCACATTGTAAAGCACTTTGGATAAAGGCACTACTACATAGATACAAATCATTTATCAAAACACAAGCTAACAAATGTTCAACCGTGATCTCTGCTGTGCAGGTGTCTCTGGAGTACTCGTCCGTTCAGGCGCTCCCAGGAGAGAAGACATCTCTGAACCTGAACGCTCAGCCAGGCTCGCTGTGCTCCATCCGAGCCATTGACCAGAGTATCTTACTGTTGCAGCCAGAAAATGAACTTAACCTCAAATATGTATGCATCTGTCTGACAAGTATCTATTAAAAGTATCGCACAATGCAGCTTCAATGAAGAAATGTGAACAATCCCACACAATGTTTGTTTGCCTGAACCCCATGCTATTAGATCTGTCAGTTTTATAGCTGTGTGTGTCTCTCTGTGTGTCTGCATGTGATCATAGGTGTACAACCTGCTGCCCGTGCACAAGCTGACTGGTTACGACTACCAGGTGAATGATCATGAACCGTACCTCTGCCTCCCTTCCGTACTGGTACCAGAACCTCCCATATTGGAACCAGAACCACCCATACTGGAACCAGAGCCTCCCATACCGGGAGCTGAATTTTCCTTACCAGAAGCCTCCGTATTGGAACAAGAAGTTCCCACCATATTTGAGGGTCCTCCAATTTCTGTGGATTCAACAAAGATCAAAAGCGGGCGATCAAAGCGTTCGTATTACTTTGGGCCAACCAATGAGAAGAATGATGTGTATGGAATCTTTAAGGTTAGATTGGGCCTGAAGAACTCGATTACGTTGAGTTCTCAGCTTTTTTTTGTTTTCCAACCTGTGTCACTGCTGTACATTGATTCCAGAGGCACCATGGTGCATTTTCAAAATGTTAAGCTCCTCTTGAACTGTTACTTGGTTAAAAGTGGTGTTATGACACACCCACTTAGAATCGATAGTGAGAATGACCTACTGGTCCATCTGGTTGCCTTACTGTTGCAATTTCAAACTACGGAATGTTAAATTAGCCATAGGGAGACTGTGAGGGCCCTGAGAAGTTCCTTCTTGACCATCTTGCATGGATGCATATAGAGCGAACAAGTTGTAACTTTGCCTTTTTTTTTTGCGTTTTTCAATTTGTTTTTGACACAGAATACAATAATATACTCAATACTTTGTAAACTTGACCTTTGGCTCAGTACTTGGTCTGCTCTTTTTTCCCTGTGCACCAAGCCCCTTCGCCTGAAATAGCCGATCTACATGCTCACAACGCGTCTGCGACGTGTTTTGAGCTTGTAGATCTGCTATTTTCAGCTGATGTTCCCCCCCAGAATAGCGATGCGAGGGTTCAAGTGGTTGATGTAAAAATTCAAAAATAAAGTCCCTATCACAAAAAGATTTGGCGGCCCCCCTGCAGTATCTCTGAGGACACCCAAGGGGTCCCGGATCCCCTGTTGAAGACCCCTGCTCTATACTGTATACTGTAGGTCATGATATCATTTTCGGACGATAATGATTTAACGGTTTAACGTTATCTGACAGAATATTTGGTATAGAATATTTGGCGCCAATATGATGAGAACCACTATCTTTCGGTGAAAATAATCGCAAAAGCATAATTTTGCAATTATATCTGAGATACAGCACCACTATGTCCAGCTCTTTCTGAGATACCACCACATTCTACTTAAATCCAGCTCTAGTAAATCCTGTATAACAGGTTTACTTCCACTGGTGGAAACTGGTATCGGTTGATATGACTATGGAAATGATCGGTTATTGGATATCGGTCAAAATGTCAATAACGTGTCCTAATCTAGTCCTGCAGCTGTGAATAAAAAGGAGCTTTTCATTTCATGATCAATAATGATTGAATTATGCACCTGTACCTGAACCATGGCTACAAAGATTCCTGCCCTCTAACGATGACTGCTGTACCTTTTTTCTTTACAGGAAATTGGAATTAAGCTTGTGACCAACTCGGATGTGAAAAAAACATACAACTGTGACATGAACTTTTACACAGGTATGTATGTCCCTGACACTGACTAGATCCATGAGCACACAATACTGTAGTTTACTGTGATTATTCAGCTCACAGTGGTGCTGCGGTTGAAACGTTTTTTGTATGATGTGCGGTGCCCACGTTTCCCACCATTCAGACGGAAGGTTGCGACACTATTTTCAAAAGATGAAATAAAATGTCAGGACCATTTTTGGTATTGTGCTTTTTGAATACAGTTTCGTAGCTTCAAAAAAGATTCCTAACTACCAAACGCCATGCAGTTATTTATTCTACACCGTATAAACACACACATGATTTTATAAAAGAAGGAAAACAAATCCACACTAGCAAAAAAATACAAACACAAATCATATATTATTACTGATTATTTGATCAAGATATCCATGCTCAGGTGTTTACATGGCAGTCACTATAGTCAAGGTATTGGAATCTTAATAAGGTTAGGATCAGGTTAACTGCTGTTATGATTAAGGGACTGACATGTATCTGCTTGACTCAGTACATATATGTGTTGAATCACTCATTTGATACCATGGCCATCAACTACTTTATGTGACCAGAAGATATGAGACATGGAAACATGGAAAAGAACATGCATCTCGTATCATTGTGCACAGTCTATCTGATAAAGTAGTTGATGTTCATGGAATCAAGGGTATCGGTATGTGCTTACGCAAATGTGAGTGATTCAACACATGTATATGTACTGGGTCAAGCAGATAAATGCCAGTCCCATAATCATAATCATAACAACTGCTTACGTGCATGTACTGTGTATTATGTATTGGCATCACTATCATAGTCAGGATACCTTAACCACTTAAGCACAATGTTTTGCACGTTGTGAGCTTGTAGAATGTGTGACATTTTTGGATTTCTTTTGTCTATAAATATATGACCGAAATAGGGACACCTATTGTGACCAGTGTTTGGTAAAGTTACTTTTTTTCTAAAGGCTTTATTTTATTGAGGTTCTGAAAGGGGTAATTACTAATGTTGCTGTTAAAATGAACTTGTGAAGTTACAAAGATTACTGCCATTAAAAAGTAATTTGACACCTTACAGGAACTACTGAGAAAAGCAACTTCTTGGATTACTTTTGCGTTACCAACAATTTAAGCCCATGCGATTTCTTGTGCAAGTTGCTATATTGTCCAGAGAGAGAGGAGGCTACTCAATGAGCCTACTGTAGGTTTATTGACCGTATCGTCATTGCATAGCCTAGTCTACGGCCCATAATTTTTAACTCTGAAGTGTAATAACATGAATGACATACGCAATAACCCCTTTGCAGCGCTTTACAATATTGTTTGGTAAGCATAAAATCCAGTGCATTTGATGTTCTTACTCCAGTCCTTTCACCAACAAATTCAAAATAAATTGAATACTTCCACGATGTAAAGGATGACCTATCTGCCTTCTCTGAATCTCTGCCATGTCACTGCTAGCTGAATGTGCATTGCACAATTACGCATTGACACGCACACCTGCAACTTCTGTGCCTTGTCAAGGAGTAGGAAATAAACAAACGGCGCTAATCTGTTGGATGAATTTTCTTTTTCATTTGTGGCAACAGAAGGAACAGGGAAATCGTTTTTTTTTAAAAACAGATTACTTATATGAATACTTAAGTAAGTAAAACTAATGCGTTAGTTACTAGAAAGGTAATCCGATTACAGGTAGTCCAACGCTGCTTGTTACAGTACATTCCTTGACTGGTTAAGTGTCAATCAGCTTTTTTCCTTTAATATATGAAGAGTATGAGAGTCTGGTGTCTGGAGACCCTGCAGAGCAAGAGGAAATGGCATTTGGCCAAACAGATGATGCCTCACCACCTAAGAAGACCTTTAGAACATACTTTCCTGAGACCTGGATCTGGGACTTGGTCTCTGTTGGGTAAGTGTGCACTTTGTAACACTGTGATTCAATATGTGTCACAGATTACGTAGACTCACCGATCCCGATGGCATTCAACACAATGCAAGTGGAGACCGCAGCAGACACCGGATCTTCAAGACTTCACGGGGAGTCGAAGGAAACCGTCAGGACTCACTTCCCTGAGACCTGGATCTGGGATCTGGTGGCTGTTGGGTAATATTCAGTAGCTCTCTTTATTCAGCAAGGACGGATGCGACTTGACATTATTAACACTTTCAGTGTTGATATTGTAATGCCACATCTGCTGTCTCACTACTTGCAGTGTTAATCTTGTTTTAGAATAGAATAATTGTATTGGCAGTTTAAAAGAATCATAACAATGTCACCATTTAGAAAAATGTAGATTATACACAAAAAAAAGCCGAAGCTTGTTTCCAGATCCTTTGCATTGCTCCATGCCCCCATTTAAGACCATAAAGCTGTTTACACTCAAAATATGGGTGTAAACTGCTTAGTGAATCGGGCCCAATGACAAATATAGCGATGTCCTCCTGACAGGCTGGACAACATTGAGTGGAACATTTTATATATAATATTGATCTCATCTGAACAAGTTACTTTGTTACACAAAGGAGAAGTATATCTTGTTTTTTTTATCTTGCCGATTGTCTCCTTCGTTAAAAGTGAAATTATATAATTTCAATCAACTAGAGGGTGCTTGTGTTCAGTTCGGTTTTATTTTCAGTTCCTTTGGACAAGTGTGTGTGTGTGTGTGTGTGTGTGTGTATATATATATAATTAATGCATTTGGTTAATATATTTACAATAGTATTCATAATAATCATAATAACAATCGAAGTGTCAATCATAACAATTGTCCAAGTCCCTGAAAAAGGGTTTGGGAGAAGCATTAAGCTTGTCGAGCCCAACCCCTAAGCCAAATTCCAATACCGAAAATCTCGGCCACTCACTCACTCCCACTCAGTCACTCCGACCTCGAACCGGAAGTAGTCAGATTCCAGTTGTTCATTTGCTTCTTGGAGGAGGCGAGTCGAGTGGAGGAGGCGAGGAGGCTCTCCGCTTCTGCATTGAGCGAGTGTACATGAAGTGTACGCTCGAGCTGTCTCCACAGCTCCTCGCGGCAGACTTCCGCATCACGTGTACACGTTTTTTTTCCCCCCTTCCCCCGTGACGTATACATGGTCCTCCTCCACATGTGGCCATACAAACAATGCTTGAAACCCGAAACCATGCCGAAAACATGCCCCCCCCCAACACGCCACTGGCTTTATTGCGTTGTATGATATAAAGCATAATACAATTATACATTGTAATATATTGTGCACACTTATTCTGTCTCAAAAGCTGATAGTTTCTCTTCATGCATGCCTCAATGCAGTGCACGGACTACTATAACTGACTGTGACAAAGATTATGTTAACATTGTTAACTTCTGGGACGAAGAAAAAGAAAAGAAAACGGGTGGAAAACGGAACGCTCGTCCTAAAACACACTGCCCCATTTTTTTTCGCGGGCTGAGGCTGCCGGATTTGACCCGGGGCGAGGATGTTTTAGGACGAGAGGTGCGCGAGCAGCGCGATGGTGAAGAAGGACCCGCCGATATTTTATTTTTGCTTGATATTGTTTGATGGCGAAACAATCATGACTGATACACATGAAAGACGACCCTTCACAGCTAATAGAGAATTTTACATTTTAATAATCGGTTCAGAATGAGTACGGCTATATGTGAACCTGTTTCTGCTATAAATATGCATCCACCGTTCTGCGCGCCCCTCGGCTGCGACGTTTCCTTTTTGCCACGCATCTACACTTCATGGAGTACATTTTTGTACTGGGGTTCTGGGGCCTGTACGAGAAAAAAGAGGGACAGGTCAGGATTAAATTCATAAATGTAAGCTCATCCTGGCGCTTCATTCACTATTTCAGGAATAAATGACTTTGCACAACAATATTAACTAAAGATAACGATGTGGCCATCCATCCACATTGATGAATTGTCTATTCTTATATTCTGTATTATTCTATACCTGCATATTATTCTATGCATGTATATTTTCATCCACGGCTCTGGTCCAGCTGTGTGAGACATCATAACTGATCGCGGAATTTGCCGTCGCTTTGAAATGACGCTGAGTGCATTCCGATCCTTTGAGGGCAACCGGTCGACCACTCCCTCCTCGCAAATAATCCTCGGCTCCTCGCAGGGGCAGGGCTTAGGCGCGAGTGGAGGAAGCGAGGAGAGTAAGCGAGTGACCGAGCTTTGGGGAATGGAATTTAGCTCTAGTGTCGAGCCCAACCCCAGTGTTCATGTGGTGCAACTAAAAACTGCGTAACATTTCTACTGACTACTATGCTAGGATAAAATAAACTGGATATATCTGTAGGAAATGTTGAAAATAATGTTTTTTCTCAACGCAACTGAGGTAGCTTGTTTTGAAAAGTTCACTCCACGATGGAATCACAGACTTGCTTTTTTACCCTCTACGCAAAATGTCTTTGCCAATCCACAAGCGCTGTGAGCCTGTAGATCTGGTATTTTCTCCGAACGTTCATGCAGAATAGGGATGCTACGGTTCATGTGGCTAATCATTAATGTGTTTGTCCAAGTACAGGGTATATGGGGTCCCACAGGGCTGTGTCTTGTCACCCATCCTCTTCTCCATACACACAAACGAAATCACCTGCAATAACAACAGACTGTCACTTTTTAAATATACTGATGACATTGCCCTAGTGGCCCCCCTGACAGAGGAGTGCTCCCTGTCCACATACAGGCAGTATGTGGACACTGTGTGGTCCTCTGGCTCAAGGAGAGCTCACTTGAACTGAGCATCAGCAAGACCAAGCAGCTGTGTTGTAGGGGCGCTGGGCACCTGATACCTGTCTGTGGACCACTCGGGCTGGAAGGGCAGGAGGGGGAACCGGTTGAGACCTTAAGTACCTGGGCACCTTTCTTCCACACAATATGTGGACGGTGTCTACAAAAAAGACAGACAGGACATTTTAACTGCAGTATACTTACTGGTCACTCATCGAATTGCATTGGGTCCTGCGGGTACCACGGGATCCCTATGCAGTGCTCTACAGAGTACCTCTGGCCAAAAAGAAAGCTCACTGCAATATCCATTTTTTTTTTCTTGTTTTAATGCAGCTCTGCTCTGCACTCCTGCTCTTAATTATACAAAATGTGTGTTTTTTCTTTTTTTAAGTTTTTTTTTTTTTGTCTGTCATGAGTGTATGTATTTTAAATTGTTCGGGAGCCCCTAACCTAGACAATTATCTATCCCTAATAACGTTTTTTGAATCTTGAATTTATGTAGTTAAAATACATTGTTGGTTTGTGCTACAGAGACACTGGATCATTGAGTTTGGAGCAGATGGTTCCTGACACCATTACCAAGTGGGCTGCTGGGGCCTTCTGTACATCGTCCTCTGTAGGCCTAGGTCTGGCTCCCAACACTGCACTGACCGCCTTCAAGCCATTCTTCATCAGTCTGACCCTACCCTACTCCGTCATCAGGGGAGAAGTGTTCACACTCAAAGCTACGGTGTTCAACTACCTCTCCACATGCATTATGGTACGTCTAGAGTACAAAACTTAATTTACTTTATTTTCCTTTACTTTATTTTCCTTTCGGAAGTTCATTTGTGCAGTAAAAACAACATTCAGACACGATACACAGATGCCCAGATCAAACTGGCCTAAAAATATGGCTGTCCTCAAATTACAATTGGACTATCCCCTATCAGCTTGCGCCCCAGAGAGCCAAATGCGCTCCCTCAGTGGGCTCCACGGAAGGAGCCTGTGGGAGTGGCATCCTCTGCCCCCCACCCCTCTTTTTCTGTAAATATATCTTTTGCTGCTATTGGTTTTGTACTGAAATGTATTGTATGCCTTGTTGATGAATTGAGTACAATGGACCACAATGGAAACAAACCCCCTGGAGCTTTTTGTGTTATCCTTTTAGCATAGCTTTGTTGACTGTACTACCGTACTGTTAACACACTTGTTAATAAAGTATTCAATCAATCAGTCAAAGGCCACCCATTGTGATGCTGGATTTCTACAATGTGGAAAGGACTTGCTGTTTTATTTATATACTATTTTATTTATATATTATGTTACTGACTTAAGTGTTTTTTCTGTTGTTGCGTTCTGTGCAGGTGCAGGCCACTTTGAGCGAATCGGATGACTACACCGTCAAACAGTGTGATGGCTGTGTGTATACCCTGTGTCTGTGTGGGGAAGAGTCTCACACATTCAACTGGATTGTGACACCTACCGCTCTGGGTGAGTCACACTATTCACTCTATTCACTTAACTCAGATCTACCCAGTTCAGCCCTGTAGAAACACATTTCCCTGGGACAATTTGATGTTCAAAACATTCTTTTGAAACTCCTCTCCTCTTTGTTCATTCATTATGGTAGTCTCTTAACAGCACATAGTGTGCTGTTAAGTATTTTATGGTTTCCTTTGTTAATGGATCATCAAATATTTGATTTGGCTAGCTGGCAGTGAACAACGAGTCAGCGATGCCAAGTGAGTGTTGGCACAATGGGGAAAAAGCGAGAGAAAGTAATTTATCTTTGCCACAAACATATACAGGACAGAGAATTTGGGCATATTTTGAGCATACCTGTAGTTGCGACTGGTGATTTAATCATGATTCATTAATTAATAATCTGTCATTAATCTGATTATTTAATTATTAATCCGTCATTAATCTGATTACATTTTAATCATTTGACAGCCCTAAAATACTGTGTGTGTGTGTGTGTGTGTGTGTGTGTGTGTGTGTGTGTGTGTGTGTGTGTGTGTGTGTGTGTGTGTGTGTGTGTGTGTGTGTGTGTGTGTGTGTGTGTGTGTGTGTGTGTGTGTGTGTGTGTGTGTGTGTGTGTGTGTGTGTGTGTGTGTGTGTGTGTGTGTAAATATGCAGTGTACTGTATATATATATACACACACACACACACACACACACACACACACACACACACACACACACACACACTCTCTAGAGGTTCGTGCCGCTATGCAGCCCTCACATCTAGCAGACATACTGTCTTCTTCAGTGATTTCTATTTCCTACAGTTACAGCACCTCCACACCCACATAGATGTTCAGATAAAAACAGAATCTCTTTCACAGGTATGTAGTCAAGGTAGGACCCGGTAAGTCAAGATAACTGGTGTGAATCATGCGTGCTGACAGCTCAGTCCCTTGCTGCTGCCTAAAGAACCAACTTGTTCTCCTAACGTTGATCTTTGCACGGCCTGAAACCCAAGGATTTCAGGCTGTCAGCCTCCATCAACGGAGATGAAGACAACGATCTGGGATGAATACCTGATTGCACTTTGCCCCCCCGCCCGTCCTCTGAGGAGCGCTGACAATCACTTGTACTAACGAGTCAGGTAGTCTCTTTCTCTGACGAAATGCGAGGAAACCTCTCTTCTCTCCAGAGGGGGCAGAGATGTGTAGTTGTCCTCTATGATCGTGATTGAAGGAGGTTAGAAGGTAGGATTTGAAGGAGGGTAGGAGTTAGGGGAGAGGAGAGGGAACAAGTGAAGGAGAGGGGTGTTAGGGGGAAGTTTTTTCATTCTTCTATTTTACATACCCTGACTGTTTTTACATTTGGTGGTTTTACATAAACCATAATGGCTTGCAGCTCTACATTTTAATGCTTGCTGGAAAAGCTGTCCTGCCAGTACCTGAATCCAATTTGAGCTCTAATCCCTGTCTCATTAAAAAGTGCTCACACAAACATACAGTTTTTCCGTACATACCTCTGTTTGTGTCATGTTTTTCTTCCAGTATATTGTTAATGTAACGCTAATTTGCTAAACCAGATTAAATTATGGAGACTACTGTAGCATGTAAACTCAGCTAATATATACATATATGGTGGCCATAGATATGTTGTATTCGTTAATTAGTTCCCATATGGTGGACATAGATACGTAAAGTAGTATTCGTTTTGTGTCAGTTTTGCCTTAATTCTCAGGCTCATTATTTCCCATTAAACTCCAAACAGAATGAAAACAACTTCCCAAGATGTCAAGTTTGGTTAATGAAGGTACTCTATAAAACTATCCCCATGAATGCAATATGCGCACTCATATTTTATAAAGTTAGACTAAAATATTTAGTCTGTTTTGAAATATTCAATTCAAATTAGGGAAATTGGTGGAAAAAATCTAAAAGGTAATACAAATTGCTGGAGGTAATTGCAAAACACACCGGGAATGGAAGAAATGAGCTGGTATTTTCCATACGTTAATAAAATATTAGGAGAGAGAATGAGGGTGAGTTGCCATGGTGAAACAGAAAACGGAGACTGAGGAGAAAGAGGGGAAGGAGAAAGAACATGGAAGACTTTAATCCATAAGGAGGGAAATGCAGATTAGCCTAAATACACAGATTGAATGACGGGGTGTCAGCAGAATGAACCGTAATCAATAAGTGTGTGTGTGTGTGTATGTGTGTGTGTGTATGTACAGGTAAGGTGAGTCTGAAGGTCAGCGCTGAGGCCCTGAGGACAGAACAGCTGTGTGGTAACGACATAGCGACTGTCCCTGAGAAAGGACAGAAGGACACAGTGATCCGCCCCCTGCTTGTGGAGGTCAGTGTCTGAAAATAAAATAAAATAAACACTTGCACACTATAGGGCCCAAATTGTGTGTGTGTGTGTGTGTGTGTGTGTGTGTGTGTGTGTGTGTGTGTGTGTGTGTGTGTGTGTGTGTGTGTGTGTGTGTGTGTGTGTGTGTGTGTGTGTGTGTGTGTGTGTGTGTGTGTGTGTGTGTGTGTGTGTGTGTGTGTGTGTGTGTGTGTGTGTGTGTGTGTGTGTGTGTGTGTGCGCATTTGCGTGTAATGACTTCTCATTTGTTTGCATCAGTCTGACAAACCGTTGATTTTTTTCTGTTACAATTTTGTTTACAGTCCAAACATCATACTATAGATAAATACTTAACGTACTTTGTGTGTGATTAATGTCTGTGTTTTATTAATGTCTGTTGGTTTTCCCCAGGCTGAAGGAGTACCAGAGACCAGCACCCACAATGCATTCCTCTGTCCTGCAGGTCAGCATACAGAGACATTAAACAACAACAGTTTGATGATGAAGTTCCTATTAGCTCTATAACTGTATTAACCACTTGAACCCTAACATCCCTGTTCTAGGGACATTTTCCGAGAATAGCAGATCTACTGTACAAGCTTGTAGATCGTCTATTTTCTGCGATTATGTAATCATTGTGACAGGCCTATATATGTAACCCTCAACAAACATTTCCCCATTACTACATACAGTGCAATTGTATGATCTAATAATTCTTGAACATTTTAACATCACACAATGCACACATTCTCCCCAAAAGTATAAACAACCCCTTGGAATGAAGTCTTCTCTTCTAAATGTGACCCTCTGACCCCAATGTCTCCCTGTTGTCCGACCCTTGCCCTCCTTCTGCAACCCTTAACCAACCCTCTACCCACCAATCCATCTGTCTGTGGCTTTCATCGCGTTGGTTTGGTGCAGAAGGTGAACCAGTGGAGGAGGAGATCTCTCTGAAGCTCCCTGATCAGTTTATAGTCGGGTCACCCAAGGCCTTCGTCTCTGTACTGGGTCAGTAAGATCTACTTATTAAACTAAATAGTTGTACACGCAGAATTTGTGAATTTGGTAAATCATCCATATACTGTAGCACCTTTTATCCAACAGCCTTACAATGTGTATTACATTCACACGCATTAAAATGCCACAAAAGTAAGGTAAATGAAGGTACTGTAAATGCCACAAAGTTGAATCTTGTGAACATTCAACTTTGTCCAGTCCAACATTCCACGTAGGACTAATATCCTAATATTTACACACATGCACAGACACACAGACTCCCCAGATATGGATACGGTTGGGTAAGATCAATCTCATTTTGAAGAGCATTATTCAGTGCAAATCTGCATATTTATTGGAACAAATTGCTCTCAAGGACATTCCAGCCCCCGTTTTCTGGAAATCTGACCATAATCTTCCATGAACATGATTCCTGCCCTCTTCTTCTCATTCCTATTCATTCTCTGCTCATTCTTGTACTAGATTACAGGGGAACTTTGCTGATATTTAACGTGAATCCTATTGTTCCGTTTTGATGAGAAGTGAAAATCTGTCAACACTTGCCAATACATTGTGTCGAGAGCTCACACTGGAAAATCACTGAAAATGTTTCAACAAGGTTTGTGTAGGTGTTGGGAAGAGATCCCCTTTAATACTATGTAAATTGTCCTGTACTGCAGTACAACATTCTTCACACAACACATATACAAGGTAAACTGGTTCTGTACCCCAGACTCAGAGGCTCGCACCTGCTGTGCAAGTATCTCATCTTTTTTTGGAGATTTTTGTCCCTCGTATGTTTAGTTTTGTACTTATCTTCTAAATGTTAATTCCCTCTAATGTAATATAGCTTAATCGATACCCTGATTCTGTCTGCTCTGCTTACATGAAACTTTCATTCTTTTTTCTCTTTTTTTGAATATCTTCGATTTTATCCACTTTATATACATACTGTATATTTGATCTAATCATCTATATTTATTAACCTTCCCTAGGTGACCTGATGGGAAGAGCCATGAAGAACCTGGACAAGCTGCTGGCGATGCCGTACGGCTGTGGAGAGCAGAACATGGTCCTGTTCGCTCCCAACATCTACATCCTCAGATACCTGCAGAGCACCGGACAGCTCACCAAAGACATCCAGGACAGAGCCACACGCTTCCTGGAGAGTGGTGAGCCCATAACTGAACTTTAAGCTGTATTTTATACTTCATCGTACAGTGGTATTAGCAGATCTACAAACTCCCCCAAAAATATTTTTGAACATTTTCGCCTATAATGACTTACCCAAAATAGGGATACCAGGTTGAAGATGGTTAACCACTTGAATCCTAGCATTCCTATTCTCAATTCAATTCAATTTTATTAAAGTGTCAAATCACAACAAGTTGTCTCAAGACACTTTACATGTAGAGAAGAGACCCGACAGTCCCACCCTGAGCAAGCAATTTTGCTTGCTCAGGGTGAAATTATTCTGGGGAGAACATTAGCCGATAATGGCTCATCTGCAAGCTTGCAATGCGAGACATTGTGAGCTTGTAAGGCAAAGCGACTTTATTTGTATTTAGCACATTTCAACAAGGCAATTCAATGTGCTTTCCATAAAATATTAAGCAAAGGAAACGCATTATGAAAGGACATTATAATACAAAATAAACAAAGGTGTTATCTGTTAGCTATTTTCAGCAAAGAGATCTGGTGTAGAGGGGAAAAGAGTGGGCAAGTATCGAGCCAACTCGGTGCAGTTTACTTAAGTAGAGGGTTTAAGTTATAAATCAAAGAGTGGTTTTCAGGTTGACCATGAATTCAGGACCACATACTGTTCTTACATTTGAGTGTGATAAAGTAGATAAAAGAGCTGATAAGGGTCTTAAATCCTGCTCTATGTTAATTAAAACTATTTGTAGTTAAACAGCTGAAAACCCTGTGTAAAAAGGATGAGACGAAATCAAAGACAGACACAGGCCGGTTCTCAAATTAAAAGGTTGACATTGTATTAAGAGAAAGAATCAATCCACGAGGCACCGTACAGGTACAGCAAAAATATCTCTCTGCCTCAACAGTCAATGATCACAACAGTTATACACAAAGTAAGTTGTTTGATTTGATTTTGATTTGATTTGGATCTCTTTTAGCCGAGGCTAATCTTCCAAGAGTCCAGCAAGCAGAAATACAATACATTACATACGTACAGTGTACAATACTGATAAAAATTACAATAAACATATTGCAACATACCATAATGTAAAAACAGTACCAATATACAGAGTTACACAATAAAAAGATGTAACTCATCTCACATACACACCTACTACTAGGCCTTAGGCCTGTTGCACCTAAGGGATGACCATGGATATACCCATGGTGGACTATGCATGGCAGAGGCGTCCTCCTCCCTGAGCCAGGCCTAGACCTGACCGCATACCATTGTAAAAACTATTTATTACTATAGAAATAGGACACAGAAGAAAAAAGCACGTTGTTATCAGCTCTGACGATGACATCTGGCCATGAGGAGCCTTGCTCGTAGGTTGAGACTTTGGCGAGACCTTGGCTCTGACCGGCGTCGCTGGAGGTGTTGTGGCTTTGTCATAGATGGTCAAGTTAACTCCAATTAGCTGTTATTGTATTCCTCCAGAGATAATCAGTGACCTCGGCTGGGCCTGTGCGCTGTGCAACTCAAAACACATGCAGTCTCTAGAGGAAAGGAGAGAACTAATACTAGGATTAGTTCCAGACCACCTTGAACTTAATAAAATCATAGCATTGGTAGGCAAACTTGAGTTATGCAGAGATGGCACACTAAAATAGGATACAATGGCATATATATCAATATTGTCGACAAAATACATAGTTTTATACCTATCAGAGTGAGTAGGTTTTTTTTGTTGTTGTTGTTTGTTGATATACTGCATGTTTATGGGTGATACAGGGTATCAGAGAGAGCTGAACTATAAACATGATGATGGTTCCTACAGCGCCTTTGGGAAGAGCGACAAATCTGGCAACACCTGGTCAGTATGATGAGTCTCAGTTATTATGTCAGCCACACTGTTATTCTGATTAGCATTCATAATAATGTGCCAATCAGTAGGCCTTACATTAATTCCACATAGGAACTCTCTGCAATTTTCTCTGAAGACCCTTTCTAAAATGCATGAATAAATGGATGCATATTTGTCCACAAAGTTTTCAATTAAACTACTTTTAGATTAATCTTTACTACTGGTGTGTAGCTCTGTATGGGTGAAGTGTGTAGCTGGGTATGGGTGTAGTGTGTAGCTGTGTACTGTATGTGTCTTGTGTGTAGCTGTGTAGCTGTGTATGGTGTAGTGTGTAGCTGTGTATGGTGTAGTGTGTAGCTGTGTATGGGTGTAGTGTATAGTGTAAGATCATGTTGGGTCGCTGTGGGTGCAGGCAGAGCCAAATGTGAGACAGCTCGCCATTTGCAGCCGTTATATAATCGCCATGAAAGCAGGGTTCATTTAAAGGTTACCACAACCATTAGTCATGGTCAGCTTTGGTGTGTGTGTGTGTGTGTGTGTGTGTGTGTGTGTGTGTGTGTGTGTGTGTGTGTGTGTGTGTGTGTGTGTGTGTGTGTGTGTGTGTGTGTGTGTGTGTGTGTGTGTGTGTGTGTGTGTGTGTGTGTGTGTGTGTGTGTGTGTGTGTGTGTGTTGCGCCCAGGCTGACTGCTTTTGTGATGAAGTCATTTGCTGGGGCCAAACCATTCATCTTTGTGGACCCCAACCACGTTGAGGATGCCAAGTCGTGGCTGGCTTCTCACCAGAATAAGGACGGCTGCATCAACTCAGTGGGGAAACTGTTGAACAACGGAATGAAGGTTTGTGACCTGTATTTAGCTGACAGAGCATAGCAGTGCTGTTGGCAGAGCCAGTAAATATGCTGCTGATAATTAGCCATTCTGGCTCAAGACTTCTGTTGGATGTCAGTAACACAACACAGCTTGAGCTGTGGGATATCCCTAAAACACACACACACGCATGCACGCACAGACCCAGACTTTTTCAAATGTGTAGTTGCATTACACTCAGCAGTGAATGCTTATTTGCAGATGACCATAACGCAATGCAGACTGTAAGCAAGTACAGAGAGTATAGGTAAATGTTCAGAATATTAAAAAGTTAACATACAAGTATGTATTGTACTGTACATATTATATGACAATGGATAGATAGAAATACAACTATGAGTAGATTATTATATTATAGAATGTGTGCAAATGTATGCAAACTGACAAATAAAACATGAATTTGCCTTGAAGGCATCCTGTTGACAGCTTGTAGAATTTCTACAGTACATACTGTATTAACACTAACCCAGACAGACTTTAGGGAACAAAATCTGCCAACTGGAGAGAAAATTGCCTGTGCCCAGACTTTAGTATCGTGTCAGACTATACGCTGTAGATTCTAATGTCTGTCTGGGCCATATTGCCATAGGAGTGGAAGAAATAGAGTACCATAGACAGTAGGTCTACAGAATTGGACGCTTCTGCATTTGTGATGCATGTGCAATGTTGTGCGACTTTTTGAGCACATTAAGCCCCTCAAAAATGTGATTAATTTGTACTTAGAATAATAATAACTAATTCCTTTCATTTAAAAAAGTACTTCACACTGGTCCAGTGCTCGGCCCTATGCAAATGATAATAATGAATAAAAAAACATGGACGTTTTTAGCTGGATAGCTTATGAGCAAACTAATGGTGCGTTCCCACCGAAAGTATTTTCAAGCGGCGCGATTAAATACAAAGTCAATGCAAAGACGCGACTTGGCACGTCTTTGCATCGAGCGGTGCGAACGAAACGTTTCATCGCCTTGGTATCTTCACTCCAGGTGGAAAATCCCAACTGAGGCGACGTTCGTTTCCCCCCACCAACACTGACCAGTGCGACCAAAGTGGAGTGATTCAAGCTAATAGATATTTTATTTTTCGGTGGGAACGCACCTTAACAGCTGTTTTCACTGATAGTTGTTTCCCACAGAAGTTTACAGAGTATGGGACGCTCAGGGTGTTACTGAATGAAAGTGTCTCTAGCCTGTAAACATAACTCTGACTGCTGGTGGTGGTTCTGTCTACAGGGAGGAGTGAGTGATGACATCTCTCTGACAGCCTACATCACAGCTGCTCTACTGGAAGTGAATCCCGACACCACAGTGAGTTTCTACATCATGCTGCACCGTCTAGTTCTGTTGCTTACAGACTGGTACACGCCCAACCTGGCCATTAAATAACACAAAGTTTTCATTGATCTGTACTTTGTCCGCCACCTTTACAGAACTTGATGGTGTGGATGTTGTCATATGTACATAGAAAATGATCCTATTATGGGAAAAATATTAATGACCAAACAGGGTGAAGTGTTGACACATTTATTGAAGAAGATTCTTGCATAAAAACAGCATAACTGCATTATAGACCAGGCCTCGGGCCCCAGCAGGGGGAAAGCACCCAGAGCACCAATCTCATACCCTTCTTATAGTTGTCCACTCTAACAAAGATGCTGTCCTTGAATGGTCATATTCTATGTACAGGCATGTTACACTTCTTGGCAACATCAATGGTATCGCTGAACCAGCTAGAAACAGAATAGTGGAAATAGACCTTGGAACAATTGTTGAATAGATCCTAATGACGGCAACAGGAGCTGTGACAAGACCCCTGCTGTGAAGTTAACTCTCTATGTTCCAAATACAATTAGATAGCCAAGAAATTATTTTGATCAGATTGGTATTCTAAAAATTCTATTATAATTCTCTAACCTGATCCAGAGACCAATATAGACCAGAACCTAAATGTTCTAATTACATCTTTACATATTAATATATCTAATCCTATAAGAAACTGATGTCAAACGAACTGTGATCAATAACACAACATGGTCCTTGCTGCTATTCTTTGATTATTACTTTTTCCAGCTTGGCTATTGTTTATATCAATGGTTCTCAACCTTTTCTGGTCAGGGCCCACTTGAAAATATTTTTATTGTATGATAAATCAATCAACTTTTTGTATGTAGGCTTATTTATATTGTTGTTTATTACATACACAACTGTGTCATCAAAATTGCATGTCTGTCATATCGTGTGTGAGAGAGTATAACCAGCTTGCTTAAAATTAGGTGTATTTGTGATGTTGGTCAATGAAATTAAGTCATCTCTTGTGTGTCTGTTGTATCAGGACCCTGTGGTACAGAAGTGTCTGACCTGTCTACTGCAAGCGGCAGAAGGTAAACTGGACAACAGATACACTACAGCCCTGCTGGCTTACACCTTCACCTTGGCTGCGAACCAGGAGATCAGACTCAGACTCATCACCTCCATGCACGAACAGGCCATCGTTGAAGGTAGGGCAGCAAAGTGTTACACTAGATTTATACGTAGTTGCACACCAGTGCACCAAAAATACATGTAGATCTGGTATTTTGGGTGCACAACCTAGTATAACTTCGACTTTAGCCTCTGAAGATGAAGGCTATTTGATTTTGATTTTATTTGGATCTCTTTTAGCCGAGGCTAATCTTCCAAGAGTCCAGCAAGCAGAAATACAATACATTACATACGTACAGTGTACAATACTGATACAAATTACAATAAACATATTGCAACATACCATAATGTAAAAACAGTACCAATATACAGAGTTACACAATAAAAAGATGTAACTCATCTCACATACACACCTACTACTAGGCCTTAGGCCTGTTGCACCTAAGGGATGACCATGGATACCCATGGTGGACTATGCATGGCAGGGGCGTCCTCCTCCCTGAGCCAGGCCTAGACCTGACCGGATACCTAACTATTTATTACTATAAAAATAGGACACAGAAGAAAAAAGCACGAATCATTAAACAAACATCCAAATTATTGCAATGAGTTCCATATTTTGACCGCCCTAAAAATAAAAGATCT
Organism: Gymnoscopelus microlampas; assembly: GCF_963454915.1. Lineage (NCBI taxonomy): Eukaryota > Metazoa > Chordata > Actinopteri > Myctophiformes > Myctophidae > Gymnoscopelus > Gymnoscopelus microlampas. The sequence continues at coordinate 50,003,776 of NC_139945.1, read as the reverse complement.
GCTTCCCATGATAGTTTTTATTTTAGGTATAACATAGTGGTTTTTGCATCTTGATCTTGTGTTGACCAGATGACTGTCACGAACTAATGTCAACCGATTCCTTACACTAACTGGCTTGTTAGACACATTAATCTTTGTAATCAGTGCAAAAGATTGCTGTCTCACACATTCAGATACTGTGGGCCATCCCATTATGCTTTGACCGAACCGTACCAATTTCATATCCACATCTTAAGACCATTCTTGCTGCCCTGTTCAATGTGATCTGCAGTCTCTTAATGTCTCCAAGAGCTGCATTGCCCCAGACTGCAACAGCAGTAATTAATGTGACTATAAATTAAGCTATGAGATATTATTTTTAAAGTATCCCTAGGGAGAAGCCCTGCAATACGTCCCACCATTCCCGATAATTTCAACACCTTTTTCGATATATCTGTAATATGGGCTGTCCACGAGAGGTTGTTTTGTATTTTAATTCCCAATAACTTAACCTCCGATACCTCGCCAATTTGAACCCCACCATGTGATAGGCTCCATGGCCCCAATCTCTTTCTCTTTCTATTTGTACGTATAACCATGTTTTTAGTTTTATTAGTATTTAATACCAGTTTATTGTTATCTATCCATTCTGCAACACGTTTAAAATCATTTGTCAAATATTCATGTAATTGGGTTTGTGACTGAGCCACTGCAGTGATGGTAGTGTCGTCAGCAAACATATGTGCACTTGAGTCGACTAATACTAATGGAAGATCGTTTGTGAATATGATATATAACAGAGGCCCAAGACAACTCCCTTGCGGGATGCCGCAGTTGGTAAAGCGTGGAGAGGAGTATGAGCCGTTGACATAGACGGACTGCTTCCTGCCATACAGATAGGATTTCATCCAGTTGATAGAAGTTTGACTGAAACTTGACTTGACTTAATTTTTTAATTAAAATTGTGTAATCGATCAGGTCAAACGCTGCAGTAAAATCTAGGAAGGCTATCCCATACTGAAAGCTCTTTGTTTGAAATTAATGTGTACAAAATAAATATTTTAGTTAAAATATATGGAAGCAAATATAAATGAAAATACAAATCCTTCCTTGCCATTTAATACAATTTCAGGTACAAATACAGGTAGGGATACAGAAATGTAAAAGTGAAAAGTCATAAATATGAACTCTTGCGATCGTACCTACAGATGGTAGTCGTCACTGGGAGAGAGCCGAAGGCCCCACTAAAAAACTGGATTCCCTGGCGGTGGAGATGACATCGTATACACTACTGGCCTTGCTCTCCGGCGGTAACGCCACCATTTCAGACTTTGGCCTGGACTACGCAGCTGGCATCGTCCGATGGCTGGCCCAGCAGCAGAACCCTTGGGGTGGCTTTGCCTCCACACAGGTACAGTAGTAACAGTCTTCTTACTTCTCTTAACCACCTAAACCCCCTAGACTTAGTAAACTCGACCTGAGTTATGTCTGTTCTTTTTTTTTTCTGTCTAAAAACTTGCTGCGCTCCGGGAGCTGAACGGATGGTGCATTGAGCACATAATTGTCGGCGCCAAGGTTCAATTCCGTGTGGAGACCTCTTGTTGCATGTTTTTACACTTTATCCTGAGCTTCCTGTCTCTCTGCACACATCTAAATAAATCACACACGGAAAAACCCAACTATATACTTAAAGGACCATATCGGCTGTCTGCCATGTTCAGCCCACTGACTCTGACTCGCGCTATACTGTATGTGACATTACTGCTGACAGTTTTTCCAAAGTATAACGATTTTTTAGGAAGCCATTGGAAGGCATTTTATTCAGTACTTGTATAGACTTGAGATATCCAACACACAGAATGTCATTGCATGGTTATTTGTCCAAGTTACTGTGCATTATCTTTACATTTTAGTGCATTTTAAAGTGCAGATTGATTTCAAGAGTGTTGCCGAAAATAGTAGCTGGAGAAAATGTATATTTATGACCTAAATTCAAATGTATATACCACATAATATCGTTTAGCTAACATTTACTCAGTGATTCAGGTTCAGAACTGTGCAGAAAAAAGGAAACAAATGTGAAATCTAAAAATAAAGCCATTAATGGCTTTACTAAACCACCAACATGTCATTGTATATTCACAGCCAATGCCAAAACCACATTTGGGGTAGATTTGATGCTGTATTCTTCATGATTTTTTATCATTTCTTTGTCAAATCGGCTTCTCCTGCAAACTTTGAAAGCCAATCATAGCCAATCGGAATGGAATATGAAAAATCTGAAAGATATTTCCTTTGCCTACTGGAAGTGTGCATGCAAAGTTTGACACTGATCGGTCCAGCGGTGTCCGAGATTAGACAGATGGGCGGACACACGGACAAGGGCAAAAACATGCTGTAGTCTTTGTCTCCTGGCCCTCCGAAGACAATTATCCCTTTTGTAATAGTAACCCCTCTTCCTATATCTTTGACGGCCAGGACACAGTGGTAGCACTTCAGGCATTGGCCATGTTCGGTGCTGCCACCTACAGTCCTGGGGGAAGCAGTACGGTGAAAGTGAGCACATCAACAGGTCTGGTGACAGAGTTCAGTGTGGACGAGAGCAACAGACTGCTCTACCAGGAGGAGGAACTGACCCAGCTCCCATGGGACTACACAATCAAAGCGCAGGGACAGAGTTGTGTCCTCACTCAGGTAACTAATAATTCATAGCGGTAACTTATAGATACCAATAGATCAGTGGTTCTCAAACCTTTTCATGTCAAGGACCCCCAAATTGATATGCATTTGTCAGCGGACCCCCCATCAGAAAATATTTTGTACCAGGGACACCCATAAGAGAAGATTTACACAGTTAAACTTTAAGGTTGCTAACTTGCTATTGGTCTTCAATTCATTATTAAAAAAGCATTGTACAGCCAGTAGGAGATATGTACTTCATGTAATGTTTTGTTTTGTTTTGTTTGGTCGGTATTTTGATTTTATTTTATTTTATTTGGATCTCTTTTAGACAAGGCTAATCTTTCAAGAGTCCAGCAAGCAGAAATACAATACATTACATACGTACAGTGTACAATACTGATAAAAATTACAATAAACATATTGCAACATACCATAATGTAAAAACAGTACCAATATACAGAGTTACACAATAAAAAGATGTAACTCATCTCACATACACACCTACTACTAGGCCTTAGGCCTGTTGCACCTAAGGGATGACCATGGATACCCATGGTGGACTATGCATGGCAGGGGCGTCCTCCTCCCTGAGCCAGGCCTAGACCTGACCGCATACCATTGTAAAAACTATTTATTACTATAAAAATAGGACACAGAAGAAAAAAGCACGAATCATTAAACAAACATCCAAATTATTGCAATGAGTTCCATATTTTGACCGCCCTAAAAATAAAAGATCTGCTTCCCATGATAGTTTTTATTTTAGGTATAACATAGTGGTTTTTGCATCTTGATCTTGTGTTGACCAGATGACTAACTAATGTCAACCGATTCCTTACACTAACTGGCTTGTTAGACACATTAATCTTTGTAATCAGTGCAAAAGATTGCTGTCTCACACATTCAGATACTGTGGGCCATCCCATTATGCTTTGCAGTTCAACCGTACCAATTTCATATCCACAACCTAAGACCATTCTTGCTGCCCTGTTCAATGTGATCTGCAGTCTCTTAATGTCTCCAAGAGCTGCATTTCCCCAGACTGCACAGCAGTAATTAATGTGACTATAAATGAAGCTATGAGATATTATTTTTAAAGTATCCCTAGGGAGAAGCCCACCATTCCCGATAATTTCAACACCTTTTTCGATATATCTGTAATATGGGCTGTCCACGAGAGGTTGTTTTGTATTTTAATTCCCAATAACTTAACCTCCGATACCTCGCCAATTTGAACCCCATCATGTGATAGGCTCCATGTGGCCCCAATCTCTTTCTATTTGTACATATAACCATGTTTTTAGTTTTATTAGTATTTAATACCAGTTTATTTGTTGTAAACTGGTATTTGTTGTATATGATCAGCAATACCGGTAACCAGTGTATGAAACTATTTTGAATATTGTCTGAAAAGGTGTCATATAATCCCATGAGGGATGGGCCACGAGGTGGCATGACACTTAGATAAAATCATTCATTCATTCATTCATTCAATTCATTATACTATACTAAATTGTCAGAAACACACTCTTCTATCAAATGAATTCAAAAATACTAAGCGAAGGCATCACAAATGCATACAATGCAGTCACAAAAAAACATCATACTACCATTAGCCCCATTTGGAACCCCTCCCTCCGCTATATAGCTCCGAGATGAGGTCCCACTGTTGCGGCTACCGGCAGCGGTAGTCCGTCGAAATGGTCTCTGGATCACCTTTTTCGCCACATTGTACAAAAAGTAAAGGTAGTCCCCGAAATCTACAGATGTTTGATGATTTAGCGGAAAGTAAACTTTTAGGACGGGGTTTTTTGATTGAATATTTTATTAGGCAAAAGAATGTAAAACAACACATTTACATTTAAAATACTTTGTCTAACAGGTCCGTTCATAAAAGTCCTTGCGGACTTGTTTCCAATGAGGGCCTTGGTATTCAATTCATAGACATATATAGTGGCACCACAGTTCGAATATCATTACACAAAGAAATAAGAAATAACAAAACAAAAACGTTTAAAACGTTTAAAACGTTTAAACGTTTAAAACGCTTACTGTATTTAGTCAGCCTGTGCCATGTTTTCCCATTCAACTCGGAAGAACCCCCTACGGCAGGTGCCAGTACTGCTCCTGGTTCGGCTACAGTGGGAAAACTAAATAAGCGATTTAAACTGTTTTTTTTTAACCCCGTCCAAAAAAAGTTTAATTTAAGCTAAATCCTCAAACACCTGTCGGTGTCGGGGACTATCTTTTTCTTTTTGGATACGATGTGGCGAAAAAGGTGATCCACAGACCGTTTGGACGGACTCTACCGCTGCCGATAGCCGCTACAGTGGGACCTCATCTCGGAGCTATACAGCGGAGGGAGTGGTGGTCCAAATGGGGCTACACTACCATATACCGTACTATCGTAAAAATCTAAACATCGTACTATACTGTAGTATAGTAGTAAGGTCATAGGATAATGTCATCAGTCATAGTCCTGCTACAGTATACTAGGTGTCCAGTAGTGATGTGTCGTTCATGATCGATTCGGTCAAAAGAACTAGTTCATTGCCGCGAACGTGAACGTGAACGAGAACGTGAATGAATCATTTCCGTGAACGTAATCGCTCGTTCACTAAAATGAACCTTTTTCCCCACCACTAGTGTCCAGAAACACATTGCATTATGAATGACGTCTCATTGAGGACCTTTTCTCCTCAGATCGCTATGCACTACAACATCCCCCCGCCCCCAGACTTCTCTTCCTTCAACATCAGTATGTGTGTCATCGCCAACTGCAGCGCATCCAGACCTCAGCTCGCTGTCACCGTGGGAGTCAGGTAAAGTGCAGAGCCGTCATAATGTAGCTCTGTATGTCTGCTTCTAACACTATTCAACTTCAGTAACTTCAGTAACCCATTCAATCCGGGAACGCATCCGTGTCATTTTAGATTTCTTTGGCTATTCAAAAATAGCAGATATACAAGCTCGTAGCGTGGCACCGAGTGCCGCGTTATGAGCTTGCAGATCTGCTAATGTGGAAAGTTTGCAAATCTTTGAATATATATATATATATTTTTTTTAAAGCGAACATTTGTAACTCAAATCTTTGCTTCTTGGGGGTCCCTGGAACAAAGCATTTTGAGTTGGGGGTCCGTGGCCAAATACATATCTAAAAATGTTTTCTAAATCCTAACAGTATGTTGCTACAGTATTTCAGTGGCGCTCCAACCTTTTCATGTCAAGGACCGCCAAAATGATATGTATTTGGCCACGGACCCCCATCTCAAAGTGTGTTGTTCCAGGGACCCCCAGAAGCACAGATCGGAGTAAAAAACACAAAAAACATTTTGCACACATTTTTCAAAAAATGGCAGATCTGCTATTTTTGAATAGCCAAAGAAACCTTAAAATGACACGGATGCGTTCTTAATGGATTAAAAACACTAGACTTGAATCGAGAAAAGGTCAACTACTGTACATCACTGTTTTTCAACCTGTGGGCCGGGGGCCCACTTGCGGGCCGTGAGGATATTGCAAGCGGGCCCCCAAATAATTGCCAAAAGACTACGATTTTGATGATGATATTACATAATAAGAAAACGAAATCCCGTAATAATAATAATAACGTAGAACCAATTTCATGGTATTTCTGCTCTAAGACCCTGAAAAAAATGTGTTAAATGGGAACTAACTACATTACTTCTATTGATCCAAGCCGGAACACAATTCATAGATTGATCATTAAAATAAACATGCTCTGAAAATGCATGTGGCCCACCCATCTGACCCCTTAACCCATTAAGACCTGAAGCCGATTCTACACGTCTTAATAAATCCCAACAGTATTCTGAAAAAAAAAAAAATCTTTAAACTTTTTCATGTCAAGGACCCCCAAAATTATATGTATTTGGCCGCCGACCCCCATCTCAAAATGTTTTGCTCCAGGGACCCCCAGAAGTAAAGATGTTTGTTAAAAATGTTCGCTTTAAAACAATGTATATTCAAAGATTTGCACAAATGTTCATCATTTTTCAAAAATAGGAGATCTACAAGCTCGTAGCACGGCACTCGGTGCCGCGCTATGAGCTTGTATATCTGCTATTTGTGAATAGCCAAAGTGTAAAATAATGCTCTTTTGAGATTTTCAAGTGGGCCTCAAGGTTGAGAACCACTGCTGTAGATGAACCCAATAAATGTTTGATTTGATTAAAACATGTGAGCAGATACCAGGGCAGACGGGAGGAGACCAACATGGTTATAATCAACATCAAGCTGTTGTCAGGATACATTGTGGAGGAGGCCTCCATGACAAAGGTGAGATGATCGACAATACTTCATTCGCATCAATTCAATGTTATTAAAGTGCCAAATCACAACAAGTTGTCTCAAGACAACATATAGAGCAGAGACCCGACAATCTTTGCGACAGTGGCAAAAAAAAACTTAACTGGAAGAAACGTCAGGAGAGAGAGAGAGAGAGAGAGAGAGGCAATAACAATAATCGTGTAAGATAGTATATAATAATAATGTTTGATAGTATATAACGGTATAATATAAGAACATTAAGATAATGGTATAATGTAATATAGTAGCAATCCACTGTCATGCTCCATGGAGAGGCCCGGTCCGGTTCCTTTGTGGTCCTTTGAGTGTATGTGCGTGTGTAAACTTGAGTGCCACGTGTGTAGCAGAGAGAATTATCATTACTATTATCAATAATATGTATATAAACAATTTCCAATGTCAAAGACAGACGACTAAAATAGTAAAGACAACATGGGTATATGGAACCTGCTACAACTCAACAAATGTAAGTGACATTCGTTGACTGAATGGAGTGAGGTCTAAGTCACTCTTCAACCCACTGTGTCCTCTGTTTTCTATATAGTTGAGAACGAAAAAGAGTTTAGTGAAACGTGTCGACGTAGAGGAAGGACATATCAACATCTACCTGGAAGGGGTAGGTACACAAACACATGTACAATGACAAATAATAAGAAAGAAAAAAAAACTGGAATCTATTATTGCAATATACAGTAACACATGACATAGTGTAGCCCTAGTGAGTGAATGTGTGATTGGTGGAGTGAAACAAGTGAGTTGAATAATGCTCCTGGTTGGTTGTAGCTGAAGAAGGATGTGATGAAGACCTACGCAGTGACTCTAGAAGAGGATGTGCCCGTCAGGAACCTGAAGCCTGCTGTTGTCAAGGTTTATGATTACTACCAGACAAGTAAGAATCACATCACTCTGCTCTCATTCTATTATATTCAAATGGAATGAACAAATATTCCATTTATGGACTCGGATTTGATTTATGCAAGGTATACAGTAACTCTTACAAAGGGCTACTGTATACAAATAAAGGTTATTCTAATTTAATTTATCATTCAGTTGTAGTCTTAGCTTTCTTTAAATCTTTTAGTGGGGCGGCATAGCACAACATAGAGCAAAAATCAGTATCATGTCCAATATCATGGTCAGTATCATGTCAGTATCATGGTCAGTATCATGTCAGTATCATGTGTAACAACTCATAATGTAATAACCTAAATAAAATGAAAGCACCATTACCAGACAGCAAATGTGCAGAAAGCATTTAGGAAAGAAAGCATTTAGGAAAGATGTCTGCTCATAGTAATGGAGAACTGGGCGATCCATTCAAAGAGGAGAGTGAAGACCTGCTTGTCCTTGACAGCAAAGAGATTGCAGATACAGCAGCATTGGAGACTGTATTGGCCAAAAATAAAATGTGTCCATATGGTTTAGTTAAATTTACAAGTTAGATTGCATTCTTTATTCTTTTTGAGGACCTAGTATACATTTTCTGGTTTGATTTCAATATTGATAGAATATGGCAATGGAGGAACGATGGCAAAAATGGCAATTAGTGTAACCGAAAAACTTTGTACCAAATAATTCAACTTGCTATAATTTCAGCTTTTTTAAAGCTACTTATTATTAAATTATCAATGTAAAACACCCTATCAGCTAGTTAGAACTATTTAATAGTAATTGAAAGAGATGGATCACCATTTGAACATAATAATTAATTTGGTGAATAATGTCAGTCAAGTCAACTAACTGGGTTTGTCAGAAATTGCATAGTTACATACTATGCCAAATTACTTTTTAGTATGCCCGAAAGCTTAGTAGCTACTAAATAGTATGTATGATGCATACTACATTCAGAGCTGCATTTAAAATCGCATACTATACTATTTAGTATACCAAATTACATTTAGTATGTCCGAATGCTTAGTAGCTACTAAATAGTACATGAGATGCATACTAAATTCATTCTTGATGAAGGTCCAGAGGACCCGAAACATCAGTGTTTGAATACAGTTGATGCTGCTGAGCAAGGAGTGCACGATTGTTCTGTGCAGGATTGCGATTATTTACTTTGCAAAGGTGCTTGTATCAAAAACTGAACGATAGGTTAGCTAGCTGCCCCACTATTTAGCGTCATGTTTAAGTCCTTTCACTAGTAACTAGTTACCACTTCCAACACAATGCTAAGGAGATGTTAACTACTCTAACCCTGTCGTCTCTATTTTGGGCAACAAAAAAAAAAGTTCTGATGTTCTCCATTGTTTACAGGTGACGAGGCAGTCACTGAATATACCTCCTCATGTGCTGAGAGTAAGTTCACCACACCATTGTAACTTACACACAGGGAGTGTTTATTTTGTGCTTTTAATTCTTATCAAAACTGCTGTTTTGTATCATGTGTACATCCACACAAATTCTAAGTGGCGATAGAGCGAAGCAATTTATTTTCGTGTGACATTCATCACACTTCCAATGTGTTAAGGACCTTTATCTTTAGTGATTTTAAAAGCTGTAAAAAGCCACTGGATATTTGGATTGTTCTCATTTACTTTGAATAATGCAGTGCTGCTGGTGAGACAGGAAGCATGGATGTAGATGGGAGCAGCAATAACTCAGCCATCCATGACATCACCATCCATTTAGTACATGATTTCAAAGGGAAGGGCTTAAAATGGTTTTGTCTCGTTGTGAATTGTTCGTCTGAACTAGGCTTAAGAGGAATTTAAATAGTAGGCATACAAAATAACTTGAAACTAATAAACTGGTATTTTACAGGTGACACCGCCAATGAGCTGTAACATCCTGCTTACCTCTCATTGGACCAGGGACTTGTTTGGGAGACGGTTCACAGAGCTCCGGGAGGATTTTTTATTTCAGTCGCATTCCAACATCTTTATTTTTTAACTGTAGGGTCAAAGCTTTTTACCCTTTTGAGGTTTTACATTTTGTGAGGTTTTACTTTTTGTGAGCTTTTAAATATGATTCTTTTTTTTGTTTTTTTTTAATATAAAATAAATGTAGCTGTCGCATGGAAAACTTATCATAGACCCAAATATGACCTGTTGATAACAATAGCATTTCATTGTTAAAGATCTATGTACTAGAAATCAAGTGTCAGCCCGGTGACTGGAAATTGCATTAATATTCTGCAGGGTCCATGTTTGTTAATTCAAGAATTGTAGGCAGTGCTCTATAACAGTTGTGATTTTTAATAGATTTGACAAAAATCCATATTCGCCATACATGAAAGTGCCATGTAACATACAGGGTACCGTTAACACAACATGGTCCGAGATTTAACTGTTTTTGTGTGTTTTTGTATGAGAGTGTTTGTGTGTGAGAGTGCACGTGTGTGGTTGTGTATGAGAGATAGAGGATCTGTTTTTCCGCAGTGTGGCAAAGTGAATATCTGTGTTCTGCTGTACCATGACCATAAAACCCAAATGTGATTGACTCTTGACAATAAAATTTCTAAAATGACAAAAAAAAAAGTACAAATACAATTTATTTTCATACAATACTGTCTCATTTCACTAACAAGCTTTTTCCATCCAAGCATACTTTTTTTTTTTAAACAGTATTTAGTTTCTTTTCAACACAGATATTTAGTCTATATTCCATCTACCATCCTCAGACGCAATTTAACAACCTTGCCACTGCTGAATAGTTTGGTTTGCACACTTAACAGTGCAGGGGTGGGGGGGGGGGGGGAGGGGGTGGGGTCAAGGCAAGGAGGAAATATATATTAAGGTCTTTTCACCAGTCTTTTAAAATCTGCTTAAAACATCATTGCTCACTATCGCAGGCACCATAACCATAAATTAAGACAGGTCATTTACTCACCTAACATTAAACACATGAAACTAAAACCGTTCCACATGCTCTTAATAAAAATAGACATCACAATGTAGTCTTGTCCCCTCAATAAGACTGGATCGATTTTACACTGTCAACATCTAGGCTTTACAATGTTGACACCAGACTAGCTAACCCCACGAGAACAGAATGTCTTCAAGCTAACGAGACGTCCTCATGCATTCAGACCTCGTGTCACACTGGGAGTTGAAACGTGAACAAACCAATTTCCTTTTCAGAAAAATGAAAATGCTTGGTGATTTTTGTTTGCCAGTATTGTGGCTCTTGATAATTGAACTAATATATAATTCATCACATAACCACAGTGTCACAGATCCCCCAGTGTGTACAAGACTCAAGGAAAATGTATAACTTGTTGCACGACGTTTCACGCCACTCGACAATACAGAATCGTTATCGAGCAACATTTGCCGAAAGGGTCGTGCAATAAAGTACAAATTAGCCTTTAGTATTTCTACCAGTAAATGACGCCACTTCCCTTCCATCTACTACAGTGTAGATTCCTGTGCATGCAAATCCACATATCAATGTTCTGACAATAGAAATTAAAATCATACACACAGTCCAGAGAGTCTCTGTTCGATTCCATACAAGGTAACAAACATTTAAATCAAGGCACAGATCTGAATTGCATTTATCCATGTGACAACACTGGTCATGTCTGTATATGGTACTTAATAGATGTGGAATAGTCTGGTCTAGCGCCCACTAGCTGTTGGTGATTTAGGCTGGCAGTGATAATTGGCAGCTCTCAAAATGGAGATCTCTTCAGACGCAGGACTTGGCAAACAGACTACTTTTGTCTTTGTATGATATGCACACACATGGATATGTGTTGTACACCTTCAGGTGTTGTTGGCAATGTGAACAGTATAAAGCCTGAGTTATACTTAATTGTACATGGGTGTGCGCAACACCAACGCTCAAGTATAAATCAGGCTTAAGACAAGCCGTGAGATGTTCACTACGTTCACAAATTGGCTGGAAATATGGAAACCGCAGAGGATGGGAACTCCTGAGCTGCTGTCCAAAAATAATTCAAAATAAACTTGCTGAAATCTGGGTCAAACTGTAGTAGTGAGTTACCTTTTATTTATTTTTAGATGTTGTGTACTCAGTACACAATATTAAAAAAATAAATGAAAGGTAACTAAGCCCTAAGGCCATGATACAGTACATTGTACTGTATCAAGCCTTAGGGCTTAGGGCTTAGTTCAGAGTACAAGGCTGTTCTAGACAGACTAGAACAAAGGTTTTCACCTTGAGGAGTCCTCACTTGGCTAAAGCACAACAGGTAGCTTTAATCAATAACAGTATTTGCCCCACATAAATAATGTCTATTGTTACTAGATGTTACAGAACATCCCTGATCACTTACTGATCTTCATCCTCTGTTATACATTTCAAAGAATATTTTTTTTAAAACAACCTTTTTGATTGCTGACTATTTTTTGTAATTTATATCAAAACTGGACATAAATACACTGGGAACGCAGCAGATAATAAGCCACTGTCATAGAAAACACATAAGTGTAATGTCATTTTGGCAATTTTCTCTAAAATGTGTAGGGGAAAAAAAGGAAGTAACTAAAATACAGAAAGATTTAAAGAACTGAAAGAAAAGCATATCTCCATTTGGCAATATAGAAAGACGAGTCTTGAACAGGTTGATATTTTGGTTTACATGCAGAAGGGTGTGTGTGTGTGTGTGTGTGTGTGTGTGTGTGTGCGTACAGTATACTGTACATGTATTATGTCCTCCAAGGGCTCCCTTTTCAATCCAAACAAAATCAAGTAGAAAACACCGGAGTGAAAAAAAAAACTACATTGGAAAGGCAAGATAAGAAATAAAAAAGATGTCTGAACAAAGGTAACATAAAAAAGGCCTTATTTTCCCTGTGGTGGTGGTGGGGGGGGGGGGGGGGTGACTGGTGACGAGATGGCCTAATAGATTCCAACATGGAAGAACCACCCTGGTGTTCACCTCGCCACAGCAGCATTGTGTGTGTGTGTTTCTTTTTAGTTGAGGAACTGCGTGTAACCCTCTGCTCCTGTCACAATGACATCCATCCATATCCTCATGGCCTCTGGCGATGGAGCCACCATGTAGTACAGCCTGTCATGTGTCTTCACACAGAAGGTGAGATTTGGGTTGGGACTCTGTTAGGAGAGAAATGACAAGGACATTCAGACATCAAAACCTTGTTACGATTCATGGGACTTTTTACTACCATCTCTGTTACAGGGGCTAGACTGACACACACACGCGCGTATGCACTACTGTATGTATGCACGTGCACCTATCTGGGAGTCACTCGGGAGAAGCTGTTTTGGCAACACTGAGGCAGAGAAGTCCATAGACAGAAAGAAAAACAAGCAACTTCTTGGCAAAGGGTTTTGCCAAGAAGGATACAATGTTCATATACACCATGTGACTAGACTTACTTAAAAAAATATGACAAAGACTTCACTAATCTGGAGCTGCAATGCTATGCAATCTCTTTTCTCTTTCCCTTCTTCAACATCTCCTCTTTTGACTGGTGTTCATTTAAGACAAAGTTTACAGTTAATCCGTCTGTCATGTAAAGAGCAGGTAGTCCTAATAATTTACACGCTGCACTTTGTTCAAGTAGTAATGAACTCAAATAGGGGTGCAACAGTTAATCGAGCTATTCTAATTTAATAGATGATTTAAAAAATCTGTTTGAATAAATAATCACATTACTTCCCCCCCCCCAAAAAAACTAAAATAACATTTTGACACTGTATGACAAAGTATAAAATAGGGCTTAATAAAATAATCGTTTCAAATCAATTATAAAAAAAACAATTAGCATTTTTTTTGCATTGATTAAAAAAGTATCATCGCCAAGAAAGTAACCAATAGTTGCAACCCTAAACACGACAATAAGAATATGCACACACAATATTCCTCTGTCAGAGTTGTTCTTTGTCTGTGACCCTGTCTGAACGTGCTTATGACCCATGGCCATTCGTGGGTCCTGGTACTTTGGTTGCGAAGCACACAACTGCCAGCCACTGCATGGGTTTACTTTGGGACACACTGCCACAGAAGGACGGAGTGACAAACCAAGCAGGATTAACAGTTCAAACAGTAACTCACACCTATCCACCCCGTGCAGAGGAAGAGGAGAAATATTCAACGGCATTAACATATTCACTATTCAACACTCTCTCCCTGCCAGTCAAAACCATGCCTGTCTTAACCATGCATAATCATTCATGACACACATCTCCTCTGGGGCTCATAATTATTTGGGCATGGAGAGACACGCACGCTCGCAGAAGATTCAGGATAGATTGGGGGGGAGTAGATGAGGCCCAGAGAGAGGATGCATTTTAAGGGGATCAGGAGAAGAAAAACAATATACATACACTGGTCAAATTCAAGTTGAAAAAGCCCTTCTGTGATCACAGACGAGAGAGACGACACAGAAAATACCAAAGAAAAAAAGGGTTTGAAACCAAAGAGTGTGGCAAATGGAAAAACTATAAAATATGAAATAAATGAAGAATCTTTATTTATTTTCCTTGTTCAAATGTAGCGAACCTTGGTGGCGCTGCGGAGATGGTCATAGTAGACCTCCTCTATTGCTTGGAAGTAGATGACTCCCTTCAGTTTGGTCTCGTGTTTGTCTGCAAAGGAGAAGGGAAAAAAACTTTGGTGTAAGACAGAGGAGGAATCACTGATAATACAGGGTTTATTTTGCCTTCAAAGGGTCAATGTAGTAAGGATGCAACCGTTAATTGATTTAATTGATTATGAAAAATAATCGATTTAAACAAAATCTACTTTTTTCCCCTTCTTTTTTCCTGTATTTTATGAATACAGTAATGGACCACGAAGTCTAATAGGCCTGCAACAATTAACCACTTCCAACCTGGCATCCCTATTTTGGGCATGTCATAGGCAAAAACCTAACAATCTACAAGCTCACATGTTGTGTGCTTGTAGATCGTCTATTTTTGCATGTAAAAAGAAGCTTAAGTGGTTAATAAGACCAATCGATTTAGTCTATAAAAAAAATCGGGTAGAATTCTTTCATGTCGATGCATTGATAAATAAAAAATCTTGATAATTTCTTTAATCGAAGTGATCGATCAAATAATCGATGGATGGCAGCCATGCTTCCAACAGCTCAGCGTAGCACAACACCAGGTCACCTACGACAACGACGACAACCACAACAACAATGGGCCCGTGGGCCATTTCAAAGAAAATCCTTGATCATCACAGATTCATCATTTGTGATAACGGGAGTTGGAAAAAGACAACCGCAGCAGTTTTCTCCGTTTTCTCTCGCTGCGCTTCAGACCCTACTTGACTGCATTCTTACACCGGGGTTGTAAATCATTGCAGTTTGTTTCATCAGCCCCTGCAGAGCTGCAGTGGGGAAGAGGAGCAGAACACAGCACTCCGCTCTTCCTCCAGGCGCAAACACTCGCAACAAACCCAACTTAAAGACTAGTAGGTAGATATGTAGGAAATCACCATTTCGAGGAATTAACGGTTTCATTTTTTAATACGCAGCCATTATCTCCTAATGACCTGTTTTAACATTCAAACAGCCCAGAATTTGCATACTAATTTATAATTGCATCTAAATTACAAGGAGGAGACGGAAAAAAAACAACTTGCGCTGTTGTGGTTCGTTAACCTGAATTAACAGCAGGGGTTAAGACTGACGACTCGTCACATCTGCTTACGCCTTCTTCAAGGTCAAGAGACGGATGAGCCTTGCATCTGATCAGCTCGCTCTGAGCGCAGAGCGCAGCTCGCATACAAACGACCACCGGAGTATTCTCTCTGCATAGCTTTGTACCGGTGCGCTTTAAACCTTTGAGACCGGGAACACAACATCTGTGTAACCACTTAAACCATTATTTTATACTTTGGGCTTTTCAAAAATAGCATATATACAAGCTCATAGCGCTGCACCAAGTGCCGCGCTATGAGCTTGTAGATCTGCTTTTTTTTTTTATTACGAACATTTTGCAAATCTTTGAATATATACATTTTTTAAAGCGAACATTTGTAACTCAAATCTTTGCTTGTCCCTGGAGCAAAATATTTTGAGATGGGGGTTTGCGACCAAATGCATATCATTTTTGGGGTTCTTGACATGAAAAAGTTTGAGAACCACTGGTATTGTAACATACCTTTTTCAGAAAACTGTTAGGATTTAGAAGACATTTTGTAGAATCGGAACCTCAGGCCTTAATAGGTTAAACCGATTTAAGACGAAACCCTTCTGATGTCTTCAAAGGCCTTACAGAGCAGATGTGTCCCAACTCTCACGATGTGACATGTTTAACCAACAGTATTACTCGGTCCAAACCCACATTTGCAACAAAAAAAAAATAAGAAAGAAAACGTATTTTATTCACAGATTGAAATGAATTGTACAGCACGTGTTTTCTATAGCAGGCCTCAAAAGTTAAAGACTTGTGAAACTCAAATGACAAATGATGGCATAAGGCTTCAATGTCCAACTCAAATAAAAAGCACAAGATGGCATAGGTCATCTCAATCTTCAACTTTAAGAAAAACTGCTTTTTCTCCACTCTCATACTTAAGACTATGTGATACTCCCTCATTATCTCAGTCTCTGTGATGACTGGAACATTTTCAGAGCACTACAGATTAGCATTCCTTAATTTTGTGCTTGTGCGTCGTTCTTGACAGCATCAACTAAATTCATAGGAAATCTAAATCTAAAATGAATCGTCTCTGCCACTTTATATTGTAAACCTTCCCACCTTGCGTTTTGTTGTAGTTGAACCACTTTCAACCTGGCGTCCCTAGTTTTGGGCATGTCATTACAGGCAAAATATATATAAAAAACGAATAGCACATCTACAAGCTCACAAAGTTGTATTTCCTTTTTTCTTTGGAGGGGGGGGGGGCTTTTTAGCCTTTATTTTATAGTCACAGTGGAGTGAGACAGGAAATACAGAGGGAGAGCAGAGGAGTGACATGCAGCAAATACTCCCGCCGGCCAGGAATCGAACCAGGGACTTGTTGTGAAGCATTAGAGCCCATGTGTTAAGTCGCCTAACCACTCTGCTAGATCGCCCCCTGTAGATCGTCTATTTTCACTATTTCTGAAATGGGGTTTAAGGTAAAGCTACAATGTAACTTTTTTTCTTTTTTTTAATACATTTTAATTTTCACTATGTTGAGTATGTTAATACGATACAACTAACACGACTGCGGTGCTTGTATTTGGTCTTCCTGCTCTTCTATTGAGAAATGTAGGGACTGTGGTATGGTATGACCACTACTGACAAGTGATACTACCTGAAGGTAAAAATTCTGAGTCTCTCCCCTGAGTCAGCAGGCATACTCTATTGGCTCAGCGGTAGGAATTTCAGCACTTACACAGGGGACTCGGGTTCAAATCTCGAGTAGGATATGAAAGTTACAGAGTGCAGCTTGGACTGGTATAATAAAAACTCACCGACATAGTAGGAAAAAGTCCGCTTGAGGCGATCGAAGACAAACCAGCGTTTCTTCCAGGACTTAATCTTCCCTCCCATCTTCACCAGGTATCCTTTACACATCTTCTCAGTGAGGATGACGTGGTAGCAGGTATCCACGCTGTGACCTGATGACTCCACATGGGAGCGAAGGTCAAACTCCTCCTTGCGGATGGGAAGGTAACGCGTCATGGGACGAGCCTGGGAACGCCGCGAAGGGAGAACGTTAGCTGTCATTAAGATCAACTTTGTAACTCACAACTGACACATGATTACACAAACCTTATATACTTAATTGTGAGCTTGTAGATCTGCTATTTTCTCAGCATGTTCGCCACCTGACTTGAAATGATACTCCTGCCAAATCCATTATTATTACTCAGTTTGTATGTGTGTGTACCTGTACTCACTAGAACAGGCCCCAGTGAATAGTCTGTTCCACTTTGCTCTGTGGTTCAGACTGAAGGGTTCGGTCGGGTGGAAACCTTGTAAGTTTGTAAAACCTTACCTTGTAACTATTTTTAAAACGATTTAAAACAATGAAATTAGTCGATCTACAAGCTCACAATGCCTCACAACACGAGGCGTTGTGAGCTTGTAGATCTGCTATTTTCACTACTTTTGTGTGACGCTCTTGTATGATGACATAGAGCATAAATGTAGGAAAAAAAACATGAAAAGTTGAAATAAGGAGATGCAAGGTTTCTGCTCAACGGCAACGATATTAGACACGGGAATGCCACATTCTGTTTCCCTCCGTTATGTTTGTCACGTGCGTGCGTTTACCTGAGCGAAGTTCTTGGCTCTCATCTTCACCTCCCTCTCCACCAGCTGCAGCCTGTGCGAGGTTTCGTCGTGCAACCTTCTCTCTGCGTCCTCCCTCCTCCTCCTCTCCTCCTCCAGCATCTGACGCCGGGCATGGCTCTCTCGCTCCTGGAGGGCCGCAGTCCAAAACAAATACATTTATTTATCCACGCACAAGGCATTACAATGAAAATGTGATTCATAATACTGGAATACAGAATGCAGTGATGCTCTCTCATGTAGAATGAATTACACTAAAGCCTGAGACACGGGATGTTCACATACAGTGTGGTGTAGGGGTGTAACAGTTAATATATTTAATCGATATAAAAAAATAATAAAATAAAAATACTGTATATCGATTTTAAAATAATTCATATGGCGGACATTTTTGAAATAAACCACTTTCAACCTGGCATTCCTATTTTGGGCACGTCATCATAGGTGAAAAAAAAAAAAGCAGATCTACAAGAGTTTGTAGAGTTTAGCTATTTTTGTGCAACACTGTTGTACGACAAAGTATAGTGGTTAATCATACTACAGTAATTGATTTAGCGGAGTATTTAAAAAATGAATTACAAATGTTCACATCAATTAGTTTATATACAAAACATAAATAATGTATATAAGTGCTTCTTGGTTATTTGATTAATCAAAAAGTAGTCTCGCCTGGCCAGACTGTTGCCGCCCACAATTGTCAAATGTTTCCGGTCATACAGTCTGGGACTCGGAAGCTCTGATCATGATTAGAATATAAACCGGATGTGAAGCCTCATCCCCACTTCCGTTTCGTCTTTACAGTCGCACAAATGTATCCTAATATAAATACAAACCATCAAGTATATTTAGCTTGCTGCTTAGCAGAAATGGAAATTTAAAAATGAAATGTAAAGATATTTTAAAATATATTTTCGTGAACGGAAGTGCCAGTTTCCTCTCTCGGATTTCGGGAGGTGTAGTTCCAGACTCTATATAGCATTCAGAGATCGTGGAATAGTTGTCTGGCTACGCGAGACAATCAAAAAGTAATCAATAGAATAACCGCTAAGAAAATATTCGATAGCTGCAGCCCTAGTGTGCTGTATTTTGGGTCAAATGCCTCGTTCAGTTCTTTCTTACCCGTGATTCTATAAGTCTGGCCTTCTCCATATGAGCTTCCCTCAACATCTTCTCCATCTCCTCAATTTTCAAAGCATCCATTCCACTGGCACTGCAGGACAAAGAACAAACTGACTTCAATACCCTGCCCACATGCATACATGGCAAGGTGTATGAGTGTGTCAAAATATCTTGAGAACAGAACTTTGTAGAAATTATCAAGATACTGTCATGAAGAAATGGTTAAAGTTTTATGGTTAAACTGTCTTTTGTGAATAAAATGTTATTTTGTCCAATTTGCATGGTAGAGTATGTTGTACATTGCAACTATATATAACTTGTACAATTGGGGTGGCTGTATTTGGTCTCCCTGCTTTTCTATTGGGACGTTTAGATCCTGTTTCTGGTTTGACTCAAATGTGACCTGAAGGCCCAAATTATATTTCTCCCCTGAGCAAGCAGGCAGGCTCTAATAGCTCAGTGGTAAAATGGCAGCACTTGCGTAGGAGACCCGACAGAAACGGTCAAAGGTCAAGGTTGCAGTCAAGGTAAAAATTACTCATCAACCAATGTGATTTGTTGGTGTGTCTTTTTTATTTTTTTATTTCAATTACAATATTTGTGATGTTTTGTAAAAAAAAATACTAATTTTACATCCAAAGCAAGAACTATTAGTCAAGTTTAAAAAAATGGACCAGATATGGCCAAAATATAATAGTGAAGATGGAAGATAAATCCACATATTGTTGCTAGTCCTATTTTGACCATCACTGTGTCACTGCAGCAGAGCTAAAACCTTGGTGTGCAGTGTTCAGAGAGCTGTTGTTCCTCACCTGGACATGTTGTCAGGCGAGCAGGCGGAGTTATTGCCGGTGGAGATGCTGGTATCCATGCTGTCAGAGCTCTCCAGGCTCAGCGTGTCGTAGGGCTGCTCCCCCCCTGACGGAGGCTGGTGGTGGAGGATGGAGTGATGCACCATGGGGGAGCTGTGGCTGGCGTGGCTCAGAGCAGGGCTATAGGCCATGGTTCCTGGGTACGGGGGGGATGAGGAGGAGGAGGCGGCAGCAGCGGTGGAAGCAGCGAGGTGGGCCTGCGAGCCGCGGAGCGCCTCCCACTGGCACTGAGCCTCTACTGCGGCTCTCTGCTTCAGCTCAGCCAAGCGCCGACGCTGCTCGTCTATGACCTGCTGACCTGGGGTCAGAGAGGAGAGGGGGGTAGAGGAGTAGAGGAGGAGTCAGTGATGTTTGTATGATTGAGTCCCACGGGGTCCAGATGCTGCTGTTGCTTTTATATAGATTATTGTGTCTTCATCTGAGTGTGGACGATGTCAAAAGGAGATCTGGACAGAAAGATGTACGGCCAGAGATGGAACCAAACCAGGTCCTGACACTAACTTCCTCCCATGAAGTGCCCAATTTACAGTACAGAATAGGGCTGCAACTATCATTTATTTCTTTGCGATTATTCAATAGAATACTTTTTGGATTAATCGAGAAGCATTTGTTTTGTTTTCATACACGAATCAACGTGAAAAATTGAAAAAAAATATATGTAATAGACTAAATTAATTGTCTGATTTTGAGCCACATTTGATACTTCGCCGTTCAATAGTGTCACGCATTTTTTTTTAAAATTTGATTAAAACGATTAGCTCGATTAACTGTTGCACCACTACTACAGAATTGTGTTAAAAATACGCACTTTAATTACAAATTTCAAGCTGGATTAGCTTCAAGTTTCTAATTCAGTGACATTTCTGTGATTCCCTGGAGATCAGTGTCACGCCTTTCAGAAATAACACCTCAGAGAAGCAAGCTCTATACTGTGGAATTTAAATGTTACTCGATTTGAATAATTGTTTATCCACAGCTGAGCAAAAGCAGCAGTTCATTACAGTGCTGGTGGAATGTTGCACAGAGAAATATAAAGTTCAAGGTTAAGAAACACATGACACACGTTTGTATGCAGGCATTATCTGAAATTTGCATGCATTTTGACAACGAAATAAAACCTTGAGTGTATCCGTTTTGTTAACGTCTAAGCAGGAAGTCAGTGAATCAGAACCCGGTCTTTTATTCATGCCGTCCAGATCTCCTCCCGAGATTTTTGTCCGCATTCGGACAAAGAAATGAAAATACAAAAGAATAACAGCGACACCTGAAGCTGTTTGGGGACAACTTGTAAATCTGCTCCCATTCCGTCCTGTGGGGAAACATCTATACATACAAACACCACATGCTGGCCACAGGGCATCATCGTAGGCATTCCAACCAATAGAGCCACCAAAAGAACAGGACATCCAACAAATCGGCACCATAGCACCAGGCAGGAAACATAACTCATGCAACCACACATACAAGTACAGTATGTGTTCACTCAGTGCCACGAGCCCGAGTCCCATCACCAACAACAACCTGAACATGACCCATTGCCTGAGGGTCCCAAAGAGCAAGAATCCCATTTCTTTAACCCATTCAACCCGGGAACGCGTCTGTGTCATTTTAGATTTTAGCTATAAACATTATTTTATACTTTGGGTTATACAAACATAGCAGATATACAAGCTCATAGCGCGGCACCTGCCGCACTATAAGCTTGTACATTTGTAGATGCGTTCCCGGATTGAATGGGTTAACGTCTCTCATTGTCAACTCCATGCTGCTAAGCACAAGGAAGGTGGACAGGAACCTCTTGGAAGAGGTGACGAAGGCCTCAAATAACAGTAACTCCAGGGAGTAGGAGTGCGCAGACTGGAGAACATGCGATACTGATCCTCCACAGGTCAGAACATTCACAAGGGGGAAAAAAAGAGACTGATGGAACAAAACGCAGGACCTTTCAATCAGAAAGAATAAAAGATGAACAGAAATCACACAGCAGGAAGAACGAGTGACAAGCCAGTAATGGAGAGGGTTTTAACAGAGAGGAAGTATAAGAGCGAATGTCGGGGTGAGATGAGACGAGGACAGACAGACACGGTAAATAATAGATGAAAACAGAACGAGTCCCACTCCCAGAACACGCTGCTGGTCCGCTGGTCTACCTGCAGGGCTTTCCTTCACACTGCGACGGCCGGGCGACTCTGCAGCATCGCAGACACGTCAAGGAAGGGACAAATCCACAGCAGACAGACAAGAAAGACAGACACACATACGGACAGACATGACCACAAACAAGGCTTTTTTTAAACGAGAAGTCGAAGGGTGCCAATGCAGCTTCTGAACTGTGTGGAACAAGTGACTGCCTCCCAACTGAGATAAAACACACTTTTTCTAAAATGGACAGCAGTCCAGCACTCAGGGCTCTCTGTACTGTACAACAGCCTGATGTCACACAGATGGTACAGCTCCATGGAGCGATGCTAAAGGAGGGTGCTGCTGTTACCTTTCTGCTGGAAGGCCAGCTGTCGTTTGTTCTCGATGTCCTGGAGGGTGGCCGCCAGGTTCCTCGGCAGGCTGCCGGTGCTGTTGGATACCAGCAGGGTGCTCTGCAAAGGAACACAGCACAGCACAGCTCATCAAGGTCAAATCTAGCTCCATTACGTTGGATTTGTTTTTGAACTCACTCCCCGCTGTGAGCGAAACTGGTCTTGAAGCAGAGGACTACAATTATTCTTCATAATGCATTAATATGTCAATAATTAGTTTCTGTTTATCCTGCGTAACTAATTTATTGTAGACCATAAAATTATTAAATACAATGAGGGAAAATGGTCTTGAAATTGATCCACTACTTTCAACGTATTTATTTTATAATATGCAACTATTGCACTATTGAAAGACGAATATTCACATTTTGGGGAAATAGTTGTAAACAGTAGATAATAATAATAATAATAAGATATGTTTATAGTATACTGTATACCCCTGTATAGCCCCTTTCCCACTGGCATGTAAACCCACTAATTCACTGGTAGATTTCCATGCTGGCGTCCTGTGGGACCAGGCACTGGTCTTGAATGCCGGGGTAATTGCACTCTGCAAATCTCCCAACTCCCACTCTGCAAATCTCCCAACTCCCTACCTTGTTAATTTCCATAACTTGTCTGCCACAGCGGGAATGTAAGCGTCTGATTTCCATAGTTTATGACGTTTTATTCTATGAAAAAAACTGTCCTATGAACAAAACTGCTGCAGCTTTGCCTGCTCTGAAGCCTCATCAAAAAGAATCAAAGCATGTAAATTAATATCATGAATAATTTGCATCCATTCAAACAAAACTGTGGAAAAAAATATTTTTAGAGAGAGAGGGAGGGACGTCTGCCTGCGAGTCTGCAGATGGATGCTATTGTTTCTTTTCGTCCCAAATACATATTTTATCATCCCCAAATATCTAGTCCCATGTGCTTTAGACACCTCTTGTAATGTAACGTAATTGGATAAATCTTCTGTTGATCGATTCATTGATCATTCGTTCAGTCACATTACACCCCTATTACAGTATACCCCCATTTCCATAGCCCAGAACATGTGACTTTGTAGAAATGTGTATATTTGGAAGTGTATGTACCTTGGAGGATGTGTTCCGCCCCAGTGTTGCTGCTCCATGCTGTATGGGGGAGGCTTTAGGCCGATGAACCGACTGTCCAGCATCGCTATCCAGCTTAGAGCGAAACACCTGACACAGTCAAAGGAACGTTTATGTTAGTTAGCAATAGAATATATAACATTGCAGACATGGACAATGGCTGTGAAATGTGTTCACATGGAGCAGGGACCTGGTAAGGTATTTGGTTAGAACAGTGTTTGAGAACGATGTGCCTAATTAGGACAATAATGTTTTAGAACAATGTACCTGGTTACGACAATGTTTTAAGACAATTGTGTACCTGGTTAGGACAATGTTTTAGAACAATGTACTTGATTAGGATAATGTTTTAGAACAATGTACCTGGTTAGGACAATGTTTTAGAACAATGTACCTGGTTAGGACAATGTATTAGAACAGTGTACCTGGTTAGGACAATGTATTAGAACAATGTACCTGGTTAGGATAATGTTTTAGAACAATGTATCTGGTTAGAAATTAAAAATATGATCTGACAAAGAAAAAAACTTCCTCTTGAGCAATAGTGAAGTGCAATATTGTGATTATACCACTTACCACAGTTTCATTATCAATAATGTACGATTGGATGTCACGGAAATAATGGCAAACTTTTTATTGTTTAGGTGAAGACTGTTCAACTAATCTGTTCATCAGTTTCATTGTCAGTCATTTGTCCTTATGACAAAGTCATAATTCATGTTTGCCCATTAGCAAACTGATTCTAGGTTATTGGGAGATATTTGCACTCAGAATGCATCTCAGGCAATCAAATAGTGAGGTCAGAAATAACTGTGGCATATATAATCAATAATACATGTTTTCTTGCATGGATTATGACCTATGCCTTCAACAAGAATGAATAACTGATCATTGTGGACTGCCTTCAGCTGATATACACAAGTTAGTTAACAGGCACAATAAAAGAAAATATCAAGTGTTGACACAAATATTGTGGATAATATCAGCCAACATACGTATTAGTCTGGCTCTGATATGGACCAGAAGTTAAGGCAGAGATAGCTTTCTCCATCTCATTATTAACCATATTATTTACTATGAATACAAATCATTTCAGTAGGACAACAGAGGAAGGACTGTAACAACAGTCTGCCTTCCTTAAGGAATGAATAACAAAGTAACCGAATGGATAGTCTGTAATTTTGCATGCATGCGCACACACACGCGCGCGCACACGCACACACACACACACACACACACACACACACACACACACACACACACACACACACACACACACACACACACACACACACACACACACACCTGGGACAGTCCCCTTTCATTGGGCAGCCCTTTAATCAGGTACTCACAGGTCTAATTACAGGCCTGACGTCATTATACTCTTTCCTTTACAGCACATATGCTACACAGTGTACACACACACACACACACACACACACACACACACACACACACACACACACACACACACACACACAACCAAGCTGTTGTCTGGGTGCTAGTTTCAGTGCAGAAGCAACAGGGACAGTAAACAGCAGGAAAAGGAAAGGAGAGGCCTCTCTACCTGCAGCCTGTGACCTGACAGACACTTAGCTGGGAGGGGAGGAGAGGGGCCGAGCAGACTGGCCTCCCCAGCAGACATCACCTCCTGGTACCAGTGCTCTAAATCTACCCTGGAGATGAGCGGCCTACTGCCCTCTGTCTGGTACTGAGGTACGCACCCAGCGCAGCAGAGCAGAACAGGGCAGGGCGGTGCAAAGAGTACAAGAAGAAAGACGAAAGGAGGAGGAAAAAGAAGGGAATAGAAGGGGAAAGAAAAGACAAAAGAGAACAGAAGAAAGATTAGTAAGCATTAAAAAAAGGAAGGAAGGTTGCATAGCTTTCATGGAAGCTACATTTACTCAACTTGTCTGCTCTCGAAGCCTCATGTACATCAAAAAGAATCAATCAACGCTTGTAAATTAACAACATGAATAATTTGCTTCCATTCAAACAAAATGATGAAATCAAAGGGGGGGGGCTCCCAAAGAGCCCTTTACACAAAGTTCATCACTGTCCATCATTCATTTACGTTCCACACACGTTTGAAAATAAATACAGTGTTCACTGAAAAAAATTGACTTGGGCATAATGTGGATTTTCAACTTCTGGACTGGCCTACAGAAAGATGCCAACACAAGAGCTCTCTATTCTGGTGCGTCCTGGTTAGCATACTGTAGCACCACCACAGTAACAGCACTGAGATGCACAAGAACAAAGCAAAGCACTGAGGGTCAAGGTTCACACACGCTAAGGCAAAGAGAGCTTGAAACCAGGCGT
Organism: Gymnoscopelus microlampas; assembly: GCF_963454915.1. NCBI lineage: Eukaryota > Metazoa > Chordata > Actinopteri > Myctophiformes > Myctophidae > Gymnoscopelus > Gymnoscopelus microlampas. The sequence goes on along the minus strand of NC_139945.1, from coordinate 49,977,667 downwards.
CAGGTGTTAAGACAGCCATTGGGGGAGGTGGACGGGAAGAAGGAGCAGGAGGAGGAGCACACACCTCCATAGAAAGAGAGAGAGAGGAGCCGTGCGGAGAGGAGATGCGGGGGAAGACAGGAGATGACTCCAGCGCTGCGGCGTGCGCGGGCTGACGCAGTGGTGAGGTGGGGGATGACTCCACCTTGGGCATCCCATACATCTGACTTAACTGGCCAACAGTCACATAGTCCTGTTAGCACACACACACACACACACACACACACACACACACACACACACACACACAGCAGCAGAAAGAGACATGGAGATGGTGAGACAGACACATCACGTCCCTGATGTGAAGCACGCTCCAAGACATGGGACATTAAGCTCATCTCCAACAATCTACCATACATTCACTTCTGTCCACAATAAAGGCAAACTTTCAGGACTTCTGGCCTGAATCCTATTGTTATATTGCGAGGTGGGCGTTTTGGAAAATCAAACATAAACCTTCCCAAAGCATTCGGAGTCTGGAAAACCGTGTCAACGGCTCCATCAGCTTATGAGATGTGTCGTACGTTTTATGTGGGTTGGCAGTTTTATGTCCGATTTTCTCCTCCTCCTCACAACAGAATGATAGGAGTCAGAATAAAGTAGGTGAAGTTGCCCTTCCATTGCCTTCCTTGTTCAGGGGGCTGAGTAAAGTTTCTTGTAGCAACACGTCATATAGTAGCAGTGAGAAAAGCTACTAATATGCAGTAAGCAAACGGTACACTTCCTGCTAAGCAGCCAACCAGTAGAGGGGGCAATGTGACATGAAAATGGAGGGATGTAGAGCAGTGGTTCTCAAAGTGGGGTCCGGGGACCCCCAGGGGTCCTTAAGGATGACCCCAGCAAAATGAGTCAATATCGCATCAAAATCAGTTTAACCACTTTAACTCTACATAGGCTATTTGAAAATAGCCAGTCTACATCCACAATGCGTCACATTGTGACGCATTGTGAGCCTTTGGGGTCTGTGGCCAAATTCATATTCATTTGGGGGGGCTTAACATGGAAAGGTTTGAGAACCACTGATGGAGAGAGAGAGAGAGAGAGAGAGAGAGAGAGAGAGAGAGAAAGAAAGAAAGAGAAAGAGAGAGCGAGAACAGACAGCAAAAAAAGTAAGAATTAAACAGTGAGAGAACAGACAGACAGAGCGATGGTACCTCGCGCGGCCCGGCATGCGAGGCGGGGTTGCTGTTGTCATGGTAACTGCCGCCATACATCTTATAGACATCTGAGAGCTTCAGGTACTCCTGAAGCGTGTCCGTACAACAACACAACACAGCACAATGTCAGGACAACACTCTACAGGACCAGCAGCAACAAGCCCACAGGCTCTCATGTTCAGACTGATATCAATAATTATGATCCACACTTTGGTCCACTTTCATTTGGATATCGTTGCTGTTGGGCGGAAACCTTATACAGTATGTCCAATCCCGTTACTTTCCAGGAAAAAAAAGAACCTGTGTTCCAATGGATCCAGTGTAGTTATTATTTAGTCACAAGCTCTTGTTGTTTCAAAAGTAGCGAAGATCGCGATCACTCTGCAATTTCATTTCATTTACGGGGGAAAACTGTAGATACAAGGTTTCTGCTCGACAGCAGCGATGTAATAACCAGCAGAGCTGAGGTTAAAACCAGAAGAGTAAAAGGATGTGAGGACTGAGTCACAACCGTAGATAACAATCCTCCTCATAGTATAGTGTCATATAAATAGATGTATGTGTTGGAGATCAAGTATGTTTGCAAGTGAAATGTTAGGTTCATATTAGGCCGGACTGTTGTGTTAACATGTTACTTCTGGTTTTGGTGCACGATGCACAGACGGCCGTCATCACATACCCAGACTACAAAACGAGCCGAGTCACTTCATCATCACATGCAAAGCCACCACACAGTGTCAGGACGCTGCGCAGGGTTCAAGCAAACAACACAGTGGGGGACAGGGCACTGAAAGAGCAACACCAGTGGGTGGTGTCTCTAGGGGATCCTCTGCGTTGCTTTGGGGGGGGGGGGGGGGGGGGGGGGTCCAAATGACCCTTATAGGCCTGTAATTCTGAGAGTGTACAAATGGAACCAAATGGGCCAATTTGGTTCCATTAACCCATTAAGACCTGAGGCCGCTTCTACAAAATGCCTTCTAAATCAGTAGTTCTCACACTTTCAAGATTTTTCAAAAATAGCAGATGTACAAGCTTGCGGTACGGCACAAAGTGACGCGCTGAGCTTGTACTGTATATCTGCTTTTTTTTATAGTCAACGCAAAAAAATCTAGAATGACACATATGCTTTCCTGGTTTTAACCCATTAAGACCTGGAACTGTATAATTTTTAGATTTGAGCTAAAAAGCATTATTTTACACTTTGGCTATTCAAAAATAGCAGATATACAAGCTCATACGAGCTTGTATATCTACGAGCTTGTAGATCTGCTATTTTTGAAAATGTGTGAAAATGTGTGCAAATCTTTGAAATATATATATTTTTAAAGCAAACATTTTTAACTCAAATCTTTGCTTCTGGGGGGTCCCTGGAACAACATATTTTGATGGGGGTCCGCGGGCAAATACATATAATTTTGGGGTTCCTTGACATGAAAAAGATTGAGCACCACTGATATAGAAACATAAGTTTTTCAGAATACTGTTGGGATTTAGGAGAATCGGCTTCAGGTCTCAATGGGTTAAAAAGGTAGAGAACAGCTGAGTTACACAACGCTGCTTAAACCATCTGATACAGTGAGGAGCAGGGGGTACAGGTGGGGGTTCAGTGCCTCGGAGTGAACGAGGAGGCGGGGTTACAGACACACAGACAGAAAGACAGCAGCTGTGGGTCGCCATGCGGTGAGCGTCAGTGGGGTTACCTCCGTGGGACTGCCGGGGTACGACTGACAGGAAGGAAAGGGGAGTAAGTCGGAAGAGGAGGCCTGGCAGAGGGAACGCTGGGAGGAGCGCACGTCCTCCGGCAGGTCAGCCTCGTTGACATGGCGCACATCCTGTTTCGACAGGTCAGGAGACCGGATTTACTCCCCTTGTCAAACTCGCGCGACCGCTATCCGCGACCTCTCAGCCCCCTCCCCCATAAGAATCAATGCAAATGTGAGTGAGGAAGTCAACAGCAGCTGTTATGCTTGCACACTCTATTCTGTATCATCACATGAAGTCAGGTTAGCACAGCATGACAAACACAGAGCTCTGGCATGTTTAAAGCCTTGGCGTAGAATTCAAAGTGTTTAGAGAAGTGTGTGCGTGTGTGTGTGTGTGTGTGTGTGTGTGTGTGTGTGTGTGTGTGTGTGTGTGTGTGTGTGTGTGTGTGTGTGTGTGTGTGTGTGTGTGTGTGTGTGTGTGTGTGTGTGTGTGTGTGTGAGTGAGTGAGTGAGTGAGTGAGTGAGTGAGTGAGTGAGTGAGTGAGTGAGTGAGTGAGTGAGTGAGAGAGAGAGAGAGAGAGAGATAGAGAGTCTGTCATCTCACCTCCTTCATGGTGGTGGAGTTCTTAGGAAAGCTCTTTCCACCTGTCAGGCTGAGGTATTTCTTCTCCAGGGCTGAAAGCCTCTCCTTCTCCTGCAACACACACACACACACACACACACACACACACACACACACACACACACACACACACACACACACACACACACACACACACACACACACACACACACACACACACACACACACACACACACACACACACACACACACACACACACACACACACACACTCATTATAACTCCAGAGCTCCATGGTTCACCTGATGACAACAAGAAACCTTTGAAGGTCAAAGGTTACGCTATTTAGCGCTAGCTTTCAGGTGAAAATACCTGGTCCAGTCTTTCAATATATTCACTTAAGTTTCAAAATATTCCTCAAATTCCTATTTTTTTCTTGTATAATGGCATCTTCAACCTCCAATGAAGTTAGGTGACCTGGCCTAGTAGGTATTTAAAGGTGCGTCTTTTTATGTTTCTTTGTCTGAGGAAGAGCTAGACGCCTGAAACGTAACGTTCGGTGGTAATAATAATAATAAATATAGCGATAATACGGGGCCGGGGAGAGAGAGAGAGAGAGACAGAGACAGAGACAGACAGACAGACAAGGATACTGGAGAGAGAGAGAGAGAGAGAGAGAGAGAGAGAGACAATGATACTGGAGAGAGAGAGAGACATGGATACTGGAGAGAGAGAGAGAGATAGAAACGGAATAGATTGGAGAGAGAGAGAGCGAGCCATGGAAACGGAATAGATTGAAGAGAGACATGGAAACGGAATAGATTGATGAGAGAGAGAGATGGAAACAGAATGGATTGATTGGACATCTCAACCTATTGCCATTAACAGGAATCGAACTCTCAACCTTCGGACTAATATGCTGCAACACTAGCTATAGTGCTATAGCTTTGTCCAGGCTGATGTTGTCTGTTGAAGATCATAAACTCTTGCCTTCTGTCATGAACCAAGCCAACACTAAGATCACTCGTTCACAAACCATTTGCCAATAGAGAAATTGTATGTCTCCTCGCAACCGAAAACAGTGAAAGCAGCCGATCTACAAGCTCAGAAACACGTTGCGTAGGATAACTTTTATTACAGTTTGTAAAAGTGACAGTTTCATGCTCATTGTCTGATATGACTTTAAGGTTGACATGTAAATCAGTGTGAATGCTAATGTGCACTTCATTGTCATCATCAATGTATGATTATTTGTCTAATTGTTTGTTTTTAATGTCACCTTTTCTTCAATAAAGCCCTGCCAACTACACCACATGGCCTGTTCCTTGGAGGAGTTGATGCAAAAAGGACTTTAGCTTGTTATTAATTCAGTTCCTACATGACACAATAGTATATGAGAAAAGTCATACTAAACTCGTACTGTGTCATAAAAAATGAAGTCATACAATACTTTAGTATAAATAAAATGCCATACAGTCCTGTCGTTAAAAAAATACTTTGTTCTTGTCAGCCTAAATTGTTCACAGCACAGCTATCTATTTTTATATTTAATTCTTGTGACAACCCTGGGGGTTGTCAGGGTGACTGGTGTGGTTGTCATGGTTACTAACCATGTGTCATGTGTGTCAGAATGATTGGAGGGCGGAGTGTGTCATCAGTGGAGATCTGGCCCACCTGGATTGTCCTCTATAAAGGAGGTGGCTGGACTTCATTCTTGTTCTCTCTCTCACCGTGAAGCTCACTGGGAGCACTCTAGCCTTTTGGATTTTCTTTGTTAAAGAACATCACTGTGGTAGAGGTTTGGGTTGTGTAGTTACCTTGTCATGATGTAACTCCAAAGGTGAACAAGAAATCTAAAATAATTGCTGTATACTAATTGAATAGAAATTGATCATTCAAAATATGCTCCTCATTGACATTGTACAGTGAAACGGCTCTCAAAGTCACTCTTTTAGCACGTAAACGAACACAAACAAAGCTGATTCAGTCAATATAGAACATCACCAAACCCAGTACCGTTTTTTTTTTAATATAAAAATGTCAACTTCCTGTTGATTTTACTATTTGAAGATCCAGATCCGTGGATCCAGTCCGAGTTCTTTTTGATAAAAAAAGCAAAATCAACAGGATGTTAGCATTTTAATTTAAAAAACAAACTGTACTGGGTTTGCTGATGTTCTCTATACAGTCTGAATCAACTTTATTTGCGTTCGTTTGTGCTAAAAGAGTGACTTTGAGAGCTGTTTCAGCCTACAATGTAATTCAATGAGGAGCATATTTTTTTATTATCAATGGAGCAATTATTTTAGATTTCTTGCCCACCTTTGGAGATGCATCATGGCAAGGTACTACACAACCCAAACCTCTACCAAAGTGGTCTTGCCCTTTAAGCACTGTTTAACCACCCCAGTATCTGTATTGTGGGTATAGCTTTAGCAGAAAATAGCCGATCGACAAGCTCACTGCGACACGTTGTGAGCTTGTCGATCGGCTATTTTCAGTCAAAACTTTCCTCATAACACAAAACAGAAAATACACTAGTATTGAGCCCTGAGGCTCACCGGTTACCCATATGGGGTTAAGTTAGTTTTAATAAAATAATTTAAACGTTCTTTGTTTGTGTGAGTTTCCTCATTTTATTACAAACTCAGCCGTTTGCAACACTCTTGGTTGGTTGTTGCAATAAATACATTACATTTAAGTGGTTGAATTTATGTAACTTGTTATCCCTGAGTCACTAGAATACCTCAAAACGAAGTATTAGTATATCGGCCTATAATTGATCATTGATTTGATTGATATGCTGCATGCCATGATTGTGAAGTGGTATTTTCTTAAACTTAATTCAGTTAATCATAGAGGATCTGTGGTCATAATACAGCACTGTTTGAGGAACTATAGTTGAAAACTTAAGACATATTTTTTAATGTCCAGTCCAAAGTGAGAACAATGTAGCCTACTTGATTTAACACCAAAACTGCTATAGTTTTGATCATCTGAAACTAAGGAATTTATAAATGACAAAAAGGGTATGAATTGTTATGACATTACGAAACATCTCTCTGTTTCCTTTCAATGAAAGTGTAAATCTGGGTTCAGACTCAGCCAGAGTAAACGTTTTCTAACAGATGGTTTTAAACAACCTAAATCTCAGTCGTGTCATAAGGAACCCTTTCCCTGATCATCAGAGGGTGTATCTAGTAGATCCAGTCATTCTGTCAGGGGTAGAGGTGTTTGCTGTGGATTTTCATCTTTTGACCTGTCACCTCTCGCTTTAACTTTAAATATAACCTCGAAATCCTAATTAATGTGAAAGGCATGGTGGTGCAAGAGTAAAGCATAGGCTTCACAAGCGGATGGTCGTGGGTTTGAATCTTGGTCAGGGAATATCTCCATTTTCGGTCTTTTTAAGGCGAGAACCATGGATGAAGCCCGCCTCCCTCCTCACGCCCTCTTTTAGCTCCGGTAGGAGAGGGAGGAGCATGGAGGGAGCCCACCTCCAGGGGGAGGAGCTTAATACATTTACATATTAATTAAAGATTTTTATTTTAGTATTTTTTGTGATTTTATGGCCACTGTTTTTTTTCACATGAATTTGTTTGAGACATTTTTTTATTGTTTTCTTTCATCACCAGTTTCAATTGACCACAGCTCCATTGTTTTATTACCCTTTTGTTTTTTATTTAGTAGTTGTTTTGAGTGAGCTTTGAACCTCGAACCTTTAGTTTGTGAACCTTTGATTTATCTCTTAAGCCACGCTGGCAAGGAAGGTACAATTGGGAACGTCATCCTTAACCCGCCTTTTAGAATTTAGATGGACAGTGAAAATGTTCTTCAGGAGCCTTGAACCCCAAACCTTCTACTTTCAGACCCTGTGTTTAACTCTTGAGCCAAGCTGGCCTGGAACACCGGCTTCGAATGCTATCAATGCATTGAATGGGAGATTATCACGTTTTATCAGACCATTGAATGGGCGAAGTAGGCGAGCTACCGTCTACCCCGCGATTTGTCAGACCATTCATTGGGCGTAATCAGGAGCTACTGACCTACCGACGGAGGCGGAGCAGTCCCCACAACAATATTTACGATTCTGTCCATATCGGTACATAACTCGAACGGCGCTGAGTAGGCACAGGCGAGGGTCGCACCGCTCCGGACGGCAACTCAGTCGCCTTAGCTCCTTCGGTGGCCCGTCGCGGGGCTCCACCTCGCCTGAGACTGCGCGCCTCCGTCATGGTCCGAAACCGAAACAACCAAAACCAAAACCGAAACTAAAGTATTTAAGTCATCTCCGTCGGTAGGTCAGTAGCTCCTGATTACGCCCACTGAATGGTCTGATAAATCGCGGGGTAGACGGTAGGTCGCCTACTTCGCCCATTCAATGGTCTGATAGAACGTGATAATCTCCCATTCTATGCATTGATAGCATCCGAATCAGGTGCCTGGAAAGTACAATTGGGAACGTCATCCTTAACCCGCCTTTTAGAATTTAGATGGACAGTGAAAATGTTCTTCAGGAGCCTTGAACCTCAAACCTTCTGCTTTCAGACCCTGTGTTTATCTCTTGAGCCACGCTGGCATGGAAGTTACAATTGGGAACGTCATCCTTAACCCGCCTTTTAGAAGTTAGATGGACAGTGAAAATGTGCTCCAGGAGCTTTGAACCCCAAAACTTCTGCTTTCAGACCCTGTGTTTATCTCTTGTGCCACACAGGTATGGATAATACGAAAGATAACGTAATACTTAAACCACCTTTTAGAAGTTAGATGGACAGTGAAAATGTGCTCCAGGAGTTTCGAACCTTAAACCTTCGGTTTATAAACCCCAGAGTTTTCTCTTGAGCCATGGTGGCATGAACCATGCAACTGAGAACATAATACTTAAACCACCTTTTCAGGATTGAGATGGACAATGAAAATGTTCTTTAGGAGCTTTGAACCTTAAACTCTTTGGTTCATAAACAGTGACACATCTCTTGAGCCACAGAGACATGAAACATTCTGATGAGAAGGAAATACTTATCCTTTTAGTATTTAGATGCACAGTGTATTTCTACATTAACTTCACCACTTAAACCCTCTATTCTTAGTAAAGTTGCAACTTTACTTTCCCGCTTGCCTTGTTACCATCTACACCAAATCTTTTCACAAAGAATTGTCAATCTACAAGCTCACAACACGTCGACACATTGTAAATCTTGACAAATGTTTGCCGCCAGAATAGGGATGCTGGGCCTTACTTCTCCCACCACTGCTGAAGAGCATACAAGACATTAGACAACTAAGAAACCCCAGTGGTGCAGTTAGAGCATACATGGGCAACTGGCGGCCCGGGGGCCACACGCGGCCCCCACCCTCACTTAAAGCGGCCCGCAGGTTAATATCAGAATACTGATATATTATTGATTTCAGCTGTTACAATTCCAAACATGCAAACATGACCCGCTCTTTATTTTCTTTGATTGACCATAATGATCAAGGTGTATGTTGGATTTGTCCCATTAATGGACATTTTGTTTTCTAGTTTCTGGAATGTGACCAAGTGTATGGATTATGCCTATGCATAGTAGTCAATAAGTGACCAAGTAGAAGAGAGACATTTTCCTCCCCTTATATGTTTGTAATTGTATGTTTTGTATGTTCGGTTTGTTTGTTATTAATGTGTTAGTCTTTTCTTTTCTGTGAATGTTTGTTTTCATGTTCTGAAAAATCCAATAAAAAATAAATAGAAAAAAAAAACCCAGTGAAAGCGGCCGATCTACAAGCTCACAAAACGTTGCTATCTGAAAAGTTGTGAGATTGTAGATCGGCTACTTTCACAATGAAGTACGTCATACATTGAAAAAACGTACTCTCAGATAAGCATTTCAGGTTATCTTTACCATTTGCAGGTTGGATATCTCAACCTATTGCCATTAACAGGAATCGAACTCTCAACCTTCGGACTAACAGGCTGCAACACTACCTATAGTGCTATAGCTTTGTCCAGGCTGATGTTGTCTGTTGAAGATCATAAACTCTTGCCTTCTGTCATGAACCAAGCCAACACTAAGATCACTCGTTCACAAACCATTTACCAATAGAGAAATTGTATGTCTCCTCGCAACCGAAAACAGTGAAAGCAGCCGATCTACAAGCTCAGAAACACGTTGCTATCTGAAAAGTTTTGAGATTGTAGATCGGCTATTTTCAGAAATGAAGTATGTCATACATTGAAAAAACATACTCTCAAATAAGCATTTCAGGTTATCTTTACCATTTGCACATGTATTCATTGATACAGTCATGTTGTTTGCAATTCAACTTAAATGGAGTCTGCATCAAGTGAGGCTTGAACTGGCGACCTTGAGATTGTGAGGCACTCATTTAAGGGAGACGCCATTGGACCATCAGACAAGGAACTGTGAAAAAGGAGATAACACAGATGATACAGTTTCACGCAAATAGCTGAAAAATCCTGGGTTTAAGTGTTTTTCAAACTGCTCAAAATTGCGGACAATCTAAGGGCGGAGCTTACTGGTCAAAGCGATAGATGTGTTCCTCATGAGTCAAGGCACAAGTGTAAGCAAGTTTCATGACTTTTGCCTGTTTAAAGTTTGCATTTTCAAAGAATTGCTATAGCGCCTCCCTTTGGCCAATTGGAGTGAGATTGGTTTCAGTGATATTTGGAATGACTCTCTACATTACTGCAACGTTTCAAAGAAATGTGAGTCTTGCATGTATGTGTTAGGGGCAGATGAATAATTTTCATAAAACTGCAATAGTTAAAATCTATTTCCTCCTGGGATTTTTGAGTAATCTGCACGAAACATTTTACACATGAACTTAAGACCTTTGCCGACAAAACAAAAGCGGCGGATTTTCCATAAGTGAAAAAATGCAGAAGTTATGAGCCAATGGCTGTTTTTCCTATAATTCAAAATGGTGGGCGATCTAAAGGTCAGAGGTCAAAAGTCAGACCACGAAAGTTGTCGGGCATGAAGAGACGCATGTGTGTATCGAAGTTTCATGCTTGTAGGTCAAACAGGGCATGAGTTGTACCTGTTCAAAGTTGGCACTTTCAATTGAGTGCTATAGCGCCACCCTTTGACGAATGAGTGTGAGAATTATTTCTTGATAGTTTTTCATGAGCATCTACCATATGGCCGAGTTTCGTAAAAAGCGTATGCACGGTTAAGCCAGAACTGCCATAAACAAGTATTTTTCAAACTGCTCAAAATTGCGGACAATCTAAGGGCGGAGCTTACTGGTCAAAGCGATACATGTGTTCCTCATGAGTCAAGGCAAAAGTGTAAGCAAGTTTCACGACTTTCGGCCAAATGAGGCAAGACTTATGCCTGTTTAAAGTTTGCATTAAAAAAAACTGCTATAGCGCCCCCCTTTGGCCAATTGGAGAAAGATTGGTTTCAGTGATATTTGGAATGTATGTGTTAGGGGCAGATGAATAATTGTCATAAAACTGCAATAGTTAAAACCTATGGATACATGGGACTTTTGAGCAATCTGCACGAAACGTTTAACACTTGAACTTTGGACCTCTGCCGACAACTTCTAGGCGGCGGAATTTCCATAAGTGAAAAAATGCAGAAGTTAGGAGCCAATGACTGTTTTTCATATAATTCAAAATGGTGGGAGATCTAAAGGTCAGAGGTCAAAAGTCAGAGGGTGAAAGTTATTCAGCATGAGGAGACGCATATGTGTATCCAAGTTGCATGGCTGTAGGTCAAACAGGGCATGAGTTGTACCTGTTCAAAGGTGGCATTTTCAATTGAGTGCTATAGCGCCACCTTTGGACGAAATATTGTGAGAATTATTTCTTGATCGTTTTTCATGACCATCTACTATATGGCCGAGTTTCGTAAAAAGCGACAGCACGGTTCAGCCAGAACTGCGAAAAGTGGCAGAATCGGAAGAATAAAGGGAATAATAAAACAGGTCCAGAGCTGAGCTCTGGCCCCGTAATAATGGATTTTATTTATAATGCACTTTACATTTGTGAAAATCTCAAAGTGCTACAATAAGCAAAAGCATGAAAAGAATCATCACACCACTAAAAACATCTCAGAAACTGAACAAAACATTTAAAACATGAGGGCATAAAGTAGCTAAAAAATGATTTGTTAAAAGGGTAGGTCTTTAGTCCTCTCTTAAAAGAGTCAACCGACTGTGGTGCTCTCAGGTGGGCAGGGAGGGCGTTCCGCAGGGAGGGCGTTCCACAGTTCGGGGGCGGCCAAGCAGAAGGCCCGGTCGCCCATGGTACGTAGGTTGGTCTTGGGGGTTATGAGGAGGTTAGTGTCCGCTTAAAAGCGGAGGTTGCGAGTCGAGTTGTGGGGAGTTAACAGGGATATCTGGGTATTCAGTGGAGTGAACGGAGGATGGGTGTGATGTGTTGGTGTCTGCGCACTCTCATCAGGATCCTAGCAGCGCTGTTCTGGATATAATGGAGCTTTTGAAGGCTCTTGCTAGGGATCCCGATGAGAAGTGCGCTTACAGTAGCCCAACCTGGAGACGACGGCGTGAGCAAGTTTTTCGGAATCTGCTAGCGTGAGTGTGGGGTGGAGTTGTGAAATGTTTCTGAGGTGGAAGAAGGAGGTTTTGCACAGATGTCCGATGTGGGCCTCAAAGTTCAGGTGAGGGTACATTTTTACCCCCAGGTTAGTGACAACCAAATATTGTAATAAATATCCATGGGACATCCAGTATTATCACTATTATTAACTTGTAATATTGTATTGTTGTTGTTGTTAGCACAGGCTTGTGGAAAATGCCACACCAACATTTCCCTGCTTGTATCTGTATGAGTGAGTGAGTGAGTGAGTGACAAACAAATCCTCTTGAATCTTGAATACTGAATATTGAGCATGATCCAATGTGCGGAGTCTATTTTTCTGTTTTCACAATGTCGATGTCAACCTTCAACCAGGCTGTCAACCTCTCCCACACACATTTGACAGCTTCTACTTTGAAGTCTTGTCTGTTCTACAGTGAGCAGGCGGTGTACAGGGAAATGTTTCTTTACCTTCTGTAGCATCTGCAGGGTGATGTTCCTGTCCTTGCCAAGTCTCTCACATTCCTGAGAGGCCTGCAGACCCAGCTGGTTGGCCTGGCTCTCCAGGGCAGACACCTTGTCCTGCGGAACACACGGTACATGTGGCTACAGTACACAGTTTGCAACACCTACCGTTACATTTTAACACATTAACACACAGAACTGAGACAGATTCAACAAATGCCTTCTAAATCAGTGATTCTCAAGTAGTTTTATTACACTTTAAAGATGTTTAAAAAATGTTCAAAAGTAGCAGATGTACAAGCTCAAAGCGCGGCACAAAGTGGCGCGCTGTGAGATTGTATATCTGTTATTTTTGAATAGCCAACGCTAAAATCTAAAATGTCACAGACGCTTTCCCGGATTTAATGGGTTAAACATTCAAACACCCTGGAGAAATAAGTGAATAAATATATACAGAGAACAAAATAAAAATTCAGTTCAGTAAGGCTCAGGTCAGCAGTCTGTTATTTATCATTAGTAAAAGGCCCATCTTCAGACTTGACCTCTTTATTTTTGGCATCTCTATTTTTGTCGAAAACTGAAGAAACGGAACATTTTCACAAATTTTGAAGATTTTTGAAGGGCTTAAGTGGTTAAACATCACTGCACTGAATAGTCTGCCTGACACAGTTAGCAACCTGGTGTAGGGACTGAGTGATAAGGTTTATACTGTAGGTATGACCATGGTCAGGGAGATACCTTCCGCTTGGCCATGCTTTCATGGTACTCTGCTCTCTCCTGAAGAAGCTGCTGGCTGATGTTCTCTCTCTCCTCCTCCAGGCTGCTCTCTCTCTCCAGCTGCTGGAACTCCAGATCTTCAAACTGCTTGGTGCCCGCCTCCAGCGCCTCGCCATCCTAACACAGCCCGCCCAAACACCAATGCACACCGTTAAAAAAACAAACCCTCAGGGTAGAATGAATTTCATTTTTCTATACCACCCTGGGAAACGCAGACCAACAGCAACACGAAACCCTGTACTGGTTCTTGTGTTGAAATGTCGGTCTTTTCAAATAAAGCGTGAAGTACTGATCCCGGTAGGATCAGTGAGTGTTCGCCCGGTTTGGGACCTCAGCAGGCATCCAAGAACATTCAGCATTCAGCACAGCTAGGCAGACTGCTGTGGAAGATCATGCTGCTACTACAGCATGGCTGCCAGGGGAGGTACACAACATTACTGTAGCTCTGTTGTGGGATGAAGAAAAGGACTGTAGCTACCACTGTAGAATATCGTGGGATTTGCAGGACATAGAGGGACACTTCACCGGTTTTAGACCAGCATGTCAATAACATTATCGTGCTACAATATCCATAGCTCATCTCTGAGACACAGAGCAAGAAGGCAGAAAATGGTAGCATCCTATTAGGACTGCAGGAAAAAAATCGATTCAAATACGAATCGCGATTCTCATGTTGGACGATTTCAGTATTTTTGAATAATGACATTTTTGAGAAGTGCCAAGTTCTAGGCTGAATCGGGGGAAAAAATGATTTTCAATCGAGAATCGTTTGTTTTGAAAAAGAAAACGGAATCGTGACCCCAAGAATCGGAATCAAATCGTGAGATAGCAGACGATTCACAGCCCTACATCCTATAGTTAAGCATTAGTGGACTCATACCGAGTCCACTCCAAAATGTTCACTTTGAACCACATCTGGTTTTCCTAAAAATGAAATCATCATGAAGGTATTCCTGACAATCATAATGCTAATCAAACTCAATGTCATTCTAATCTAAAGACATACAGTAAATATAAACATGAATAAAAACAGGACACATCTGCTTTCTATTTGCACATGAGACTGTAGGATTCCCATCATCATTGTAATAACCAGTTGCTAGCATTACAGCAAGGACGTGTGACATTGTAACATCAGTTATAGAGGACCAGGTTACCTACCTACTAGGGTTGTACCCATATGGGCTAAGCTGCCAATAGATTATATTAAATATAATTATTTACATTTTTACATTTCTATCTTATTCCCACAAAAATGAAAAGAAAACCTTTGACCAGGATTCAGGATGACCCACTAGGAGTAGTACTTGCGATATGTCACTGGCCTGGATGAAATACTGAAACTGTACTGTAATTTTCTAACAGATTATAGAACAGCTCTCATGCAGCTTGGAGGTACAGTAGATAAAGGGCTACATAAGAAATAAACAAGATCATTTTTTACAAAGACTGAAATACAGAGTCTGCATCATTTCAGACCATGAATGGTACCCCAAAAAAAGATAGAAGAGACATCTAAACCAGGCAAAAAAACTCACTCAACATAAGAGAAGTCACAGCATGGAAGGGAGGGCAGAGAGAGATTGGAGCTCGTTAGCGTCTGTGTTAATTGATTAGTGAGCGATTACAAATTATGCATGCATGCATAAATCACAGGCTGCACACCATGAGCAGAATGACTACAGAGATACTACACGACAAGCATCCACTGCAAACACAGGAAGGAGAACGTGCAACATGATACTGTACATTCAGATCACACGAGCCAGCCCATAAACCACAGAGCAGCGTTGCCACCTGAAGCTATGTTCATCACATCTACAACTCGGTGGGTTCAGTAGCACGTAGGTGTGGTGGGGAGAGTCGACACATTCCAGCAGCTTGTGGTATTACATAGTCTGGGAGGTGTGTGTGTTTGCATGGTTGTGTATGTGTGTGTGTGTGTGTGTGTGTGTGTGTGTGTGTGTGTGTGTGTGTGTGTGTGTGTGTGTGTGTGTGTATACTTTATAGTACACTATGGGCCACAGTGAAAAATGTGTAATAAACGTCTTCACGCACCGGTGGCTTGACGAATAAATGATTTTAAAAATCGATAGCGAGTATTTCGCATCAAAGTTCATTCATATAGCCGATGCCTTATTCATACAGGTTGATGCCAAAATTATTTGTGAAAAATCAATCCTGTTCCAAATACAAATTGCATCGCTTTATCAACGCATATTATTCACATTCTGTGTGAATGAACTTGTGACATAAACAACAGTTCAAACATATGCATTTTCAGGCAAATGAATCGCAAGAGAAAAAACGCCATAAGCGTGTAAGGACCTTAATACCATGAACTGGAGATCTCAGTGAATGCTAAATATCAGAGTTCTGGGATAATAATTCATCATGTTTGTTTTTATGAGCCTTGTCTCTGCCAGCTATGTGCTTCAGTTTTTAAAGCCGGTAATGCCCGGGATTGTTTTACAAATACCTTGACTGCACTCGCTGCTGGAATTCCCCCCCACTTAATGGCTGTGTGTTGGGGGTTGGGGGTGTCTGAGGCTTAGCTGCTACGGGCTGAAAGAAACTACAGCTTGGTATCTAAAATGGTGGGCTGTGAAAGGGTGGGTGCGGGCATGGGAGGAACCACAGGATATGATACGTGTGGTGTGGGGGGTGAATCCTGATAGAGAGTGGTAGAGAGTGTGTGCGTGTGTGTTTGGGGCAAGGATGGAGGGACTGTCACTACACAAGGGCGTAGAGCTGGTCTTCAGCATGTCCATGGACCCACCCTTTTGAGCTGATCCTGCAACTGTTCCCGCAGTGACTCGGGACAGTTGTGCAGCTGGTTCTTCAGTTCAGCGTAACCCTCCCGCAGGGTCTCCAGGGCCTGGCGCTCGGCCTCAACATTAGCTCTCTCCTAGAAACACAACACAACACACATAAAACACACACACACACACACACACACACACACGCGCACACACACACACACACACACACACACACATACATAGGATGGATGGAGGAGAGAAGAGAGAAGCAAACACGCACACACACCCCAAAAAAGAAATTTCACGCTGCTAAAAAGTTCACACCATGCAGATGTTAAAGAGATCACAACCGTTTCCAAGGTCAACGGAACTCAAATAGTGAAAGAGGGACTCAAGTGCTGTGAATTGATCGTCAGTAGTCTAGTAGGAAGTAGGAACCGTAGAATAACAGCCTGAGAGTGAAACCGGTCACTTGACGGAGGTCAAACATGATTTTGCAACTTGTTTTACCTTTGTTTCAACAGCGGCTTTAGTTCATCATAAACTCTGTGTTCTTTGAGAAGAACTTCTTGTATTTGCTTTGTGATTTACTTTGACAGAACCTTCAGTTTACGCATGCATGACTGTGTCGTTCATGTTCTTAAAATGAAATCTGTAGGTCCTTATTACAATGAGTACACAGGTTTTAACGAACCAATTCAAGGACATTTTAGATACCTTTGTATAGTCTATTACTAGAGCATATTCTTTTTTTATTTGCCCTTCATGTGCTTACATCTGAGACGATTACAAACTCACTTGTCACAATGATGACTTCAGTAAAGCAGACAACGTGAAACACAGCAGCTTACTACAGTATGTTTCTACATTGTAGTGACAGTGGAGAAGCGCTACAGCACGTCCCCTGAGTGCTGCTCTGGTCGCGAGGTCAGGAAAACGATCAATAACAACAAAACTCTGTAGTTTATCTCCATTAAAGCAACAATCTTTCAGGGAAAATGCAGTCCTGGACTACTCATTCATACTGTAAAAACTAGGATGCAGTTTTAAACCCCAACTTAAAGCCCCAGAGAGAGAGAGAGTCAGTAACTCTAGATTAACTAACAGCATGTAATGCGTAATGTTTTTTTTTAAGCATAATGTTCAGATCATACACCTTTGGATTTTCTTTTTTGAGGCAGACAATAGGATGGTTGACAGAGAGACATTCAATGGGAGCCACAGGAATAAGGCACCAGTGGGATTCCACCCCGGGCCATCTGTGGTCAGACTGGGTCTCGACCACTACTGTACTGTACATTGCATTATTGACTTTTTTTTTTAGATTGACACAGATACATCATAAGAGAGAGAGGAGTGGTAATTTTCCTCTCAAACACCCGCAGGTCTGAACTTGTTGAGTGTAAATCAGAAAATGTGTCATTTGGAAGAGCGAGTGGGGGCTGCTGGCATCACAGGATTCAGTACAATTTAGAGACACAGGAATCTAAATTGCAGAGTGGCTAGATGACTAATTGCTACACAAGAAGGTGAAAATGGGTATTGTGCCTCAAGCTGCTCTCTTTTCTCCTCTCTCTCTCTCTCTCTACAGTATCTCTCTGCTGCCGTTTAAATGTGGTTGATGCAGGTAAGAACAGGAAGGACCCCCTGGGGGTGCACCCACTGCACAGAGCAGGCTGGTGGTTTTACCATAAAGACTTCCCTCCCTCATCAGTGCCTTCTTCAGTATTTATCCTCTTTTTCCACCTTCAGTACAGACAGATCATTTTGTACAAAACTAAATTGGCGATCCTTGGCATGACTGTTTGTAGAAGCTCTGGTTTACCTCATTGTGAGATCAGTGTACCGTTCTGCTGTAGTCTAACATCCTACAAAGGTATGTCGTGTGTAAATAAATGTTCTATTGCATGACTGTGTGCCTCCTAATCGTACTAAACTTTTCATGTTACACTGTCTACAACCAGAACAACGTCCTTGTATGAAACTCTTGCTTCTGAGTGACAGATTCTGTGCAGGACAGATCCAGGAAATCATTCCACAGCAGATCTTACTGACTACATACAAATCAATAACCACTTAAACCATATATGCTTCGTTGACCAGGGTCCCCCAGGGCTCTATCCTTGACCCCTTCCTTTTTTCCCTCTACCCCGAATCTCTTTGCCGAAAATAGCCGATCAACAAGCTCACAACACGTCACGTTGCGACGCGTTTTTAGCTTGTACAGTCGGTAGGCACATTTTCCGGAGCGTTCGCCTATTATGACCAGATAGACCCAGAATAGGGACATTTAGAGTTCAAGTGGTTAAGACTAGAGACTGGTTGTGAATGTTGAAGACACAGAAAACCAGTGATGGAGTGTTAATATTTGTTGGTTAGTGCAGTAGAGACAAGCCCAGCAGGACAGGAGCGACAGAGGAAAACACCTGATGCCTTCGTTTATTTGATCCTTGAAAGAAAGGTGATTCAAAGTATCAGAGCTGGAGGGAAAAAAATCAGTCACCAGTAAATGTGCTATGAGACACAACCCCAGCCACCAGATGTAAAGGAATGTTGGTTTGGAGAGAAAAGGCAACATATGAACTAAACCAGGAGACCAGAGAAAATAGTGACCAAATAGATAATGTATGAGAGAGTAAGTGAACGTGTATGTGACTGAGTGAGAGAGAGAGAAAGAGAGAGAGAGAGAAAGAGAAAGAGAGAGAGAGAGGGTTTCTCTCTCTCTGAATGTGTGTGTGTGTATGTATGTAATAATATGTACAGTATTATGTATATGCTTGACAGGGTATCTCTCTCTACCTTGTCCTTCTCTCTCTGAATGACATTCTCCAGTTCGTCCAGTTTGTGTTGCAGCTGAGCGATAATGTCAGCCTCGGCCTCGATCTGGTCGAGCTCCGCCTGTCTCTCACCCTGCAACAGAGCACGCTCCATCTCCGCCTGCAGGACATGAGGTCAAAAACCATCAAATACTTGCCGCCCTGTCCAGGATGTCTGACACTTTTATTTGAGCATATGAATTAATAAATTCGTATTTCATTACTCAGGACTGTGCTTCCCAAATTGTTCCCAAATTGTCCCCATAAGTTCACATTAAATATCAGAACCACAAAGACACATCCTAGATGTAAACCTGAGGGAGCAGAGGGATTCTTGATGATGTATAATCGATCACACAACATCAATCATTATGACTAAATAACCAATAAAAAGTAATTAAAATGTGATGTGTCCCGGTGGATGAGCGGATTGTGCGTCAACCACATCATTTCAAGGTCCCCAGTTCAATTCCATCTGCAGGCCCATGATACACGGTCTTTCCCGCTCTCTCCCTTCAGCTTCCCGTCTCTCTCCTGTCTAAACAATCTCCTAAGGATTCATCTAAAAAAGTGTCGGTTTAATTATATTATCTATAGCCTGCTGTGACTCTACCTCCTGTTTGGACTCCTGGAGTTGCTGGTCCAGCTCTGTCAGACGGCTCTTGAGTTCATCAACACGAGTCAAAACCCTGACCCGTTCATCCTCCAGGATATTGAGCTCAACAACAGAAACGCCTGACGGACTGGACGATTCCTCATGCTGCAAAGAGAGAGAAAAAAGAGCGAGAGGAAGAGAGAAAGCAAGAGATTAGAGTAGACTCGAGGGAGAGATATCATGACATAATGAGACGAGAAGAATTAAAGAAAGTCTGAGACACATCAGAGACATGCTTTCAAGCAGAACGCACTAGGAATATGATGATAGAATATTCACAAAAATACCCCCCAAACTGAGTCAGGAGACACAGAATGCAGTTGATGGTATTTTAGATGACCTTAAAGTGAAGGTCACTTGGCTTTGGCAGTGTTCAGTGATTCTAGCTGGACTCGAACTGCCAACCCTCCACTCAACAGCACCCATGTGACTAAAAGCCTCTAAAACTTCAGTGGCAGTGATGGCATTGTATCCATCAAGAGCGAGTTCACGCCAAGGGTTGGTTACATCATGCAATATCAACCCTGCTGCAAATGCAGAAAAACTATATGAAGATTCTATGTGTTGAGTGAAAAGTCAGCTACAGTGTAGAGATGTACGAAGAACCGCACTCAGTGCCCCGGGACTCTTTTAGTCACAATATTCAGTGTGACAGATGTAGAACCTGTGTGAACTCACAGTCACAATATTCAGTGTGGCAGACGTAGAAACTGTCTGAGCCCACAGAACAGACTGATACAGTGCATGCACACATTTATCCAAGTGAACTGACAGTCCATGCTGCAGTGACTCTTAACCATTTATGCCCCTATATACAGTGCTTCTTCGAACGGTGAGTAGCGTAAATAGCCAATCTATAAACTCACAATGCAACTCGTGAGCTTGAAGATTAGCTATTTTAGCAATTTTTCATACTTTCTGACAATGTGATGACATGCCTAAAATAGGGACGCCCGGATGAAAGGGGTTACTGATTTTATAATTACATTATAAGAAAGATCATGTAGTATAGAAACAGGGTCCAGTTAAGATTCCAAACAACTCAATGAAAACAGTGAAGAAAGTGCAGGTAAGCTTTAATTGAAATAAATACTTATTTGTTCACAGGCTCTGCGCATACTTAGCTGTAGTCCCGGGTTTCCCAAAGGTGGCATACCCGACGTTTCTGGTGCAATTTTCTATAGCTTCGCTTGATTGTCGAGGCAGCAGATTTTACCCGGAAACACATCAAACTTATATGACACCTTCATTTGTGTTTAAATCTGCTCTTACAGAACAGGAAACGGGTACCGGAACCGGAAATGGATATCGGGTAACCCAGGACTACAGTTATGCATAGTGCCAATTCAATTCATTGTTGCTTGATTTAGTTTATGGCAGTTCATTCAGCCAGCTGATTGGCTGGTACAGTGGTGGTACATGCTGGCATCCGTGCAGGGGCGAGGGTGCATGCAGCGGGCAGGCAGGGGAACAGTGAGCTAGTCTCTGACCTGTTTGTCTCCATTGTGCAGTGCCGGAGGAGTGGTCCTCACCTCCTGATGCGTGCTCTCCGTACTGCTGCATTCCTCCTTCAGGTTCTCCTCATCGCTCTCCCTCTGGCGCTGGGCGTGGCGCAGAGCAGGAGACGGCGTCCTCTCCCCCAACAGGTTCTCCAAGGAGGGCCTCCGTCTGTAGCTGTCGGCCAGTGACCCCCCGGGGAAGCCCGTCCTGGACTGGCCAGCCATCTCGAGGCCTCCAGGGCCGTCGCCTCGGTTGTACTCCGCACAGAGGTTCAGGATGGTCTCCAGACGCTGTCTCTCCTGGTGAACAAGAGATACACTTTTTAGCTTAAAGCCAAAGAGAAATTCAACGTTTTCCCAGGACCCAAACTAGTGAAAACAGCATATCTACAAGCTCACAATGCGGCACCAAGCTTTTCTTTTTTTATTTATCTATGGAAATTATTTGAGTTTTTTATTCTATTTATGAAATACTTTGGGAAAATGTTTTTAACTGATGAGAAGTAGATTTTTTTTTTTTTTTAATTACTTGCGACCCATAAAAATTGGTCCACAACCCAAAGATGGGTCCCGACCCACAGTTTGGGAAATTCTAGATGTACTTTAAAAATATGTCATAAGAAGACAGACAGAAGGACATCAGATTAGATCCAGAGTCCTCGTGCACCGTCTAATTTCCTGTTTGGGTACCCGTGCACTCGGCAGGGAATGGATACCAATCTGGAGGCAAGCCGCTCGGAGAAAGGACAGAATTCAGGCCTGAGGCTAATGAGCTGGAACACAAACTTCCATCATGCCATCTCTTGTCACGGTTCAATTCAACTGACCCACTATGACTCAGCAAAACTCTGCCATACCCATCAAATCCAGATGAGACCAAAATGCATCATCGGACTACACCCAGGAGAGAGTAGGGTGAAGGCCCAGAGGTTCATTAAAGACCATAGTCACCCTAGCAATGAACTGTTGACCCTGCTACAGTCTAGGTAAACTGTAACAGAGCATCAGGTCTCGATCCAGCAGGCTCAGACTGTACCAGTTGTAATGACACTAATGATATTTTAAGCTATGTTTTCAGCATTATACTGGACTAGAAAATTCCAAAATTCCATTTACTGCCACCAGTTCACTCACTTTACTACCCACAGTTCACCACCACCCCCCTCTCCCCACCCCACCCCCTACTGATTGCTTGTCCAGCTGTGTTCTGGATGTCAGCCCACCTACTAGGATGGTTCCAGCAAGCTGGGATGGCATGTAAACTCTGACCTCTTGATTGTCAGCTGCCACGGACCTCCCACCCCACTTCTCACCTGAAGACTGCAAGTTCTTCACAGACAGTAATCCCAGAAAAATGGAAAAAAGGATAAAATGTGTCTAATTGAGGCTCTGCATGTTGGGATGTTCAAATTCTGTATTACTCATGCCATCCTCATTTTCCTGGCTTTGGAAACCAGGGAGCTATGTGGTATTTTCACACATAACATCACATCAGGGGTCAGTTCTTGGGCATTCCCCCATGGGCGCATAGCAACCACCCGACTGAACAAGTCAATTTTCAACTACATACAACCTCCAGTGCACCGGCTTTAAACCAATTTCACACCTGAATTGTCGATCAAGAAAGAGGAAAAAAAGCTGGATGTTTTGACATGGAGGCAAAGAACATCTTCTGTCATGCTTTTGGATCCCTACCCACTGCCATAAGGGATAAAGTCCCTCATAGAGATACAAGCTCGTCTTTCCCATAGTCTTCTGGGTTAGTGACTGCGTTATAAGAGGCTTGTAGCAACCCCTGCATTAGCTTGAAGCTGTAATCAGGGAGATAGCTCTGTTTTTAACAGAGTGGGTGGGAGGACAGAGCCCCAAGCTGTAGTGTGGTGCAGCCTCATCACCAGAATACAATGAATAATGAATGCTACTGTAACTGCACACACACTACCTGAATACATGCATAGACACACACAAACACCTTTAAGATCAGACCAATCTGAACTCTGACACTGATCTGACTTTGGACAAGAAGGAAAACTAAGAACAG
Source organism: Gymnoscopelus microlampas (assembly GCF_963454915.1). Classification (NCBI taxonomy): domain Eukaryota; kingdom Metazoa; phylum Chordata; class Actinopteri; order Myctophiformes; family Myctophidae; genus Gymnoscopelus; species Gymnoscopelus microlampas. Next base: position 49,954,622 of record NC_139945.1, on the reverse strand, counting down.
ATATAATGAAGGTCTCTCGCTAACACCAGACAATGTTCATGAAACGTGTCTGTTAGCTGAAGAGCAGGAAGCCAGACAGATTTCATACGATGAAATGGGGGGGGGGCTTCTACGAGTAAATCAACTTGACACACTGTCAAATTAGAAGCCAGACAACCTGCAAATTACGCACACATCACGCTGGTGCTCTCTGACTGCCTACCACATCTGTTGACTTTTTTCCCCCCCTTCTGTTTCCCCATGTGGGCTTTTTAGAAAGCGGAGGTGTGTTGAGGGCAATTCACTGCTACAACCACTTCCAAAGGTCAGAAATTTCAGTTTATGAGCCGTGAGCCTTTCTGTAGATGTCGTTAGCACATCCCCTTGGGCTCAGACAGGAGGCTGAGAAGGAGCAGGAAGGGAGAGTAGGTCCAAAACTATTTACCAGACATCACATCAGTGATGGCCTGATTAGAAGCAGCAAACACACATTTGATCTCCACATGTGGATGGAGAATCCACAATCCCATTGGTTTTTACCTTCTGGCTGACTGACTGGCTGGCTAGAAGACCAACAGACTGACTGCGGGCTAGCTGACTGAATGACTGGCGAGCTGACTGACGGACAGACTGCCTAGAATATCCAGAATAATGAAAATAACTTTTTACAACTGCCACTGTTTTAAAAGCAGTTTTACGATACAGTCTTATTCTTACCATCAAAGCTAAAACTAAACATTTTGTGCAATCCTAAAGAACAAAAGAAAGAGTCACAAGGACCAGGTAAGGTTTACTCACTCGCATGGTGGAGATGTTAGAATAGACTGGGATACAAACCCGTGCACGCTCACACAGACACCCACAGTCATTCGCAGGAAGCAGGCTGGGTTTAAAGACAGTTGCACAAATACAGGCCTTCTACAGCTGGTCACTCCTCTCTAGGGCACCGTAATTGCCATCATGCAGAAAACAGGGTCACGATCAGACAGTTTTCTAAATAAAATAATTATGATAGTGAAAATATTATATTTTTGATATTTGTCAAATGACGATACATAATAGGGCTTAAATGGTGGGAGGTATTGGAGATTGGAATTTGGATATTTGGGGGAGATTACAATAAAATGTAGGACGATATCATAATATGTATAATAACCAAAGCATCTGTCCTCTCCCCTTAGCAGAAAGCATGTCTAGCTTCTGTGTCTCACTTGTACTGTACTGTATGTGTGCAGTGCACTGTTTCAGCATGTGCACGTCAGTAAACACAAGGATACGGATAGAGAGAATAATATCCAAGCTACCAGGCACTTTTATTTGTACTGTTCAAAGTACTTTGATTAAGTTAAATGCAATGTTGTTATTGTTTTTATTATTGTAGTTTATTACGCAGACTTTCTTGCATACAAAATTGGTAAAGAAATGAAAAGAAAAAATGTAATCCCCCCCCAAAAAAATTACAATTGGAACTGGGGGAAAAGGGAATTTTGTGAACAATAAAAGGGCACAACATCTCTTCTCCTCTTCCACCCTGAGGCTCCTATACTTCTATCCATTCTACCGTTTGTTGTGGATGTGTTTAGTGGTGACCCCTTTAAAATGTGGGGTGTGTGGACACCCCAAGTTTATCTCCAGGGTGAATACAGTAAAGTCTCATTTCACAGTTCCACAGTCTGCACTGTTCAACCTTTCCTTATCTCACTGCCTGTAGGACATCATGGCAACTTTCAGTCACAAGGCTCAAACCACAGAGAAGAACATCACACAATACACACACACACACTCTATCTCACGAGCCCTGTCTAATCTCTGACAATTTTTATTTTTCGTATGAAAAAAATCATCAGTTCATCGTCAATCAAAAACTAATAAATCCAGTCAGTACTTGAGTGAATGAGAAAATTCACCACATGAATTAATTAATACGTCATTAGGTCCCTTGTCCTTACTTGCCTTTCAGAGTCAGTACAGTACTGTCTAACTCACCAAAAGGTATTTAACAAAGAAACAGTAAAATCACCACCGAAGTGTAAATCCAATACGTGCGTGTGCGTGTGTGTGTGTGTGTGTGTGTGTGTGTGTGTGTGTGTGTGTGTGTGTGTGTGTGTGTGTGTGTGTGTGTGTGTGTGTGTGTGTGGTGGCACTGTTACCTCTCTGTGAGAGAGGCATTCCTCTGCCTGCTTAGTTCCAAGCATTCCCTAAGCTCTGAGTGTGGTGCCTGGCCGTCTTGGAGGCCAAACCTGAATTCACACATTCTACTCACCCCCGGCCCCCTTTCCGTTGGCTTACTCTAAAAAAAAAAACTCACACAAAGTCTTTTTTGTTACAAACCCTAACAGCTGAGTTTCACTGCAAAATGGTAACCGTTGAAAAGGAGTGACATGTAACTGTACCCGTATTAAAATACTGGCGGACATAACAGTGGCCAATGGCAGCCTGGTGAACAGCATTCACCAGGTGAATGACGGATGCGCTCATCCCGAGTGATTTACAGAACAACCAGCTTAGATTAGCAGCAACCCATAAATACAGTATTAAGGAGTACCAATGTTCCTGTGACCCTACAAAGATTATGATGTTCAGGAGAACTGACAGGCTAGATCTAGGAGGACAATGCTTTTTTTTTGTTTTTTTTCTTTGTGTTTTACCCTAGTTCTCTAGTGACTTTTTGCTGCAGTTTCTCCTTCCTTCCTTCCTTCCTTACATCCTTGCTTCCAGCCTCCCGGCATTCAGGATTTCTCCCTCGTTCCTCCTCTTTTCCCCGGCAGTCAGTGCGTCTCCCCTTCTCTGTCGTCCCCGATCCTCTCTCCTATATCCTATTCTTTCCTTAGAAGGGGGGGGGGGGGGCATCTGTGTATCTTTAATTGGTGGAGGCAACTTTTAATCTAACAGCACGTTCACAGACGTGAATAGAACCTTGGTAGTACACCTCGAGAGCAGGAATCCAATAGAGTTCAACTAAACCCCAAAAACAAAGCGCTTCTTTCTTTCTTTCTCCCTACCTCCATAGATATATAATTTATATATATATATATATATGTATTCATCTATCTCTTCGGGCAGTAGCAGAAGATTCACAAGCTCTGTTTCTCGGTAAACCGTCTGCAAAACAAACTACGTTGGTGGTAATCATCAGATGCTCTCTCCACGGGAAGGTTTTGTGTTTTCAGCGGCACTGTCCCTGGGGAACACGAACAGACGACTCTTAACGAGGGACGCGTTCCTCCTCCTCCTTGGTGGAACATGGAGCAACGGAACAGGCTTCAAAGCCAAGCGTACCAGAGAGCCCTCAGGCAGCCTGACTCTCCTGGTAATAAACTGGCCCTCCATGCTGCACTCAGTGCACCGAGCTTTAAGTGTAAGTTCGGCAATTCCAGACGTATTGCATTATATATATAATTTGCCTCTTACATACCTGTAGTACTTGGAAGCGCAGAGAATATCAGCCCAAGAGTCTGAGCTGCCAGTAGAAATGGCGTGCTCTCATTTATTCTAGACACTTGCTGCTAACAAGCTCTCCAAACGTATACATGTCAAAATAGCTCCCAAAAAGACAGTCTGTGAAAGCGTTGCGGTGATCCACTGCTATTCTTTACCTTCACAGCAGCAGCAGGGTGCCGTTTTCACTCTGTGGATAGGCTTATCCAAAACTCCAAAGCCAGGCTCCATGTACAAATGTTTACAATCTGACCTGATCATACATAGAGACTGCACTGGTGCCATCTTTCACTAAGACAGCACCAGTGCAGTCTTAGTGAAAGTGTGCATGATGACAGAAGTGTCATGAAATCAGAGCTAACTTTTTTGTTTACTCCCAATCCCCCTCTGGAACCAGCCTATAAATTGTTATTTTGGAGTTATTTTGACATAACCTGTTTGGAATGCTTTTTTCACAGCAAGGTGCTAGAAACAGGAGCTCACCGTTCCACAACAGTTGCCTCTGGAGCTATATTCACTACAGGCCCAAGTACTATGTAAGAGTAAAGAAAATATATAGCTCTAAATTCACAGAACTAACCCAATTGTTTTGAATGTATAAATTAGGCTTATATTTGTCGTAGAGTTTGATTTGAACATATTATACATATTACAAATGTAAATCACCTAGGCCCAAGCGTTCAACATTTTTAATCCCTATCCGAGTGGGTCAGATTTGGATTTTGGGTGTTATATTATTTGATTAATCAAACTTATATTTCATATTGACATGAGATAATTCTATGATCACAGATCGGATAGCAAAGTGATCCCAATCCTGTTTCTTTTTTAGTATTTATTACCAAAAATCCGAATCAGATCCACTCAGATTAAAAGATTTGAACTCTTGGGCCCTAAAAAATAAAAACATGTTTCCAATCCTGTTTTTTTTGTTGTTGTTTTCTTTACCAGTAGTGAGGCTACCTATTTGATTACATTTGTATTCCTGATGATGACTGTCTTCAAGTGGACATTAAAGGGCTTGTTGCAGAGGGCATCAGTACAATCTCATGTCTTCATGTGAAAATGTTACCTACCATTTCATTGTTGCAGTACGTAGTCTCATAATATTGCATCTCTTGTTTAAATGTGTGTTCTGTCTGCACCATGACCCCAAGTGAAATGTTGTTTTGCTTTTTTTCAGCTCAATGTTGCATAAGTTAGATTGACTGTGTGTGAAGTTCAACTGAACTTAACTGAAAGTGTAAACTATTGGCTTGTAGCCAACAGTAGATGCAGCTGCATTTAAACCAGTGTAGCGTCCCTCCGGAGTCCTGGCCCTTAACCACTTTCAACCTGGCATCTCAGGAGTACTGTAAGTCTACTTACTGAACATCTGCTTTTTTTTTTAATAGGTTAAGATATGGGCCCCCAGGGGTCATTTCCCCACAAGTGTTTTAGTTATCATGTCAAAACTTTCAGCCTAGAGATGAGAGCATCAAAGAGCACATGCAGTGATTAGAGGGCAGGTTAAGAGTGGGGGATTTATGTAAAAAAAAAAAAAACATGATTACGGTTATTTAAAGGACAATGGGGAATCCTACATCCGCAATACAAACACCAAAAGCCTGTAATATCTGCACAAACTCTAGTTGCATCATGTCAGCCAACAGTAAACTCTGAAAAACATATGACATCTGTCTTTACAATATGCAAAATTATATATACAGCCCATATTCCCAATAAATATGAGCTGTAGATCAATGCCAGTGTGCAACAGTCTGCGTAATGAGCTGCTAGTTATTCTGCGTGCGTTTGTTTGGCCGGGGGAGATTTATGAAGCGTACCAGCCAACGTAAACAGCGGCAAACAAACCAAACAGCTCTCCAGCCGTCAAACAAGAGGATGCAAACAACAGCCTGAAGCTTTGTTCACAGACAGAGTCACTCACAATTTCACTCCTATCCAACACTGCCTCTCTCTCTCGATCAGCAAAGAAATACTAGTTCTAAATCCCTTTCCTGGTCAATCTTTGACTGTCTATCTCAGTCTTTGACTCTTTCTCATTAGCTTGCTCTACCTGCAGTAGTAAAACTCAACACATTTCTCAGCAGGTCTCATTATAAAAATCCCCAACCTGCAGTCAACCGGCAGACATCTGAACTAATACAGATGCTGCAAAACCTCAAAGCTTCCATTGTGAATGAATGAGCCAACAGAAGGCATCACATGCATATGTATGCATGCTGCTGTGGCATGCCGCTGACATGCATGTACCAGCTAGAACCCGACCAATACATTGGTTTGTCCAATATATTATATCGGCTATGGTTTAATTTTTTTTGACAACATAGATATAGACAATTATACAGCCGATGATTTTAAATTGTTTCTAAAATAGCCAATCAACAATGACTGTGTATAATTTATATTATAAGTTAAATGTTCCCAAATAGAAACTTTAGTCAAATTGATTCCAAGATTTTGCACTGTTATTTTGCAAAATATCAGTCAAAACATCTGTATCGCCATCAGACCCATAAATCGGTCCAGCTCTACACGCACCCACCCACCCACCCACCCACCCACACACACACACACACACACACACACACACACACACACACACACACACACACACACACACACACACACACACACACACACACACACACACACACACACACACACACACACACACACACACACACACACACACACACACACACACACACACACACAGTATGCCATCTGATCAACTTGTCCTCTTGCCAGCCAGCAAACAGAACAACGTTCCCTCTAAATTTAGACTCAGATGTGTGTGAGGGCATTTTGAAAAGTCAGCCAAGACACAGCTCACAACTGCCTGGTGGTCTAAATCACTTCGCTAATGAAAGAATCCAAGAGCTCCGTCAACACCTCTTTATGCAGCTAAATATCTCAGAGTGGTTCATTAAATATAGCCAGAGCCCACCAGAGAGTCCCAGATGTGGGGATCAGTTACCTTCATGAGTCCTGCCACGTTGTTGAGGAAGCCTGGAGTCTCTCCAGCCAGAGTCAGCAGGTACACCATGGCCTGTTCTCTACTCTGCCCTCGCCTCACCACAGTGCCCACCGGTGCAGGGCTGCCCAGCGCCTGGTGTCGATCCATATCTGGTCGTTACGTTTATGTACTGGATGTTATTGGACAGTACTAACACAAACTGTAGTCTCTATCACTTGTCTCCCTGTGTTGTAGTCTTAATATTGAGAAATTACTCAAGCAGACTGAGCTACTTTGGAACAAATGGGGAGAGAGAGCCCTTCAGTGGCCCTGGGGCCTGGGGGGCGTGATCTTTGAAAAGGGGGAGGGGCTAGGCATAATTTGAGTACGGACTTCCTGAAGTGGGAGGTGGCTTGCTGGTTGGTTCCATGAAAAGAAACTTTGTACTTTAGATATTTTAGACACACTTGACATCTATATACTGTCAGTAGTTTGGCCAGGTGAATCTATAATATTCTGAAGGGCTAAGAATCTCCATCCAATGTTTTTTACATTGCAATATGAAAACATAAAACCCTGCGGTTTGTATGGTTGTGCATTTCTGGGATTATGCCAGCTTCGATAACAGCTAAGCACATAAAACCATACTTTCAGGAAGAAATTTCAACCCCTGGAGACATTTGAGATGCAGGAGATGTTCCTTCCTAATAATTTGCCCACTCAGCGAATAATAAATTTGCAATTCGAGTGGAGACCAAAATATGAGATTGGGAGAGGCTTGCTGTTTAGCTGAATGTACTGTATCCCACCCTCCCTCCACACTCCATGGTGCCCTCTGATATCCAACTGCAGCCTGAGCAGGGAAGCTACACCCTCTAGTGGACAACCAGCGCCACAACACTTGAGGGTTCAGACAAGAACACTTCACACTGTGGTTTACAAAACATTTGTTGTTGGAAGTGAAGCGAAGGAGAATCCATGAATAGACTATAGCTTTATGTGTTGGCACCATCTCAGTCCCATGTGGATCTTCAGCATTTCCATTTCCAGGAGTCAAAACATCAATATGTAAAATGTGGACAAAGTATCCCATGTTCAGGAAATAACCTTTTCCTAACGGGATGTGTCCAGCACACACTAGCACCTTAATGTGCATGTAACTGCTGTATGCTGTAGCTACAAAATACAGCATTAGGACTTAGGAGTTGCAACATAAACCAGAATAACGCACACATCCATACATATAAAAGTATATATGGGTAATTAGCAACATTCTTCCAGGTTCACAACCACCTACTTTACTGGAGCACCTGATGATGCATATCGCTATGGAATGCACAACCAATGCATCTTCATAACAAACCTGTCACGTAGAAGCCCATGAATTGATTACTTCCTCTTCAGTGTTTGACATTAGCACATAGTGTGGCTATGAATGGACACGTCTCGTCTGTTATACTAATAAATACTTTAATAAATGCACCATGGGGCAATGATGGCCGAGTGGTTAAGGCACGTACCACTCGCCTGACTCGTAGTCTGACAGCAAGTTGCGGGATCGATTCCCGAGCCTGGTGGACCTTTGCTGCGTGTCACTCCCTGACTCTTTCCCCGTTTCATGTCAGTCTCCACTGTATAATCAATTAAAAGGCAGAAAAGCCCCCCAACATATCATAAATACACCATGGAACAATATTTTATGTATATGCACTGTAACCTACCATAGAACAAATGATAATAAAGAACAATTATAATGTCAACACTGACTGATACATGGGCAGATATTGTATTGCATTATTAATACAAAACTATGCAATGTTGAGTTTATAGCCTGATATGTGCCTATTCAACCTCATTGGACAGACAACACAGGTACGCCAATTATAAAAAGTCTAGTACTGTTGATAACAGGTCAGCACTGGCACATAAATCGTTAAGTACACACACTGCTGCATGTGTGTGTTTACGCTCTGTCTCAAGGCTGGATTAACAGAGCTTTCCTTTAGACACAGAGAGAACAAGAAATGCACAGCTGACCCACATAGTGAGAGTGAATGTAGTCCACCTTCCAACCTCCCCATGTCGCCCTCTCTCTTCCTGCTTCACAAAGTTATTAGAGATGTACCGATACCATCGTTTCCTTCCCGATACCGATTCCCATAACTTGCGTATTGGTCGATACTGAGTACCGATCAAATACCAGTGTGTAATAAAAGGTCCAGGGTCCCTCAGGGGTCCTTGAGGGGATTACAAATGGACCCGTCCCTTGCAACTATGAGACTGTACAAAAAAAAGGCTCCATTTGTACACTCTTAAGGATGTCCTTGAAATTAAATCATTTGAGAACCACCGATCCAGGAATAAATAAAAATCCAAAACAAGTTAAAATGCAGCTACAAGTTAGTAAAATAATAATGTAAATAGTACAGTAAGAGTACAAAACAATCGTGCAACCAAATCAAAATATTACTGTAAATGAAATATCATCATGTGACAAATTACGTGGTATCGGATCGGCATTGACTTTGACTGGCATACTCGCCGATACCTATACCAGTATTTTGGCCAGTATCGGCAGCTTTTCCGATACTGGTATGGGTATCGGAACAGCTCTAAAAGTTATCTGTCCTGAAGCAGAGAAGCTCTTCACCCACAGCGGTATGCCATATCAATGAAATGAATATGATATATATAATAATAGGCTCTATGCACAGCAGCCGTATTGATAAGAAATTGGGCCTCTTCTTACTTCCTTCACAGGTGTTACCAATGATACTAATGAAGGCTCTGTTCCATTCTGGTCAGGGTGCTGATATCGTGCATGTTGGCTCACTAGAAACACTCCATTTTGGTTCCCAAATGGCCCCTTATGGTGGGTGTGTAACTCTGAGAGTGTACAAATGGAACCAAATGGACCCGTAATGTACACTCTCAGAGTTATGGGGGTCCTTGAAAATAAGACAACCACTATGCAACACTAAATGGAACAGAGCCTTAATTAGTATCATGGTAACACCTGTGAAGGAAGTAAGGAATGGTTCATTCCTCAATTCAATTAATTCCTAATATGGCTGCTGTGCATAGAACCTATTTACAATACATTGTACAACCCTATCTAGACCTACAGGTCTATCCTGGCCTGCTGTGATATGTCTCCTAGGTTTCTTTGCTCAAAGAGCAGCTGTAGGCGTTCCTGAATGTGGGTGCATATCTATCTGCAGTATGAAGGTATATTTAGTGTTGTAATCCACATGGACACTGCACTGGCAGAGATGGCGCAATACACAACAGAGCTTTCTCTGTATGTCCTGACTACTGTGTGTCTTTTTTTCAGGCAGGCTGACAGGCTGGAAAAATATGCAACGCATAGCATGACAAAAGTAACAGAGGGTGGGAAAGGAAGAAAGAGAGAGCGAGAGGAGTGAGCTGTCGTTACGAAACAGTGCAATGACTCTGTAGTCTTCTAGCATATGAAAGTAAAACGTTATTCATAAATACGTACATTTTCAGCATCAATATTGACTATTACAATCTGTTTACATAATGTCTGTAGTTGAAACCATTGAATACAGGTTGATTCAAATGATCCTTTTGCATGACAAAGAATATGTATTTTCAACTGAAAAGGGCATTAACAAGTCAAATGAAAGGGTTGGTTGACCCCTTGAACCCCAGCAACCCTATTCTGGGCGGAACATTTGCCAAAAAGAGCAGATCTACAAGCTTACAGAGAGCTTTCAGATCAGCTATTTTCAGCACAGACAAAGCTACATTTTGTCCTAGGTACAGTATAGGTTTCTCTTCATGTGTCCTACAGTACTACCTGGCAGAAGGCAGACTCCTTCGCTCTAATTATTCTCTGCAGACCAGTTCGCCTGAACACACACACACACACACACTCCACTTTTCAATAATCAGCACATTTTGTCTTCCTTTGACCAATTATGACAAAATAATATTGAATAACACACTGACAAACCTTAGGATCCTTTCCGAAAATCCTAGTGTAGTGTCATATAGTGTCCCTAGTACAGTAACTCTCCCTCAACTACAACTATTAGACAGTTAAAGTAACTCATTCAACTACAGCAAGTTAGACCAGTGGTTCTCAAACTTTTGAATTTCAAAGACCCCCATAACTCTCAGAGTTAAAGACCTGTAAGGGTCCATATGGAACCCCCTCAAGGAACCCTGAGGGTCAGGGGGCACGGTGGCTCAGTCAGTATCGCTGTCACCTCGCAGGGCTTTCTGTGTGGAGTTCTGCGTGTTCTCTCTGTGTCCCCTAGGGTAAGTACCCTCACAAAAAACATGCAGTAATCCTGGTCTCTATACTACCTCCCCCTGGTCAGCCGGGGCGCCTGATGGAGGGGAAAGGAACTGGTTGGAATAACATGTTCCTTCCACGTGCTACGTCCTACCGGGGAAACTCCCCCGTCAGGTGATAAGAAGCGGCTTGCTCACTCCTCATCGTGCGTTGAAGGAAGCATGAGCTCAGTTCAGGGCTCTCCCCAGGCTGGCAGAGGGAGAGTAGAGCCCAGGATTACAAGTTTAGGCAATTGGCACTGGGTGAAAAATGGGTTACAAAATCGTGGGATAAAAATTATAATAAAAAAAAGGAACCCTGAGAGAACCACTTTAAGAGAACCGCTGAGTTTAGATACAGTTGCAGAAACTCTCATTCCAAAGTATCGATTAGCCACTTATAGTAACTCTCACTCAACTACAACCATACAGTAACTCTGGCTCAACTACAACCAGGCATACAGTAACTCTCACTCAACTACAGCTGTTGGACAGCTGTAGTAACTCACTTAACTACAGTCAATCAACTACAACAACCATTAGACAGTTACAGTAACTGTCATTCAAGTACAACCGCTAGACTAGACAGTTACAGTGACCGTTACTGGAGTACAACCGTTACACTGTTACATCCTAATTCATCAGTCAACACAGAATGGATGAGCTGCACTCCAGAATAAACTTAAACATGTTTCCATTCTTGATTTAAAAAAAACTCAATATTTATTCTGGAAAATCCTTGCATAAACAGATTTTTTTTATATCATCGAAACCTGTATGTATCACGCAAACAGTGTGACATCATCTCAAGGTCGTGTTTCTTAAAACAATGACGACATCTTCAATGACACACCGGCTGAAAGATGAGGTCATCTTTGGCAGATAGAGGAACCGTGTTTTCACACGGCCAGTCCCCCCTTTATCTGTCTGCAGACAGACAGAGCAGAGACTGTGAATTCAGGCCATATGCCAAGTGTGTTTGCCAAGAGGGACAGTATATCAGACAGACAGCTGCTCGCCAGGCAGGGACATCTTGCAGCCGACAGACATGGCAAATGCTGCTTCTTCGCTGTCGGCTGCTCATCAGTAAAACGCTCACCTCCAGGCTGTTAGGAAAACAAAGCAATTACATATTGTTTAGCCAGGGGGGGCCGGCTAACGATGTGGAGTCAGACAATTAATTAGCGCACCGCACGGGCACAGAACTGCTCTTGATGCGGGTTTGAATCCAGCTCGTGGCCCGTGATGCATGTCATTAAATTGCTCTACCTGTGCCTCATTTGTCACTGTCTTGTACAGGCACAGAAATGCCTTCAAAATAATAACTTTCCTTTACTGAGTACAGTATGTCATCTGGATGTGTGACCCTGTCCATAATGCAGTCACACACACAGCAAGTTTATCACCCATATAAAACATCTTTAGCAGATGACTCAGAACTAAGCAGAACGCTCAGCTCAGTATAGGGCAGGCCATCTAAGAGACTCTACTATTGTATCTAAAGGAAGTCAGTAGTTAGCTAGCTGCAGAAGAGTGCATTTACTAATATAACATGATTATATATTGATGATTATACACACAGTAGTCAACAGTATTTCCACAGGTGTGGTGATAAAACCCCCAACTTGGGTAAATACAGTATAACCCCCTACCAGACTCAGTGCACAGTGACTGTCTGTCCCAGAGCTGGGGTCAGTTTACCACACCTCTCACTGTGATGACATGAGGTGAAATGTTTATTCAGAAACTAGAGAAATAAGAAATGTATTGAAAATCAGACCTACAACCAACAGAACAAAACAACCACACTATTCATGTTATGAAGATGGAAACAACTCACACACACAATCTCAAGGAATAATCATCTTCCAGACTAGTAGTTTCACTACCATTAACTCAGCCTTTTCATTTTGGCTTATTCAGGTACAGTAGGTATGAGTAGCGGAGTGTGTAAGATCGGGTACTTGAAAGTGAAAGATTGTGGGCATTGAAAATAAATCACAACTCATAGTCAACTATGACACAGACCCTGAGGCCCCATGCACAGCTTGTTGTATTTACAGTGTAATAATAATAATAATATATATAATAATCCAACTTAATCAAATCCTTGACTTTGGCTTTATCAGCAAGGCTCCTTTCTTGCATGACATTATTTGATGACCACACATGACCTTATTATGAAGATCTTTATGTTCCTTCAGCTGTCTGCACAGTTCCTGTTTCCCTCTGTGTGCTTACGGTGGTACTGCTGCTTCACAGTTAGTTTGGGGTGAATTGCAAATGCAATCATATTTCTCTTAATAATTAAGCTATTGGATTCTGCTGTACTGAACAAAATTATGATATTGACCACATATTGACAGGGCCGGATTACCCATAGGCCGTAAGGGGGCCTTTTTTTAAATAAGAATGAAATAACATAACCCTAAAACCGAAATAAAGTAACCAAAAACCGAAAAGAAACTAACAAAATCCAGCCAAAAAACGATTGCACGATTACGATTTCGGCGCCGACCTCCCCCAGCCTCAAGCCATACCTCCGCCTCAGGGAGCAGGGGGGGGCACTTCAACTTGAGGTCGCCCTGGGGCACCACACAGTCCTAATCTGGCCCTGCATATTGATCAGCAGTCTCATCTTCTTGACAATGCCTGCCCTTTGCCTTTAAATTGGTGCAAGTCGACATTTCACTCTGCCTGTGTGACATTTACAGCAGCCTTCTCTACCTTGAGGGTCAGTGAGTCAACATCGGACTGTATGGACCCCCCCCCCCTAATGTTACTACAATGTCAGAGCGTACACACTGCAGCTTTAGACTCAGAACCGCCTTCGTTCTCTCTCACACACCCACTGTGTAATTACAAACAGGACGCACAAAATGCCTTCTCGCAGAGGCACGAAAGTCACATAAAACCTTCTAAAAAGGACATTGTCTCAGCAGCGGGTTTCATTCAAACTTCCAGACGTGCCTAAGATTTCCCCCCCGCCCCCGACAGCCCCAGCTCCAGCTCCAACCTAACCCCACCCCACACCCCTGCCCACGCTCTCTCTGTCTCTCCCTAAGATTACGAGACAACAAACAATGTGGTTACCATGGCGACATCTGCTCCGCGCCAAGAGACAGCATTTCGTTGGGCAACTAGCCGAGTTACAGACGGTTCAGTCAGTGGCTTTAACTGTCCCCTGTTAAGTCCACCTTCAGCAAACAAACGCACTGATTATTACTGCCTTCTTTTCATCCTGTTAACCCATGTTTTACTTCAGTCTGGTAAAGCACTGTACACATGATACAACTAATAAACTACAGTGTTGACAGATGGTGAGTTACACTATTATGAAACATGAAAATAAAGGTTTTAATGTACCACTATGTATTATCTACATAGTGATAGCTCCTTTCAATCCACAGTGTTGTTGGTGTGTGAAATGCACCGGCCTTGTTAAAATGTGTTTTTTTTTTATCTATCTGTGGCTCTGTAGGAGGCGAGCTGTCTAGGAGAGGGTCTGTGTGTGTCTGTGTCTCTGTCTGTCTGTCTGTGTGTCCGGAGCTAAATAATCTCACAAACCTCTGGACCGATCAGAGGTACAGTACTGTAAGTCTCTTGTGTACACTGCCAGTAAGCCACAGAAATACCTCCACAATAGTTCTTTTCAATATTGAACTTTAATATTTGAACTATAATCATAGTTAATTAGTTCTAACCAGACTGAAACCGTCACAGGCTGGCCACATGAAGTACGACATCCACATGGAGCCACGCTGTTCCCAAGTGGATCCACACCATTCGATTATTTTTGAGTGGTGCCAACCACTCCTATATCTGACTTTGTCCGTGTGTCCGTCCGTATGTATGTATGTATGTATTGTATGTATGTCCAATAAACAAACATTGATGACAACACCAATACGGGGCTCATCAAAGGCACCACTCTCTTCACACAGGGTGTGATTTTTGAGTGGTGCCAACCACTCCTATATCTGACTTTGTCCGTGTGTCCGTATGTATGTATGTCTGTCCAATAAACAAACATTGATGACAACATCAATACCAATACAGGGCTCATCAAAGGCACCACTCTCTTCACACAGGGTGTGATTTTTTTATTAAACTAGTGCGATACCCGTCGGAACACATGCCCCTTCAGTTATACAACACCCTTTGTACCTTTTGTCAGAGTACTGCAGTATCCGTTATCATAGTACTTGGAGGCCAGTCAACGACGTCAGTACTATGACGATGCCGGAACGCATGCCCCTTCTGTAATGCAATACCCGCTGAAGCCATTAAAACCTATGATGTCAGTACAATGACGTCATATTGATGACATATGCGATCTCCAAGTAGGGGGATTGGTGGATTTCTAGATGTTTTGGAGAATTGCTATTCCGACCGACCTCACACCGGGGACAGCGCTACCTCTGCTCCTCCGAGTTTGAGATCGATTGGTCAGATGGTTTTCGAGATACACGAAGGACAGAATACATACACACACACAAGCATGCACGCACAGAAATATTGCGCTTTTATAGATACTAGAGCAGGGGTCTTCAACGTTTCAGGCCAAGGACCCCCTAGCTGAGAGAGAGATGAATCAGGGACCCCCTCTATATTGTATAAAATTGTGTTTCAGATAAACTTTTGCTGCTCTTTTTTCCCTCTAGATATATAACTCTTTGCCTAAAATAGCCGATCTACAAGCTCACAACGCCTCGCAGCGCGATTTTTTTTTTTTTTTCCGGCTATTTTTGGCTAAAGTTCTCCTCAGAAAAGGGATGCTAGGGTTCAAGTGGTTAATGTAAAACAAAATAATAATATCACACAAATATTTGGGGGACCCCCTGTAGTAACTCTGAGGACCCCCTAGGGGTCCCGGACCCCCTGTTGAAGACCCTTGTACTAGAGGTTTGGGCCGATGGCAGCCAAGAGAGATTACTGGACATGGGGTTTGTCCCTCTGCGTCTCTACTGATCTCTCTCATAAAGCAAAAAAACAAAGCAGTGTGTGGATGGGCTCTGCTGCTGTTAACTCACCAGTCTCTCCATCTCCTGCTCGCGAAGGCGCTCCTCTCGCTGGCGTCGGTGATACTCTAGGAGCTCATCTTCGTTGTCGCTGATCTCCGAGATGCTATTCTTGCGTTCCCTCATCCCTGGCTGGGCGGGGCCTCCCCCCAAGCTCCTTGGCTCCTGCTGACATCTTCCTGTGGCTCCTGGGGCTCGCCATGGGGGAGGAGGGCAGAGAGCCCAGGCTGTAAGCAGGGGAGAGGACGTTCCCAAAGCTGGCCTTCCTGTACCCGCCGTCACCATCCATCAGCGGTAGGGCAGGGGAGGAGGGACTCGGGGCTCGGACAACCCTGCCGCCATACTGCTCCTCCGGCGGGGAGCCAGTCTTGCGACGGAGCCGGGGACTGTCGGGGACCAGCTTGCCTGGAATCGACGGACCATCCGGGGTCCTCAGGGTCGGAACAGTTCCCGGAAGTGCCCCCGGGAGTACTGGGATTCCCCTCCGAGCCATGGAGGGGCTGAGTGGGGGGAGCTCCCTCATGCTGGCAGTCCCGCCTCGGCCGTCCCCGTTCAGCTCCAGGGTCTTTCTGGTCATGCGGGGGCTTTCGGGGGGCTGCAGCATGCGAGGATGCTGTTGAAGCTGGGAACCATGGATGATGTGCACGATAGGGTCCAGGGGAGGCTGGAAGGCTCTGCCAGGCTGCGACAGCTGCCGGGAGGGGCTGGAAGTGAGCGAGCGGTCTAGCAGACCGCCCTGATCTCTGTAAGGGCTTGCAGGCCGGTCCTGGAGCACCGTGGCTGCCTTGGTCCTGGGACTGGATGGGGAAGCGCAAGTGGGGAATTTGGGAGTGAGTCTGGGGCTATTTGGCACAATGTTCCTACCACTGAGAGATTCAGTGGAGGACAGTAGGTGGACCTGGCGGGGGCTCTCACTGCCATCTTGGCCCAGTCCTCTACGACCTGGCTTGGGGCTTGGAGGAGCCTCCAGGAGGGCCTTCCTCTGAAGCCTGGGGCTTTCCTGAAACTTCTGAGGCCCGCCGCTTCCACTGTGGTTAGGCAATGCGGTCCGTGGCTGAGGGATGGGCGGAGGTTGGGTGGAGTAGTTGTAGCTGGAGGAGCGGACAGGCACTGGAGGGAGAGAAGCATTCTGGTCCTGGGGTCCTCCACAGAGAGAGGGGCTAGTTATGCTCCCGCTGCTAGCAGCTGAGGGAGAGGAGAGGGGGGAGAAGGGAGGAGAGGTGTTCTCATAGCTGGAGCCCACAGACATGGCCCCTGGGCTGGTAGGAGGGGACAGAAGATACCTCCCTCCTCCGTTAACCATGGGGGAGAGGGGAGAGTGGGGGATCGGTTGTCCCCCGGGAGGCTTTCTGGCCTCCGAGGGTGAAGGCTGGGGGTCGTCCATCACTAGGGAGTCCATGATGTCCTGGAGGTCCTTCTCGATAGAGCTGACAATGGCACTGTGCTCAGACTGGACTCTCTCTCCAGGGATTGGGGGAGACTGGGCCAGACTGGGCTGGTGATTCCCATTGACCAAGCTCTGTGAGTCTGGAGGAATGAAATGAAAGCAACATCAGCATAGCTTTTAAGTAATCTCT
Organism: Gymnoscopelus microlampas; assembly: GCF_963454915.1. NCBI lineage: Eukaryota > Metazoa > Chordata > Actinopteri > Myctophiformes > Myctophidae > Gymnoscopelus > Gymnoscopelus microlampas. The sequence continues at coordinate 49,937,343 of NC_139945.1, read as the reverse complement.
TGCATAGCACACTGACACAGAAGTCACAGTCAATTATATGTATAGCCTACACACCTGAATGAATACCGTACAAAGCTTCACGTCATCATCATTACAAATCAGGTATATAGAATACATCAATGCAATTCATACATTTGGAGATAATTATTTTAGATACAGAGCAAAAGATAAGAGACATGTTGCTCTTACAGCCCACTATTCAATGTTAGATGTTACTATTCAATGCTAGATGTTATCTAAATGTAGAGAGAGGCTGAATACATGGCCCCTTCATTTGAATGAAGTACCACAGTTCCACTTCCACTTCATAAAAGGGACCTGAGCTCTTTAACACGAGTGCTTTCAATGACTCTTCTACTATAGAAGTGGCTTCCACTGCTGCAGTACCACTCGCGGTCCAATGTAGAGACAAGATGACGAGATAAGGAAGGGAGGAAGGAAGGATGCAGGGGACAGAGGAGCAGATGAGCAGAACAGCAAAGAGCTGTAGTGTGGATAGGGAACAGGGGAAAATGTGCCGGTATAACCCAATTACCATGTGGCCCAGAGCAGCACAGGACACAGCCAGGGTAATCTAATCTTCACCGTCTCTCTCTAATGTCAACATGGTAGATTATAAAGCGGGCACACGGACATGACAACCACGTGGGAGCTTCACCACCAAGACACAGGTCTCCAAACTGGGATGGGATCGGACCGATCTTTATAAGTGGAAAATGAAATCAAGTAAAAGTGTGGTTGTGCTGAAACTTGAAGATGGATTTTAGTGGTATAAAAGTGCTGAGGGAAACAACAGCAGCGGAAAAGTAAAGTACAATAATAGACATATATATAAAGCAAAAATAATTAGCCTTGTGGAAGGGAATAGACAGAGTAGCTGCCCATGAACAGTTTTTTTAATTTCCCCTCAGTGCTGCTGTTAGTAAAAAAAAAAGATCCCCTGGCAAAGACACGTGTCCATATTTCAAAACTGCTCTAAAACATATAAGCTTCATAAATAATGCATTGAGCTCTGCTTGTTCAACAGGGAGAAGAATAGAGTGGCTCTCTGCCTTGTCCATTCAACAGCCATAGTTTCTCTGTTAAATGACAGCTTGTCCACAATTAACTCTGTCCATGGAAACACATTAAGATCTGCCGGTTATTATATCGGTAGATCAAAAGATGTTTTTAAGGGGGGTTTTTTTACGTTCTGTTTATTGATTTTTGGGGATTTATTTTACATACTCACAGGTCATATAGGCATGTACTGAAGCAAATAAACAAGGTATCTCTTTAAAAAATAGTGGGTAACAGGATAGATCAAAGGGTAATTAATAGGGCTAAAGTAATATAATTCAAAATAATATAAAAATAATAATAATAAAGCAAATTGGAGACGATGACAGTTCGGAAATAAATAAGATTGCAATCGTTTTTGCGGTGGAGACCCTTTGCAATGATGTCATGATTTGACGGTCGCTCCCAGTGTAATTGAGTGGGGTTTAGGTACTCACATGCACGAATCAAAACGCGACCCGGTCACTTTCATAGCAGTAATAATGCACATAGTACAGTGGGGTGAGGAGACACAGCCTCCATCATCGCTCGGACCGGGACCGGCTCCACTCCGCTTCTCCACAGAGGGACCAAGAAGGCTGGGAGGAGGAGAACCACTGGCCGACTGATATGTCAGCCAGCCGGGCGAGATGTGCCACAGCAACGCACCGCTACGCTACGGTACAATCCCATAGCCCAGAGAGAACGCTGCTTTTTTACCTAGCTCTGGTCCATTAGAGCGTTAGAAGGAGTTCTCCTTAACGCTATGTTATACTTTCGAGCCGTTCCCCGCACACCCCCGGTAGCGCAGGCTGGTAGCGCACGCTCGTAGTAAAAACATACAAAATACGCTTTCGCTAATCACCAAAACAAAGACGGGTTTAAGATGTTGAAAGCCTACTTTCCTTAGTGGAAACACTCGGAGCCCCCCACCTTTTGTATACACTATTGGCCAGAAAATAAAATATTTCACCGGAAGAAATATTTGTTTTAGTTGCTCCACTGCGCCCCCTACAGATCTTGTCAATCGAAAAAGTCCATTGACCAGATTTTTTCCTTCCGGTGAAATGTTTTCTTTTCTGGCCAAAAAGTGTATTTTAGACGTGAGACGGGGGGCTCCGAGTGTTCCCACTAAAGAAAGTAGGATTTCAACATTTTAAAACCGTCTTTGTTTTGGTGAGTAGCGAAAGAGTATTTTTTTATTTTTACTAAAGACGAGGCTGAGCAGCCTGCGCTAACGGGGGTGTGCGGGCAACGGCTAGAAAGTAACATAGCGTTTTTCCAATTTTATAAAAACATTATAATTTGTCCCTCACTGTAGTTCTACTAGTCCATATGATTTAGTTCTGATGTGTAATCTTTACAAATTCGTTTTTCTGTCTTTTTCTTCTTTTATGCAGTTTCTGTGTTTTTATTTCTTTATTGCACAGTTGCTCCCCCTGTAAACTTGCATTATTTTGTGTTGTTCTCATTGACCTTTTAATGTATGCTGTTTTAATGACCTCTTCCATTAAGAAAAGGATTCCAAATAAGACTTCTGGCTTCTTCCTTAACTTGTTTTATTGGATATCTGTTTCTGTTTTATATATTACAATGTGCTAAACTAAACAACCCAGTTCCCTACTACACAACCTAGTTGGACACCTTGTACACGTGTAAACTCGTACATGTATAACCTAACATTTAACTAAAGTATCATTAATATACAGATCAGCTGGCACAGATCAGCTGGCATAGTCTTGAATGGCCTCACAGAGACATAACACAGCTTATTGTCAAAGCAAGCCTTCGTTTGTCATTGTAACTTCACTTCGTTGTGTGTTTTGTATTAGTCGGGCAAATGACTGCCGTTCATACAGGGTAATTTATGTCAGAGAATTGCTGTCGTAATAAAATAACAGAGACACTCGACATAAACGGTTGCCTGACAACCAAATAACCAATCACAGCGCGCGTGTCTCTCCCAGGCTATGGGATCTAAGACTCCGTTCCCCTCCCCTTCCTGTGACTGACGGGGCGGGCACTGACCATGTCTTAAAGGGCCGTGGCAATGGATTTCACATGTCATGATGCTAGAGTCAGGTTTTGTAATAAAAGTAAAAACACCCAGCTCCAAATTAATGTGACATTATGTTTTCATGATGAAAGGAGTAATACCTCCAAAACATTACTTATTTTCTATCAATTACACACCCCATGAAGCCTTGAGTTCATGGAGATTTCTTTGTTTTTGTCGCATTCCTGACCCAATAATTTGATGACGGGTCATCGGTCAATAGGAGACTCAGTAGGATACTCTTTGACTCCACCTGTCATCAAATTATTGGCTTAGGAATGCGACAAAATCAAAAAAACAAAAAAAGTGAACTACTCCTTTAAAAATTAAACGAGCCAGTTTCACATTCACAAGCTTTACTCATATTATTGTTTATGAGTCATAAACATTTTCCATCCACAAAATGTGTGTATGTATCTTTATTTGATGTAGGCTAGGGCTGTTTTTTTCTAACAAAGTGACAATGACAGAAGCAGCCTGCTTGCTTTGAGAGGATGGTAAACATCATCAGAATATGGGGCTTGTCACAGACAGTTCAACAACACTTTTAGGAATTTAATTTTTACAACATGAACTAGACTATAGTAGGTTATAGAATACTGGAATCTCTGTAGAGCAGTTAGTGGTTCCCAAACCTTTTAACTCAAGACCCAAAAGAGAAATTAGACGTTTGCCCGGGACCCAAACTAATGAAAATAGCAGATCTACAAGCTCACAACGGGTCGCTTCGCGTCGCGTTGTGAGCTTGTAGATCTGCTATTTTCATTTAGCCTGGTTCCAAACCATAGATAATCAGGCACATTTTCATGACTTCTTAAAACATTTTTTTAAAGGAAATGATTAGATTTTTTGATTTTATTTATGAACTACAATTGAAAAATATTGGAATTGTCTTTTATTCATGACAAGTTGTGATTGTTTTGTTTAAAAGAATCTACACCATGAATTTAAAAAAAATAATAATATTCAATATCATATTGTTTATGCCCCTCAAACGGTCCTTTAAAACAACTTTACCGCCAAGCTACTGCTGTCTACTTCTGGCTCAAATTTGGTTAAAGTCCTTTAAAACAACTTTACCGCCTAGCAACTGCGGTATACTACCGGCTCAAATTTTACTGCTTGAAAGAATTGCATAAACCCTTTCAGTTTCTTCTAAAAGTGATATATAAGTTATTTTATTACAAGTTATTATTGAAATCAAAGAGTACTGTGTGCTTTTATAGTCTATCCAAGGAGATTATGACTGAACAATAATTTCCAGATAGCATCTGGACATTATCCTACCACTCCCAGATCATGGAAATGATACAAGCTGGTTTAAGCACAACAGGAACGCATAATTGAGGAAAATTCTACGTTTCTAAACAACGGAAAGCATTCATTACAGAGCCAGGAAGTCCACAACACCCAGTAAACATGAGAGCTAAACTCGTCACAACATGGTAGGCAGTGACAACAGGAAAAGAAGGAAATAACAAGATACTGTCAGTGATCCTATGTGTGTGTGTGTGTGTGTGTGTGTGTGTGTGTGTGTGTGTGTGTGTGTGTGTGTGTGTGTGTGTGTGTGTGTGTGTGTGTGTGTGTGTGTGTGTGTGTGTGTGTGTGTGTGTGTGTGTGTGTGTGTGTGTGTGTGTGTGTGTCAGATGTCCAGAATGCACTCTCAAGCACAAGTGCACAAACAAATGCACGTATGCAAGCACACTCACAGGCGTGCACGCACACACACACAATCTTGCTGCAGATAACTTTGCCTGGAGACGGGGTGGAATGAGCTCCTCATAAAACATGCATGGTGTGAACTGAGGCACCAGTCAGGCACCACACAGGCTGGCTGCCATGCAATGCTGTGCTATGCTAGGCTTGCTATCATATCTCAACCCCTCCAACTCGGGAACAGAGTGAAGGGTTTATGTTAATGGGAGGCTTACTGCTGCGCGTACACCGTACAGGCACCTGTAAAAGACCAGGCCCCCCTGCGGCTGCGCCTGGCGGCCAGCTCTGCAGGACTCTCACACAATCTGACCATTCATCCGCACAGGCCACGCACAAACCAGGACGTTTGCGCTCCTTTAAGGCGTACTGTTCCTATGACAACAGGTCAGTGTGCCTCTGCTCACATAAGGCCTGTGTTTATAGAAATAATAAAGAAAAAGACTCTCACTTTTAGGTATCGCTGCACTTCTGCCTAAAGAGTGACTGAGTTTCTTCTTGTCATCATCTTAAAATACAGTAAAATAGATGATGGACCCGTCATTTTCACAGCAGATATTTTGACGGCTACACACAGCTGAAGGTAATAAAGTTGATTGTGGGTGTGTTTGATTTAGGTGTTTTTGTGTGCCAGCAAGAAGTTAACTGTACAGGAGCTGTCCATGCTGGTACACAGTAGTAAGACCTAAATGAAACACAATCAATGTTACTACCCTCAACGGTGTTTACCCATCAAAATGTCTGCTGTGAAAAGGGTCTTTTGGAAGCAGTGTGTACGTGGGGTGAGTGAGTGCGTGAGTGAGTGAGTGTGCGTGTGTTTTTCAGTACCTGTACGTAGTCTGTAATCTCCAGAGGTGCCCCTTCCTCCAGAGGGCATCATACTTTTCATCCTGAACGCCTCCTCAGGGTGGTTGAAACGGAAGAAGGCTGACTGCCCGAAACACAGCATACAGCCTGGAACACCCCACACACACACACACACACACACACACACAAAGTCAACATTAAGACACTGCAGCGTGGCAGAACCAGAATCAGACTAAGGATTTATATTCTGCTAATTTCCATAAAATGTACAAATAAGATAAACAAATGTATAACATATCCAGTAACAACACTGGATATGAGAGTTGTCATAACAGCATGGTACAGTAGGTGACAGACGTAGCCAACAGGAGGACAAGAGGGTTCAAAGGGTTTACTGGTATCAAACCGGTTCTGGCAGAGTCCCTGATGGTGGCATGGTGGACCACAGCCACCAAACATTCATACCCATAGCTGTGTACTGTCATTCATACTGTGTGGTATAGACTTTTTATTTGATGTGAGGTTGAATTGAGCCTTCTTCGTGTAGGGTACGGCAAGGCAATATACAATACATTCAACTTAAAGAGGTCTAATATATTCTAATGTATATTCAACTTAAAGATGTTTGGTATTGTACATTCAACTTAACCCATTAAGACCTGAGGCCAATTCTACAAATGTTGAATACAATATTTTTTGGGGAAAATAAAAAAATATCAGTCACCAGAACCAAAGACGGGTGTTTTCAATGAATCTAACATGGTTAAAAGTGAGTTTGAAGTTACAATGGGTTTGTATAGGAAGGGGTCGTGTCTGTTAAAATATCAAATATCTAAATACTGAATCAAGCAACTTAAAAACTGTCTGGGGTGTTCACAAAAGCCCAAGTAGACATAAAAAGTACCCCAAACATGTAAAAGTGAAAAACATCCCTTTAACCACTTAAACCCTATACTGTATGTATACTGGGGTCCCCCAGGGGTCTGTGCTTAGGGCCCTCCTTTTTTTCTTTACACCAAATCTCTTCTTCGAAAATAGCCAATCTACAAGCTCACAACGCAGTGCATTTTGCTGAATGTTCTACTATGTCATGCCCAGAATATGGATGCTGGGGTTCATGTGGTCTAATATATTCTATTGTAGTGTACAGTATATGCAACCGTCATGGTCATGGCCCAGACCGCTGATGTAGCGGTCCGGGCACCTAGGCTACAATGTAGCCTGACAGCGCGCCGTGGGTTCGAGTCCCGACCTTTCCTGTGTGTCACACCCCATCTCTCTCTCCTAATTCCCTGTCAGCCTAATGTCCTATCAATAATAAAGGCATAAAAAGCCCAAAAATAAATCTTTTATTTGTCATGGTCATGTAGGGCTGATGGGCAAAGCGGTCAGGAGCAAAATGCCTTCTTCTTCAATATTTTCAAGCAGCTCGAAGTCACTGCTGGAGTTCAGCCCTCAATTAGTGGAGCAATTCTCAACAAGCCAAAGGTTTTTGATTGTTTGTTTACTCAACCGTTTTACCCACCAATGAGTCTGACGTCACCCGTTACTATGGAACCTGGAATTGTGCAAAAAGGTCTATTGCTTGCCAGCAGAATCAATTCCTTCCAGTTCCTTTCTCCTGCGTCTCTCCTGTAGGAAACTGTGTCAGCTTTTTAAACACTTTGTCTAAATACTCAGAGTGGACTGAAAGCCCCAGCACTGTGTGTTCTGTTCTGTCATCATCACAACACAAATCCAACCACATGAGGGCTCAGGGTGCCAGGGACATGACCAGGGAATGCCACCTTGTATCTCCTTCACTTAGAGACCAATTTGTCTGACTAAAATGTTATTTAACTTAACACAGTCTATTTAATAGCCTACAAGCTCATAACATCGGCCATTTTCGCCATGCAACACCACCGTACAATGAAGTATAAATAAACCAGGCTTACATGGTTAACTTAATTTATTTATATCATATTCTCTCTCTCTCTCTCTCTCTTTTTCTCTCTCTCTTTTTCACACACACACACACACACACACACACACACACACACACACACACACACACACACACACACACACACACACACACACACACACACACACACACACACACACACACACACACACACACACACACACACACACACAATCTTTGTCCTAATGTTGTGTAGCTGTATGCCATGGTTTCTCAGCAAGTCAGCATCATAACACATTGGGTGCGTTTGGAAATTGCGCACCGGAGCGCACTTGCCTATTAGTTTGAATTGGCCAGAGCGCTCAGTGCTGTATTTCCGAATGCACCCACAGCACAAAGGGTCTGATGTAACAATCCTATGACGGTTGGCTAACAGGTAGAATAATAATTATGTTTGATGTTTGACCACACTGAACACTCCATTATACTGTACCTACTTCCAGTAGAATGTGTTCCACTGAACTGAACAGCTTGCTCATGATAAAAAATATCTAACTCAGATTCATATCAACCAGGGTCACCAGCCTGAACTTTTGTTTAGTTTTTTCCCCCGCAAACACTGAATACTTTTGAAGATGAAGAGCCAGTGGGCAGGGCAGCTGAGAGATTGGAACATGGGAGATTTCATCTGTGGTTTTCTTCATCTGCAAAACACATTGAATGCTTCAACTCTGAAGGCGGTGTTATTTCTATGCCAAAGAACATAATTACATACTGTTTTATATAACTAATAATAATTGGTCAGAGAGAGAGAGAGAGAGCAATCGGATACAGTGATACCTGGGGAAACTTATCACTACCGGTGCTAGCATTGCAAGCTTGTTAAACATTATCCTTGCTCTGTGGTTCTCAATTGTACTATGATTCAATGTCATGATTCATGGGGAATACGCCGTCTCTGTGTGTTTCCATGATTCACGTAGAAAGACAAAGAGCTACGATCTAATCTAGAGCAGACACCACACTAACAATGACACATTAGACTCTTTACCTGGATTACTCACATGCTACACAGGTCAATGTCAACCACTCACAGTCAGGTTGGAAATGACAAAACACATCACTTATCAGCCACCATGTGAGCCAGGAGCTCAATAAAGAGATAAGCCATCAGACGTTCATTGCTGTCTGAATTTAGCTCTGTTGTTGTCCTGCTGTGATGTGATTGGACAGTTTGAGATAAACCCAGTCATCAGCACGGAGCAGGCTGCCCAGTGCTGCTAAACAGAGATATATATCTCTCAGTCTTCAACAGGATAAATTACCTATCAATGCAAATTCTTCCTGACACAATGCCAAAAATACATTGGGCCCAATCGATGTCAGATTTTTGGGTTCAATAATCGATCATAATGATATTGGCCAAATCGGTCGGGCTCTATACTCTTTCAATCTCTTTGTGTTCTCCTTTTCTCCTTCAGCACGAAGCCTGTGAGTGTCCAAAACTGTTGGTCTGTCTCTGTCTGTCTCTGTGTCTCACCATCTTCTGTCTCTCTTTCTGAGTCACAGACACTCCCAGTACTTGTGAGTACATGATCTCTGTGGTTAATAACAGTCACACATCCCAGCCCATGCAGCAGACCCACCATTAAATCCCATAGCTCGGGGGGTTACAGTCTAAAACCCACAGTGAAGTCCATTGAACACTGTTCAAGTGTTTGATCATACATATGTCAAATTAATAAAATAGACTTGCGCTTGAGCAACCCAAAATACACATACTGTATGTTACATATACTTGCAGGTATATGTAGCATACAGGAAGACAATGTATGTGTGCATCTTAACCACTTACATCTATTTACTTTGTTGACCGCGGCCGCCCAAGTTTTTTTTTTGCCTCTACACCAAATCTCTTTACCAAAAATAGCCGCTCTACAAGCTTACAAGCAAGTAGATTGGCTATTTTTGTCAAAAGTTTGCTTTATTTTCTTCACCTAATGCTCGCCTATTATGTCATGCTCACAATAGGGATTCCTAGGGTGTCGTTAACTTGCTATCAGGCAGGAATACACAGTAAAATCCTCTGCGGTAGTTTATCCATTTGCATGTCCATTTGGTTCCATTTGTACACGCTCACAGAGTTAAATTAACACCAAGGATATCTGTGTAGCTGCACCCCCTCACAGCCCAGCAGCTCTCTACTCAGAGAGGCTGCATGGTAAAGAGCCTACGTGACAGTAATGACAAGAGACTCTCAGCCCTGATGCTACTGGCAGCTGCCACTCAATACCCCCCATCCCACCCCCAAGGGCTCAGACTCACAGACCTCAGCAGCAATAGGAGGGTGTGTGTGTGTGTGTGTGTGTGTGTGTGTGTGTGTGTGTGTGTGTGTGTGTGTGTGTGTGTGTGTGTGTGTGTGTGTGTGTGTGTGTGTGTGTGTGTGTGTGATCTGTGACAGGAGAGGGGGCATTGTGGATCAGCCCGTGAGGATGAGTCAGCGAAACAAAGAGGTCTCTGAAACACATGAGGAAACAGTTCTCACAACCACCAGGGACTGTGTTCTTTCTCAGCTTCTCTTACTCGCTGTTTTTTAGATCTACCACACTAAAGCCAAGAGAAAATGTACACTTACGGATTATAAGGTTTCTATTAGTATTACTACTACGTTTTCTAAAATGTAATGTACTATCACACATTCTCAAGCTGTATTTGAACTCAGGATGTCACGACAGGGCATTATTTAGGATCTGCACTGTCTGTCACCAACATCCATGATTACAGAGTATGTAACAAAATTGGATATTATTGCCAAGCAGAGAAAAACATGATGACATTTTAGCAGAGAGTGATCAATATTAATACTGCGGGCAAAACTTGACTACGCGTGAATAACAAATAACAAAGCAGGGTGGATGCCATTCTATGGCCTGCTGCCTAACAAATTATTTATTTCACAGCTGACATATCAACTTTAACCACTTACAACCCAACCTTCCTATTTTGGGCATGTCAGTCATTATAAAAACAAATAATACACTTTTTTTTCATGATGTGTTGTTTTGTGAGCTTGTAGATCCGCTGTTTTGCTAAAACATTTGCCGTACAACAAAGTATTATATTTAAGTGGTTGAGGTTTCTGTGAAAGACTCAGGTCCATTACCAGCAGTCCCTGGATGCCAATTAGCACTCATCAATCCAGCTGTTAAAATGCCAGCAGCCTCTTCACCAAGATGGATCCCCTACTCCCCCCAAACACTTGACGATGTGTCGACGAGACTATGGTTTTTGACACCGTAGCTGTAGATTTATGGTCTTGTGAGACTCTGGGTATTTATCAAGGTCCCTGGGAACCTTTTATAATATGAGGACATGCTAACTAGGCCCATGCATCAAATACTTGGGGTGGGTGGAAGAATTACAGGACTTGGCTTTATAAATCATACACAGTCAGTAGCCTGCCCTATTCATTAGACTATAGCACCCACACAATGTTCATACAATGAAACCACAGCTCCTCGCATTATAATTGCACAAGAACGAAAGGTAGAGTGTAAAGTCAATAAACCATGTACAGAGAGGAGAGCTCAGCTAGGCTCATAACACAACCTGCTCGTATCTGTAGCTTTGTCGCTTTTGCCACTTTTTTTGTGGATGCACAATCATTACTGATGGTCAGCGTATAGTCAACTGAAGCACTTTGTAACATGAGTTGTGCTCACAGAGCCTTACTGACAGTACAGTTATGCATTGCACGACGCACGTAAGGTTCTCGTCAGTGAAGAAGACGACGTAATTAGAGTCAATGATAGAGCTACACACTGCAGAATGAACACAAAGGAAGTTGAAAGGCGATGAGCATCTAATTATGGTTTGTGAGTTGGTCAGGTTACTTCCTTAAACCTGCAATCCATAACTTTGCTTTGTGTGAATAAAATGTTATTTTGACCAGTCTGTATACTAGAGCATGTTAACACCATTTATTACACGGCTTGGTTGAATGCTCGATTCTGATTGGTCAGTCATCGGTCATTATTTCTGGATAATGACCGATGAGCTCTATAACGGACCCCTGTGTAATCAGAGACTCAGAACACCTGCTCATGTCAACCTGTGCTGCTTGGTTATATGCTTTATCCAACATGACAGCCATGTAAACAAACAAACAATGTCATTTACAACTAAACGTTGCTCTCAAGAATGTTTTTGAAAACATTTGAAGTGAGAAATAGACGATGCAATAACCGAGAAGTCATTCTATTTGATCCACTGCGCTTCCTTGTTTATCGTGGCACAACAACGGGGGAATACCAAAACGCTCGCCCCAAAACACAGTCGCCCCGGGGCAAATCCGGCGGTATTACACGCAAATCGGCAGTAAATAGAATGGGGGGCGAGTGTGTTTTGGGGCGAGTTTTTTTCCATTTCGTCATTTGTTTTTGCGAGGCGAACTTGTCCGCCCAGCCCAATACTTATGGAATACTTTCATTGCCGTAAGCAAGGAAATACTTCGTTTTGTTGTTACTTTTGGGTAAATGTATTTATGTATTTATTAAGTAGCCGTGTAATAAGCGGGATAATGCATGGGGAGGTAGTCATTATTGAAATTTAAAGCCCTTCAGGGCTTAACTGACACAACAGCAGTGGTTGTACTTGGTCTACCTGCTCTTCTATTGAGAAGTGTATATATTGTGGTCGGGTAGGAACACTACTGGTAGACCAGAGGTATTTCATGAAGCTCAAAATGCCACACTGTATATTATCCTCTACCCAAATATACTTTCCGAAATTGGGGCTTGCGCACTGGACCTGGGTTTGAGTCACAGGTAGGATATTAAAGTTACAGATTGCAGGTCTTATAATACATTTGGGCAAGAATATTTTGAAGTGTGCAGATGTACGTTACATGTTACAGAAGAGTTCATAAGGTAAGAAACTGTGTTTGGCAACAGCATTTTTTTCTACCCTTTCGACAGACTTGCGAATACAATATAGTAGGAAGCATTTTAAAATGGGAACAATGTGTGTTACTTTTCGACTTTCTACTTGAACGTCTCTCCCTCGTGGTCTGGTGGAAATTTTGTGAGTCACTTGAAAGGCCTCTTTATCCAGGGGTCACATTCTCTCTACTGATCTGAGGCCATGTGAGGGTCAAATCATTTGACATAACAAGGAAGAACAGAAGGACGTGAACTTGGAGCAGACAAGGTTAGGCTCTCAGGTTTCCTTTTAGGCTAAGAGGGTGGTCCTTGTTAAAGAGACTCCTTCATATTTTACCGTTTAGCTTCATTTTTATTTTGTCTAACTACAACTTATATAATCAGATGAATAAACTTCATGTTGAACCATCTAGTTTTCTGTTTCACACACCCCTAGACTCTGTCTAAATATGGCTAATGAGCATCACATTTCCCACAATTTGACAAGAGAGTTGAGAAGTAATCAACTTAACTGAAAAACAAGAACCTTCCAAAGCTTGTAGATGTATAGAACTCTTTTTAAACATGTCATCAACTGAATCTTCGGGTTTAACAGTAAAACACCTGCTCCGTGAATTTGGAATTGGCTTATCTTAATTATAGGCTATACAATCTCAAACACAGCAGCTTTTCTTCATAAGAGGAGGGGTTTCTCTGACATTTCAGGATGCTTTCAAGAACCAGCAACATAGAGAGAATCCCTTCTCTCACAGGCTGAGCTAAGCAGACCTCCTCAGAGTGATATACAGTACAGTATTCCAGCATTAAGAGACAGATAGAAGAAGAAGTGAGAGAGAGACTGTCTCAACCTTAAAACTCTGGCAGTGAAATATGACACTGCCATTTCAATAATTAGAATGCTTGAAGTCATTTAGGAGAGGACAGCAGTCGGTGGCTAAATTAAATGAACGCTGGGTCACGAGCACGGGATGAAATCAGGTGTCTGTGCGTGTGTGTGTGTGTGTTCGTGTTTGTTTGTTTGTTTGTTTGTTTGTTTGTTTGTTTGTTTGTTTGTTTGTTTGTTTGTTTGTTTGTTTGTTTGTTTGTTTGTTTGTTTGTTTGTTTGTGTGTGTGTGTGTGTGTGTGTGTGTGTGTGTGTGTGTGTGTGTGTGTGTGTGTGTGTGTGTGTGTGTGTGTGGCGTGTTTAGATAAAGCACAAGAGAATGTGTGTGCAAGAAGTCACATACATGCTCTGAAATCCTCCCAGTTAATCAGCCAGATTGATCCGTCAGCGGCGGCGCTGTGGGGGAGCCGAGCCTCCAATAAGGTCTAACTGCTTTCTCTCATCTCACTGAGTGCACTCTGGGAATCACTCCAACAAGAGTCGCCTCCGCTCAGCCCGTCACCTCTGCGTCTGCAAGTTCCCTGCTTTCCACCAACATAGACCATAATATTCTAATAATGGAACCAGTGGTGGTGGAAGAAGTACTGAACTTAAGTAAAAGTATCAATACTGCAATGCAGAAATACTCTGTTAGGGCGCGGTCACACCGAAGTTTAATTCTACCTATGAGGGCGTATTCTGCCAATGCTTTTCAATGGGAACGGAGCGGTTTGTTGCCATTTGTGGATTTCTGAAAAAAACAACGCTCTGTTCCCATTGAAAAGCATTGGCAGAATGCGCCCTCATAGGTAGAATTAAACTTCGGTGTGACTGCGCCCTTACAAGTAAAAGTCTGATGTTCAAAATGTACATGATTAAGAGTACAAAAGTATTGGCATCAAATCAAAAAAAAAAATTTATTTGATAATGTAGTCCTCACTCACCCAAAAAAAAGGAAGGAATAAACTAAATGAAACGCCTTGTTGCATCAGTAGCAAAGTATCTGCCTCTGTCTAGTCTTGTAAGAACTTATATGTGTTATTTGTCATCAGAAGGAGACATAATAGAGAGGATATGACCTCATAGACCACAGACATCCAATTCCTGAAGGGAATGTTCTCAGTTATGAAAGCCGTTAAATCTAGCCGTCAATTCTGTTGCATTATTTATCTTATACTGTAAACCAGGTTGTACAGATGGAAAAACACCAACTTCATTCAAATCTTATCCGAAAAGATGCCTCGGGGAGGGGGATTATTCTGTTTACATGAGAAATGGTTTGCAGACGAGACCAAGTCAACTTATCTGAAAAATGCTTATGCACCAAATATTCCATAATTTCCCCCTTTTCCTGCTGTGGTTTGGTAATATGGGACCATAAGAGGTTTTTCCATTACCCTGGGTTTAGCCTCAAGGACACATCCAGGAAGATGAGATCAGAGCAGAGTCTGAGGAGGAAAGTTTCAAATTCTGCTTGCATGACTTCATGCAGAACTAGACACAATTATTCAAATAAGACTCCTACAGAGATAAGACGGATAAACTCTCAAGAAATGTATATTTATGTATACCTTGAGCTGGGTCAGTGAACTAACACACATTACATTACCAGCAGGTCCTTGAAAACCTTAATAATTCAACAAAACATTGATAGAAATGGAAGGGGATTTAAACCCATGACATTATGAGTAGGTCTATTACACTGGCTTAGCCACTAGGATGCTTCATTTACACTGTGGAATTATAAGTGGTGTAATTCACTGACTATTATACTACTATTATTATTGTTATCAAGCCTGCTAAAATAATCACTGAAGAATTAGGAGTTGGAGGAACAGATTATCACTGGTGTCATTTAACAAAGAATGTTGGCGAAAAGGCTACAGTTAAAGTTACTCCCAATCCACAATTTGCTTCACCCATTAAAAACGGGAAACCATCTGTGTCATTTTAGATTTCCTTTCATACCTTGGCTACGGTATAAAACAATAGCAGATATACAAGCTCATAGCGCATCACTTCGTGCCGCGCTATGAGCTTGACTTAGATGTGCTATTTTAGAAAAATATATAATATAATTTTGGGGGCTCCTTGACATGAAAAGGTTTGAGCACCACTGATATAGCAAGTTAGCAACATAAGTTTCTCAAAAAAGAAAAAGAAATCCAAAACCCAATGCAAAAATGATGTGCTCCACAGTTATCCACAGTGGGGATAACTTCCTGCTTGACCTAAGGACACCATCCCTGTACCACTTTGAAACACTGCAAAACTGCAACATGGATCAATTCTCATGGATCATTCTCACCACAAAGATGTACAGTAGCACTATTTACACCGAGTTATTTATTGCTAGCAGGGAGTAGGGACAGACCTGATCATGGTTTCACTGTTAAGCACAACGAACAAAAGCAGTGACACTGGACCCAGGGTAAGGGACGTCACTAAAGCGGCTGAACAGCTGGAGACAAAGGGAAAGGCCAGACACATGGCTGATGGTTGCCATGGAACGGGAGGTGTTTTACAACCAGAGGAGTCAGACCCACCGTTAATCAGTGACCGGCCACTGTCGCCAAGTCAGTGGCCACCAGCCTCACAGTCACATACCAAGCTTGGTCAAGTCCAACTTTATTGGTATAGCACATTGTACACATGTGGTCGCTCAGTGTGTGGGTAAAATACACACAAATGAACGAAATGACTGCAAATTACCTCGGCGAGATGCAAAGCGTGGAGCTACGACCAAGCCACTAACAGCAGTGGTTTTCAGAGTGGGGTCCATTGAGGGGGTTTCAGGGGGATGTGTACTTCAATGTCACCATAATTCAATTCAGTTGAAATCACTGACAAAGTGACAATGACTACTAGGGATTATTCTAACAATGTTTCAATAACTGATATTAACCCAGTAAGACCTGAGGCGATTCTTAAAAAAAATCTAAATCCTAACAGTTTTTTGAAAAAAATATAAAAAATATTTTTTCACGATTTTTCAAAAATAGCAGATCTACAAGCTCATAGCGCGGCCGCGCTATGAGCTTGTATATCTGCTATTTTTGAATAGCCAAAGAAATCTAAAGTGACACAGATGCGTTCCAGGTATTAATGTATTTATCATGTACTGTACAGTTATGACACTCAATTCAATTCAATTTTATTATAGTGGCGAATCACATCAAGTTGTCTCAAGACACTTTACATAACAAAGGATGTTTTGGTGTAAATTAATTTAAACCAAAACACCCTTTTTTTGGAATAGGGGTCAATGGCCATAATGAAAATAAATGTGGGGATCTGTGGCTTGAAAAAGTTTGAGAACCTGTGGTATACAGTGTAGTACTTTAACCTGTGTCCCTGTACCACCATCTTTACTGAAGACATTGATACAATCAAATCATCTGGTCCAGATGCAACATCTTGCCTGTCTCCTGCTCTCTTTAGTCTTGGGGAGCCGCTTACAGCTTGCAGTAACAATGGTCCTCTCCTCTGCACCTCCTCCTCTCTACTCCTTTAACTCCTTGTACCCCTCCCTCTCTTCTCCTGCTTTTGTGTGAGCAACAAGACAATCCTTCCCCCCTGCCGTTAAACATGGTCCCCGTGGCAGATGGCCCAGCAGAGCCTTATCTATCAATATCAAAACTATTTGTAAGCTCGACATGTGGCCTTGGTGTAGTGTTTGTATGCTCAAGGCACGGCTATCTGGACGTTTGGATGCATTGCACTGACTGATGCCCTCAGAGGTTATGGGGTCAAAGTGTGTCCACAGAAACCAGCGTGACCACACTTGCGCACACACACACACAAACACACACGTGCGCACACACACACACACACACGCACACGCACACGCGCACATAGACACCCACACACACCTCGCTAGCAGCTTCTTTCGTTTCATTCACTGCTGTGATGTCCTGTCTTCCTGCACACATGCTTGACCTGTGCTCTTGTCAGAGCCAGTGGGGAGCCAATATCCACATCAGCCCTGTGTCTGTTTGCAGAGGGGCTTCTCCTCTGCCTTCCCACATCCTCTGCAGACAATAGGGTCAACACAATGTGTCATAGATGACAGATGTTTCAATGCAACGGTTGGAGCAGTTGTTATGGAGGAATAATAATAAGACAGCTTGCCTGAACAGATCTTATACATAATGACATTCTGTGGAAGCTGTGTAAAAAGTGCCACAGAAGTACCTTGATGCTATTCTGAATGGGCTACAACAGACCTCCTGACCTATAGGCCAGAACCCGAATATATAGCATGTTCAACTCACCTAATTCAGAAGCTGTGGACTAAACTTAAAATTGGCACATGAAAATCTAAAGGACACTTACGCTTAACCTCTTACACAACTACTCACCCCGGATGAAGCTCTTATTAATCCATTAAGACCGGGAACGCATCTGTGTCATTTTAAGATTTCTTTATGAGCTTGTATATCTGCTATTTTTGAAAAGAAATCGTGAAAATGTGTGCAAATCTTTGAATATATATATTTTTGATGCGAACATTTTTAACTTGCTTCTGGGGGGGGTTCCTGGAACAAAATATTGTTCGCTTTAAAAAATATATATATTCAAAGATTTGCACACATTTTCACGATTTTTCAAAAAAAGCAGACCTACAAGCTCATAGCGCTGCGAGCTTGTACATCTATTTATTTTGATTAGCCAAATGACAGAGATGCGTTCCCGGTCTTTAACGGGTTAAAGGTTCTAAACACCAATGCCCAACAAATGATACCAGTCATTATTTATAGACATAATGTGCTTTCTGAATAAGCGTGTATGTTATGAGAAGCACTCAGCTTCCTGCTTTAGGTCACATTGGCCACCAGGAATAGCAGTGTAACAGTAGACAGGCAGCCGGTGGATGTGCCAAAGGCGAGAGCCCTGGGGCCCTGGGTATATGTTGTCTTCAGCCCTTCATCACCCCCATAGACATGGGCTTCAGTTCAGACTCGTGTGGAGGAGGTGCAGTGGTTCTCAAACTTCTTCATCTCAAGGAGGACCCCAAAAATGTATTTGGCCAGGCTGGCCCGTGGACCCCCATCTGAAAATATTTGTGCCAGGGACCCCCATACAAGATTTATGTTGTTAAAATGCTATATTATCAACTATGTCAGGGGTCAACTATGTCAGGGGTCTTCAACGTTTTCAGGCCAAGGACCCCCTAGCTGAGAGAGATGAAGCAGGGACCCCTCTATATTGTATAAAATTGGGTTTCAGATTCAACTTTTTTTGTTTACTTGGTCTGCTGTTTTCCCCCTGTACACCTAAACCTCTTTGCCACGTTGTGAGCTTGTAGATCTGCTATTTTTGGCTAAAGTTCTCCTCAGAAAAGGGATGCTAGGGTTCAAGTGGTTAATGTAAAAAAGAAAATCATATCACACAAAGATTTGGCGGACCCCCTGTAGTAACTCTGAGGACCCCCTCGGGGTCCCGGACCCCCTGTTGAAGACCCCTGAACTATGTGTTATTAACACATTTTTCTGGGGACCCCCTGTACCACTGGTGTAGTAGTAACAAAAGGCATGGGTTTCCGAGGCTACTGGTGTAGTGCCCCGGCCGGTGTTGTATCGAAGTCTGTTTCCCAGTCGAGATCTGTTTCCCCATGGTATACCGAGGCTAGTTTCCCCCATCCATGGCAAAAACTAACAGTGGTGGAAGAAGTAGGCCTACTCAGATTTTTTACTTGAGTAAAAGTATCAATACTACAATGTATATATACTATGTTACAAGTAGAAGTCCCACATTGAAGATGTACTTGAGTAAAAGTACAAAAGTATCTGCATCAATCTTTTGAAATGTTTTTATTTTCAAATGGCCGAAATATACAGTATATAGGGTTGAAGTGGTACAGTATAGTACATGTACTATTGTTGTTTGCATAGTATGTTTGTACACCTTTCTTTATTCATCACATGGTGTGCACGCGGAAGCCACTAGTCGGAGTGGTGAGATGTCGGAATGGAGAGTGAACACCGTGGCATATAGCCTACAAAGCTTGGGTCTGGGGATCTGAGTATAAAGGTTTTTTCTATGTTTGGTTCAAATGAACCTACAAATTATACTATTAAGATCCCCAGACCTTGCTGGGCGTAAGTCTTTTTAAAATGTGTTTTATTCCATTATTAGCTCACACAAAGAATGGTACAGTAGCCTACTGATGATGATAGCCACATGGTCCAAACAACCTCACAAAGTCACGCAACGTGACATTAAATATCGACGTAATAGTGACATTTTAAGTCAATAGGCTCTATGCACACTCACAGCAGCCATATTTTCCCTTCCTTCACAGGTGTTACCAATGATACTAATGAAGGCTCTGTTCCATTTAGTCTAGCACAGTGGTTTCCACGAACCCCATAACTCTGAGAGTGTACAAATGGAACCAAATGGACCAGTTACACACCGGTAAGGGGCAATTTTGAAGCCCATGAGGGTCCCTGGACCCCAACTGTAGACCCACTAGGATAATTCCTTTTAACAGGTCGTTCATGAAAGTCCTTGCGGTCTTGTTTCCAATGAGAACCTGTGAGCAATTAGGGGTTAAGAGTCTTGCTCAGGGACAAATTTCATTTCATCGACACATATGCTGGGATGGCCTGGAATCGAACCTGGGGCAACCAGGGCCTCTGGCTCCCTAGGCGGGCTCCCTAACCACTCAGCTATTTCCAGTGAGCCAACATGCACAATAAATATCAGCACCCTGACTCTGTTTGACCAGAATGGAACAGAGCCTTCATTAGTATCATTGGTAACACCTGTGAATAGAGCCTATCACAAGAATGAAAATAAAGGGCTATTCTGTAGCGCCTACTACTACTAGCCTATCAGCCTATTTGTCATACTAGCTAGTCCTTAGAGTTAGAGCTAGTCGCACAGGACTCTCTCCTTGCAGCTGATTTGGACCGCTATATAAATGTTTTAAAAACGTGATATCCAGTGGTGTAAAGTAACTAAGTACATTTACTCAAGTACTGTACTTAAGTACAATTTTGAGGTGTTTTTTACTTTACTGGAGTATTTCCAATTTTCAGTACTTTTACTTATCGTATCTGAGATACGGAAAGTAAAAGTACTGCAAATTGAAGATACGGTATCTCAGCGGAAAAAATCTTGTACTTTTTACTCCACAACAATTATTTGAAAACTTTACTTACTACTAGTTAGTTACTTTGTAGATTTTGATTATTATTACAAAACATACATTAACCACTTGCACTTCAGCCTTGTGGCCATTGAAAATAGCCGATCTACAAGCTCACAATGCTTTGCAATGCAACCTTGTGAGCTTGTAGATCTGCTATTTTCAAATGATTTTATACATTTTGAAAACATGAAATGGAAGATTTCTGCATAATGAGTACTTTTACTTTTGGTAGGCCTACTTTAAGTACATTTTGATCCCAATACTTTTGGTACTTTTACTCAAGTATTTTTTTTATTCCGGACTTACTTGTAACAGAGTATTTCTACATTGCAGTATTGATACTTTCACTTAATAAGTAAAGAATGTGAGAACATTTACCACCACACTGTCTGTATAGGTTACTTTCAACTGTAGATACAAAGCAGTTGATTTGGACCGCTAAATAAATGTTTAAAAAGGTACATATAATATGTCAAATCAAATAAAAACGTAAACCTGACTTACTTTAAATCCAGCGACTGACCCCTGTTGTCATCATATAGCCGCTACTGTCCCTTTAAAAGAAGCCACGTGTTTTCCCCGCTATCTAAATTATAGTGGAACAGCAGCGGTAATAATGCGCTTTTGTTATGGTAATAACAGCCAAACCATCCGCTTGTATTCTACCCGGCGAGTTGTGAATCTTCACAAAGGAGCTGTCTGTCTGTCTGTCCACCGAAATATCAGTCCATCCTCTATCTTCTTGGTATATTCCATTCAATTCAAATGGGTGGTGCGGGACAGTTTACAGTTTTAAACGTCCCTTCTCGCCTTGTCATTGTCCTCCTCCTCCTGTCAATTCACCATTCATTCAGAAGCCTGTCCTAACTACACACATGCCTGCTAGTTCCTCGTTGCCCGGGCTGAGCTGAACAGCTGTCTCTGTCTTCTCTCTGACACACAGACACACACTCACTCACACACATACACACAGACACACACACACAGGCTCATACTCATTGCTCAACCCTGAGACACAGACCTGCAAGAGGGTTGGTTGGAGGAGTGTCAAGGGGGAGTGGGGAGAGGTGGGACCCTGAGTCACAGAGAGGGGTGGGGGTGGGGGCTAAGGAATAACGTCATTTCTTCCATATCTTGGACAAAGCCGTTTCCCCTTGTGTCATCTGTTATCCAAGCAGGATTTATATAATAATAGCCCAATATTACTCCACTATCAACACCTCTGATTGCTTTTCTAAATTAGGCCTAGGCTATATTTTCTGACATGTTAGATTGAATGTTTAATTTTCACTGATGGCTAATAATCGCTTTCCCTGATATGTATTTGAGAAGTAAATGGCTATTTCCCAACCATGAGTAGCCTAGCCTACAGTAAAAAGGAAATGACAGATTAACTGTGACTGTGTGACACACACTGTTATCATTAAAAGAGGCATCAATGAGTCACCATCTGAATGGACATTCCCCAGACATGTCCTGTTATATCTTTCACAATGATCAGTTTAATACTACAGATTTGTGTTTAAGGAGTCTGTTGTCCAATTAGGCTATATATTATACAGTCATGACCTGCATTCATAAAACTTCTCCACCAGGAATTGCCTTTACTTGTAACTTATGTAAATATGAAGTGAACTGTATTGGAACTAGTGCTGATATATTGTTTGATTGTGTAATAATTAGTAATTATATGTTGTTTTAAAATTGTCCACTGTTGGGCCTTCTATTCTATTCTATTCTATTCTATTCTATTCTATTCCTGCAGTGCATGGCATTACTCAGATAACTGTAATGAGTAGTGGTGTGAGGGTGGGATTCTCACAGGGCTATAGGTAACAGCCGCTACACAACCAAACACAACAATATTGTCAGAGTAGCATTTTAATGGTGTAATTATCTTTATATTAGCTACATTACTGCTGTATTCTGACAATGAACTGGTTTACCTCTCGGCCATTCTTCAGGCTTATAGTCATAGAATCCTATTGGGGCTAAACTAAGACCTGTCTGGGGGTAGGGGGTCAGTATAAATAGCCTGGTGTCTGTGCTCAGGTTACCCCCCAGGAGAATTCAGGTTGTTGGGATACCAGTGCTCAGACACAGAGGGACAGACTAGACAGGTCTTGGTTTGTGTAGTAAATATAGTGCAGTGAACATGGTGTGTGCAGCACGCTTTGTAAAAGGGAAACTGTCCAATTCTAAGGCATGCACCACATAACTGACTCCACACAGCACCAAAGGGAGTTCATGTGACAAATATGAGTTCAAAAAGGTAGAGCCCGCACACCAAAGAAGGTAAAAGATACTTCTTTATTACAAAACTGACAGCGTTTCGATCCGCTGTGGATCTTCTTCGGGTCATATGGGTTGGGTAACATCATTATGAGTGTCATCACACTCACTCTACGTACAGTATGTAGTATGTACCAGTGCCCAAGATCGCTCTTACAGTACAACTCTGTCTCATCCCACTGAATGATTTATATAAACTACTACATATCAAGAACACAAAAGAGAGCATACTGTATAGTGCGGTAATGGAGCCACATAATGAACAGAATGTGTCGCAAGGTGTCATTACAGAGATGACACAAAATACATAAAAAGCAAAGGGGGAAAAAAAGTTCATAATAAAGATCATTTCCATGCTTCATCAGTGTGGAGTGATGGAGGTCGGGTTGCTAGAGAGGAGGATTGTTGAAGTGAGCTCATACCTTGTGATAGGCGGACGGGCTGGGAGACCTGCAGTCCGTCCACAGCGCACGTGTTCCCACATGGGTGCAGGGTGATGACTCCTGCCTGGTTCTCTATGTAACAGTGCTGGGCCTCCACGCCAGGCCCCTGGATGTTGACGTCCATAGGCCCATGACCCATGGTCGTTTGGCCTACGTGGCAGAGGAATAGACGGAGGTGGGGATTATTATGACTTTCCAGGACAGCAGGTCTCTAGTCTGTCTAATGGAGTAAACCAATTGTCCCTGTCTTGCCCAAGAAGCTCACATGCTTCAGATATCCTGCATTGTTCCTCCTCAACTTAATCTTAGACTTAGATTTCCAAATGTATTGTAGCATCCCGGGTTGTGCCATTGGACAAGAGAAGGACTTCTCAGCATGCCTCAGGAGGACTAGAGTGAACAAATCCCAAGATACCTTATGTGGGACAAAGATTTTCATATACCATACGTACAGTATGTTTAAATAGCATGTTATGTAGACAGATGCCAAGTCATTTGAAGACCTGGCATATAGTGTGTATAGTTTCAATGTACAGATTTTTTTTTCTTCATATTATACCGTTTAGACTGATGATTACTATTTCTATGCATTTGATGTATTGCCTCGTGTTTTCCTTGCTTACTGTAAATCGCTCTGGATTAAGAGCGTCTGCTTAACTCTTAACATCTCTATGCTTTGCCCTCTGGTTGATTCAATAGCATACAACAGGTTACAGGGTAGGTCTTTAGCACGTGAAGGACTTAACAAATATATTGTTTCCCAACAAAATACAGTAGGGTTTAATACTTCTTCTGCTATTTTTGCTATTTCTAAATATTTGTGAAAAAGAAATAAATGTATTAATTCAAAAATATATACAAAATTGTATATTTTTGCCTATTATGACATGCTCAAAATAGGGTAACCAGGTTTAACCCATTTAGACCTGAGGCCGATTCTAAAAACGCCTTCTAAATCCTGACCTAAGTTTTCTGAAAAACTTCAAATATTTAATAAAAAATTACAACAAATGTATGTTGCTATATACTGTAGATGGCAGCAAGAACCCCAAAAGGGGTTCTCGTCCTGAAAGGTATAGTTACAAAAAGGGGTTCCCGCCCAAAATGGGTTAAAGTGGTTAAAATATATATTTTGTAAGGTACAGACTGCCTCTGTATTGAGAAATTAAAAACAAATATTCATAATTTTCTATATAGTTTTATATATTGCAGTAATAATGTGTGGTTGTCATAAAATCCTAAGGCACACCTGGACTTGTGTCTCGGCACACCAGTGTGCCTCGGAACACTGTTTGGGAACCACTGGCAAAGGCAGCAAAGACCTGGTTAACCTGCACTTGACCCACGCGCGCGTAGTTTGATTGACATCAAACACAGACTGTGTTGACTCTATACTTCACAGCAAAAACGTCTGGCCCGCATTAGTTTGACTTTTGAAAACTAGACCCAATCAAAATGCGGGACATCATCTCATTCTGTGGGATGCGGGAGAATGAATACAAATGCAGTGCAGCCCCACATAGAACAGCATATAGAATAGCACAGTAGGACACGTGTATGACATGTATTGTCTATTGTTATGCTATTGTGTTTACATTTGAGTTAGAGATGTGTTAATGTGTGTGATTAATTTCTCGGTTTATGATATTTAATCATGTTTGTTGATATACAGTATGTGCGTTTTGGTTACAAAACCATGGGGGTAGCAGTGAGCAACCCCCAAACCTGGACCAACCTGGACATTGGCAGAACACATACAGACAGACAGACAGACAGACAGACAGACAGACAGACAGACAGACAGACAGACAGACAGACAGACAGACAGACAGACAGACCATAGACAGATTGTGATTGTTTGTGTGGACTCACCTTCAGGCAGTGGCAGCAGAGTGATGGCTGTACTGAGACGTCCACTGCCCAGGCTGACCAGGTGGGGGCGCTCTGCCTGGAACTTCAGCCCTTTACCTGTCTCAATCAGGTCCAGTGGGGTGCTCTGTAGGGAGGAGATCAGATCAGTCCAGTCAACAGTGGTGGAGACTGGAGAAAGTGCCTAAGTAGCCTATTCAAAAGCCTACAAATAATTATGTACATTTTCTTTTTAATATCAATGCATTGCTGTATTGATTTATTCATTTAATTTAGACATGTTCCCCCCAAAAATCCAAAATTCAAAAAATATAAATAAGAATGAAAATAGCTGATCTACAAGCTCACAGCTTCAGCTTGTAGATCTGTTATGGTTCATTCATAATGTACTTTTTCCCTTCCTACAAATGTAGTGGAGTCAAAAGTACAATATTTGTCTTTGAAAAGTAATGGAGTGAAAGTCACACGTATCCAAAAAATACAAATACTCAAGCAAAGTACAGATACTCAAAAAATGAACTTAAGTGCAGTACTTAAGCAAATGTACTTAGTACTGTCCACAGTTGCCAGTCAACACCCAACCAACCACGTCTGCTCTGTTGAAGCGTCCTTGAGCAAGGCATTGAATGCATAAACAAGCTCAAAATTATGTATTTTAATAAGAATTCTGATCAAAACAAAAGACTATAAATGTACACAATAATTATTCATTGTATTGTACATCTCTCTTTGCCAGTCCACTATTACACTGACAGCTGGGATACTGTGCAGATGGATTATGGGTAAAATGGCCCTTTAACTGAGCTGCCAGGAGAGACAAACAGTACAATCACACCCTGTGGGGATTCTCTCCCTGTAGGATGGGGAACCATTCCCTGCAATTCCCCTTGACATGTGATTTTACACAGCAAGGGAAGAGTGCACGTGTGTGTGTGTGTGTGTGTGTGTGTGTGTGTGTGTGTGTGTGTGTGTGTGTGTGTGTGTGTGTGTGTGTGTGTGTGTGTGTGTGTGTGTGTGTGTGTGTGTGTGTGTGTGTGTGTGTGTGTGTGTGTGTGTGCTGCATGTGCTCAGCGAGGGGTGGTTGTCATGGCAACAGCACTGGCCAGAAAATCTTGGACCAACTGGAGCGCTGCAATTAAGCAACATTAAGCTCCTACAGATTCTACGTTACAATGCTGAATAGAGGAACATTAAGCTCCTACAGAGACTGCATACGATACTGAAAACACTGAACGAACCAGCCTCTACTCAGATATCCGTTGATTTCTTAATGTTGTGGTGCATTGTGTTGTGCTGTTGCTGTACGTTAACGTTGTGCTGTGTCGTATTGTATGGTGCGGTTACGTTAATGCTGTGTTGTGTCGTATTGTATTGTTGAGTTGCATTGTTCGAGCAGCCTGTCTGTGGTATGATGGAGCTGATGGGGAGGTTAACGGAAAGAAATGAACCGCAGGAATGATTATCATTAATCTTTCAGGATGTATGTTCACTCACCTCACTATGTCTGCAGAATAAGGTTGAGTACCAAGAACCGGTACCACACACCAGAACCGGTACCAACACGTCCGATACTAACAAAACTGTGTACTATGGTACCGAAGAGGTACCACATTGTAGTGCTGTGAAATATGAGTGGTGATTTAGGCGAATCTAGAATCAGCACAAAGTAAGGAAGCACTGGCAGCAGGCTCTCAGAATGAAACCAACTGTCCCCCTGTAGAACATTGTTCAAATTTGCCTTGGCAAAAAAAAAGCAAAATGGCAGTAATGTCATTGACCGTCTTTTTGTACTGAAAGGTATCGGTTCTGGCACCGTTTAGGCACTGGCACCGTTTTAAAAATACCGGTTTGGCAATGGTATCGGGTAAAACCAGGGAAAAGTGAAAAGACCAGGGCAAAGTATAACAAACTTAGGAAACTCTAATCTCTCCTCCTGTCTGTCTGTCTGTCTGTCTGTCTGTCTGTCTGTGTGCACGTGCAGCTTACTTTTTTCTGCGTATATTTATTTATTTATTCATTTGTTACCGTTATTCGTCTTGAATCTTGAACTAGTTGAATGATACCAACCTGTCGGACTGTAGTGCCTTGCAGGCTCTATGTCCAGGTTTGAGGTCTGTTTAATTTGAGATCTTGTTATGGTCATGTTATTTGATTTGCTTTTTATTTCTAAATCTTTATTTTCTCCTGTTACACATTCATCTTCATTTCATGTGGCAGCTGTAACGACTCAATTACCCCTTTAGATCAATTAAGTTTGATCTTATCTAACCAATCATTTACCAGACATTTGATCAGACAATCAAACACCCTCCCTTCTTAATGCTGAAGGTCAGCCAGCCGTCTGTGTAAACAGGATTATCTGATGCTAGGGGGTCAAGTGTAAGAGGATTGAGGACATAGAGATGGACAGGGAGAATAGGGCGTGTGTGTGTGTGTGTGTGTGTGTGTGTGTGTGTGTGTGTGTGTGTGTGTGTGTGTGTGTGTGTGTGTGTGTGTGTGTGTGTGTGTGTGTGTGTGCGTGCGCACGCGCGCGTGCGCTTGTGTGCGTGTGTGTGTGTGTGCGTGTGTGTGTGTGTGTGTGTGTGTGTGTGTGTGTGTGTGTGTGTGTGTGTGTGTGTGTGTGTGTGTGTGTGTGTGTGTGTGTGTTTAGGAGTCGCAAGGGTCGTAGTGCCCAAAATGTTTAAGGGGGAATAAGCTCACGTGGACACTTTCATTATGCACATTAATAGAAGATGTAGATCGTAGAACCAGCCTGATATCTAACTATATAAATGGCGAGCAACTTCCGTGCCCTCGGTGGTGACACCCCACAGCTCTGTTATCGACTAAACACAACACCGTCAGACCACATGTCGCCAACACTGTCGCCACGGCGGGCGGCCTGAATTTACGTTTCGCGTAGGGCACCTGGCATGCCTCACTACACCGTTCCCACCTCGCAACATAATTAATTCTACTCACCAAATGTCGGACAAAACGGAAGGGGAGGCAGCTTCGTACCGTTTACCGTGCGCACGACCTCATCACCACAACAGCAGGCAGCCGCTGCGGGGTTTCTTTCCTTTTTTTCCAAACTTTTTTTTTGGTCACCATTTTCTCCAGGCACCATTTCTGGTGTAACGTCGGGTGTTTCTTTTCACCAGCCAATCACCTTTCACGTTGCCACGTCCGTTGCCACGTCGCGCTGACGTACGCTAAACAAGCGCTGCCGTGCGCACAATGCAAACGAGCCCAAAGGCGCGCAAAAATAAGCCGACCATTGCTTAGACACAAAGTCAGACCTGGCAACGCAGCCTACGCCAATCATGTGTGAGAGATCTACAAGCTATGGGGCAGAGACGCCACCGTATCTTAGCAACAACTACAGCGCTCACTCTCATTGGTCCTGTCACGCTAACAGCAGTCTCCAGACAATGGCATCGCAGACAGCTTGCTGTTACTGCTGTAGCCATCACAGGCAGTTGCAGCACGACGGACAGGGCGCTGTGATAGCTGCCATGTCGCTAACGCTAACCTGGTTGTCATGCCTGCAGCGGCTGTGCAATCACTTTCTCAACAATGCACGTTCGTGTGGTCAATGTCTATATTGCTGCTCAGTTCGTCCATTGTAGATGGTGTATGTTTGTGTGTGTCTTCTGGAGAACTATGTAGCTCCACAGCAACTACAGTAACTAACGTAATGGCAGGACCGCCCCCTGCAACGCCTGTTAGGCTGCATTATGGTCATGTAGTAATTTCAGATAATTTCGCTCCGATTACAGCAGTGTTTATCAACCCTTTCACGCCGCCCCCCCCCCCCCCCAAATACACGTACTTGATCTGGGACCCCCCCATTCTGTTTGACTCCGTTCCACAAGTAAATATTGTGAAAATAGGCGATCTACAAGCTCGAAACGCCTCACGTTGAGAGGCTTTGTAAGCTTGGAGATCGGCTATTTTCTACATGATTTCCTCTTTCTTACATTCTTTGCCAATGTGGCCCATGTTTCCATAGCATAGTTTATTGACTACTTCTGTTGCAGAAATGGCCATTTCCTTTACTTTCGCTTTTTTATTGTCTCCGCCAGGCCGAAAGGCATGGCGCAAGACTATGTTTCACCCCCTGTCCGTCCGTCTGTGATAGCTAATCTCTCACATTGTTGACTTGATCGCAGCAAAATAACTGCCCGATGTGGAGAGTCAGTGAGAGCTGGATAAACGACGTAAAATGTGTCAAAAGGAGTCTGTACGGCTGTCGATAAATGAACACATGACGTCGGTGGGAGAGGAGATATTGTGTCTTTTGGACAAACAGCAGCGTGGTGCTGATGTTTGTTGTGTGAAGCAGCTTAATGTCAGAGTGTTTGTGTTGGAGCGCCTCAGTGCGGCTGCAGAGTTCATGTGCAACCTCTTCCACAGAGACACAGAGACACTAGAAACTCTGCTGGGGAAAAAAAACACTGCTGGGCATTGACTTTCCTATGGACATTGATCTACACACTGCAGGTATATCTGCTACACACACAACATCAAACTACACACTGCAGGTATGATGCAGCGTTTGCATTACAGCCAGCATGCCAGCGTAGTTCCCATATGGTTTCAAGGTCGGCTAAACCATATGGACCCCATGTCAGCAATGTCAGCGCCATCCACTTCAGTCCCAACTGCGATGCCCATGCAGGCTATAAGTAGCTTCTACCTGGCCCTTAGGTGGGCCCCAACTAGCCATGTTTATGTGGGACCAAGGCGGGTCCTAACTGGCTTTGCCCATGCAGGCTTTAACTGGGTTCTACCTGGGCCCTAGGTGTACCCTAACCAACCACAGTGCAGTGCCCATTGCTCCAATTGTTGTGACGTCAGGGCTCTCAATACTGCACATTGGTGGAGGAGGAGGGGCCGCAGGGCGACCGCACACATCGCTGAACCAATGGTAGCCCACGGATGTTTCCTCTGTGGATTTACAATCTGCCCCTCTATGCCACATATCATCCGCACTACAGGGTCTTCACTGACCGAGCCACGGCCCCACTGACCCTCATGACGCTACGCCACTTAAACGTGCGGCAGCATGCGCTGGGTTGCCAGGTTTGCACAGCCTGCGCCAGAAACAAGCAACCACCTTCATGAAAAAAAAAAAAACACCGAAATGGTCCGCAATGTTCCAGGGGTGTCCCCGCGCGTCCCAACACTCCACAGGGGGTCAGTGGACCATCAGGGGGTCCGCGGACCCCCTGTGGACCCCCTGAAACATAACAAATATTTTTTCTTCAAATTTTTCCCTTTTTCAAAAAAACTTTTCCACAGTTTCACTCCGCCGATTTGGGTCCCCCAATATACACACGGCCACGCTGGGCCCCGTGCGCGGCTGGGGTTGAGGGGGGCGTAGCCCCCCGAAACTCTAGTAGATCATAATCACAAACAGCTTTATTGTCACATCACAAGTTTTCAGATTAAATAATCAGAAGATGGTAGGGGAAGACAGTTTAGACATTCATTATCTACCATCCCAACTAAATAATACAAATAGTAAGCGATTAACATGTTTATTTTCTAGCTGGGCGATGTTAGCTGCTGTTTATGAGTGAGACTGCATCCTGGAACTGCACTTTTCAGCTATGTGCTACTGCTCTCACGTGGTGGAGTGTAATACACTGCTGTCTGTCTGAGTTAACCACTCTGTCTGTCTGTCTGTCTGTCTGTCTGTCTGTCTGTCTGTCTGTCTGTCTGTCTGTCTGTCTGTCTGTGCGTGCGTGCGTGCGTGCGTGCGTGCGTGCGTGCGTGCGTGCGTGCGTGCGTGCGTGCGTGCGTGCATGCGCGCATCGACAACATAATCGCAATGACACAGGTCTTCGCAACTGAAGACCTGTGTGTTGCATAACTGTCTCCATCTCTTGGCCCTTATCTTCCCATCACTCCACCGTCCTCCTATCTAAATAAAGATGCCTGGGATAAACTGTGAAGCAGTTCAGAACAATAGTGGCACTGATACAGAAGCTAATCGCTGACATTCAACATCATCATCAGAGGAGAGGAAAACACGTTGATGACAGACAAGTACTGTATGAAGTACAACCAATGTTTACTACAAACACATTCCACAGGGAAACCTCTCTCTCTCTCACACCTCTCTCACATACACACACATAGGCACGTATGTATGCACGTTCGCACACAAACTCGCCCAAACCCCCCCACCACACACACCTGTAACAGCTGATGCGTATGTCTTCCTCTCTCCGGAAGGTTTCTGTTCAGATTGTCCATGACGTCTGAGTTGTCAATCACTGTCTGTGACACCTGGAGATCCTGCTGAAGAAAGCATAATGATTAACAGAACATTTTACAACTTGTAAAAGGAAGTGAGTGAGTATCAGGGTTTTGTGTACCAGGAGTTCACATACCAGGACATTGTCTATAAGCACACAGTGCTGAATAATGATGTACACAGGAATGTACAAACAAAGGCAGGAGAATAAAGGCTGACAGTTGTAAAAAAAAAAAACATTTTCACACGCTGGTGAAGTGAGATTGATCTGCCTGGGATTCTGGCCACTGCTGACTTCAGATCTACAGGCTGACTTTATGATGGGTCTTTGATGTTTTGTTAAATGGAAGAGCTGGGATTTTCACCATCTGCTTCTCTATGACAGCGGTTCTCTAACTGGTGTAGGGGAATCACAGGCGGGTCCCTGAGGACATTAAGGGGGAGGCACGGAAAAATGATTCAATTCAATAATATGCGTTTACAAGACGTCACTCTGTATCCTAGAACTTACCACAGTGAGAATCACTCTGGAAAAATAACAAATAATGTGATTTCTGCACTAAATCACATCAAGCTGACTGGGTAGTGTTTGGATCTGGGCTTCTGATGAGGACCCTTCAGTGAAACCACATTGACCCCTACTGGCCTAGTACTGAATAGAATATTAGAATAGAATAGAATAGAATAGAATAGAATAGAATAGAATAGAATAGAATAGAATAGAATAGAATAGAATACACTGTAAATATGCCACTGGTTTGGCACAGTGCTATACAGTATTTTAAAACAGGCATAGTGTATATTAAAACATCTTTGGACAGAAACATTCAAGATCAGCGTTATTAAGATTCCTCTGTACAGTGGATCTGCTCGTAATATCCTGCTGCTGTACCAATAAAAACAACTCCTTGAAGTGAGCAGTCTGTTTATTGGCTATGTTTTACCAGTCGCCACAAGACATGACTCAAGCTCTGATTCATACTGTACACACACACACACGCACACAAACACAATGCATGTTTTAAATGGACATATCTGCTTTAACAACCTTGTCTGGCTTTTCTCAACCTATCTCAAGGAAAACACACGCACGCACGCACGCACGCACAAACGCACGCACGCACGCACGCACGCACGCACGCACGCACGCACGCACGCACGCACGCACGCACGCACGCACGCACGCACGCACGCACGCACGCACGCACGCACGCACGCACGCACACACACACACACACACACACACACACACACACACACACACACACACACACACACACACACACACACACACACACACACACACACACACACACACACAGAAATCCAGCAAATTCCTCCCCTCTTACTAAATTATCTTGGGGTCTTTCCATTAAGTCAGCGTCAAACAAACAGCTATAAATAATCCTCAGCGTCTGCATTAGTGCACGTGTGACATGGCCAGATAGTTGAGTGAAAACACTTAAGCATCCATTTGCTGAGAGGAGAGAGACTTGTGGTTGTGAAGAATGAGAGACAAGCAGCAGGGAAAAGTTAGAAAACACATAATTACAGCAACAGTAGATACTTGTGAGTTTAGTCTGGTTAATACGCCTCAAACAATGTGCAGTCAGGCTGGAAAAATAGGGCTTGAATGTCTTCCCTCTGGGATAACAAAACAGTTTGACAGCCAGCAGTACAAGTCACATTCGTCAGAATTGGCTTCAGGCACAGTTAACAACAGCACATCAGGAAAAACTAACAACGAGACAACTTCTCCCAAGTAAAGCTAGCCTCCACTTGTCAACATTAACCTTAAATTATCTTTGAGTGAGAGTTACCTGCTGCCAGTTGTCCAGCAAATACACAGCCTCCATTGGACAGAGATGGTCTAAATAATCTGGTCTCCGGTTTCAGTGGAAAGTCATTCAACTACTTTGTGTGTGAACTCAGATGGGATGTTTTCTCTCTGTGTTCATGTAGCGGTGCTCTCTCTCCCTGCTCCCATTCACAACGTGGACCTGTCCCTGCACGCTCTCCACTGAGAGCTGCATTCCTGTCTGGCAGTCCAAACCCCCAGATAGCAGTGAGAGAGATGGAGAGAGAGAGAGAGAGAGAGAGAGAGAGAGAGAGAGAGAGAGAGAGAGAGAGAGAGAGAGAGAGAGAGAGAGAGAGAGAGAGAGAGAGAGAGAGAGAGAGAGAGAGAGAGAGAGAGAGAGAGAGAGAGAGAGAGAGAGAGTGTGTGTGTGTGTGTGAGTGAGTGAGTGAGTGAGTGAGTGAGTGAGTGAGTGAGTGAGTGAGTGAGTGAGTGAGTGAGTGAGTGAGTGAGTGAGTGAGTGAGTGTGTGTGTGTGTGTGTGTGTGTGTGTGTGTGTGTGTGTGTGTGAGTGAGTGAGTGAGTGAGTGAGTGCGTGCGTGCGTGCGTGCGTGCGTGCGTGCGTGCGTGCGTGCGTGCGTGCGTGCGTGCGTGCGTGCGTGCGTGCGTGTGTGCGTACAGTATGTGACAGTATGTGTGTGTTTGCTGGGGGGAAGGGGGGGGGCAAAATTATAATAAGGGAAGAACCGTATACAGAAGAACGGAAGACGAGAGAATAAAGGTTGACATAGTTGAGACGTACTGTAAAGGTCAGAAATAAAGGAACAAGTTGATGCAGGGAGAGGAGAGATGTGTTGAAACAGAGAGGTATAGAGAGTTGAACAATTGGTTGATTCACTGCAGTGGTTGAACCGCCATTCATTTCTGTCTCTCATCACTGGAAGGCACTCTGGCTTCGAGTGTGTCATGTCATGTCATGACATCTTATAATAAAATGTCCTGTTCCAACACAGGCCTGCTCAGAGACACAATGGTATGATCAACTGGCCCTT
Organism: Gymnoscopelus microlampas; assembly: GCF_963454915.1. NCBI lineage: Eukaryota > Metazoa > Chordata > Actinopteri > Myctophiformes > Myctophidae > Gymnoscopelus > Gymnoscopelus microlampas. The sequence goes on along the minus strand of NC_139945.1, from coordinate 49,903,165 downwards.
CTCTTTCTCTCTCTCTCTCTCTCTCACCCCCTCTCACCCTCTCTCTCCCTCCAATCCAATAGACCATAGAGACACACAGATGAACTCTCTCTACACAACCCCCCCCCCCCACCCCCCTCCTCTCGCTTTGACCCAGGCCAGGGCAGAAAGGCTGGCATTGTTTTCTGGCGAGCGAGCAATTGAGCATAGATCTCCGCTCACACGTGAGGGAGTCTTTCTTTCCATGTGTTTTATGGTGGGGGAGCCTTGCCATTTAGCTGGAACACAAAAATGTAGAAAGAGGGAATAGTGAAAGAGATACAGTAGAGGAGAGGATGATGATGGAGACAGAGAAAAGAGGGGGGAGGAGGAGTATACATGTTATACGGTTATAGACATGTTGTTTTAAAATTGTAATCCTTGGAGCGTCTGGGTGGCACAGGGGAGAAGTTCCGGCCCACCACCCCGGTCATCTAAGTAAGTAAGTTCGCCCCGGTCGATCTAGCTTGGTTCAAATTAATAAAATGTTCTATCTTTGTGGGAGGAAAGCTGGGTGGACGACATCTGTCACTGCCCTGGCAACTTCTAATGCGGGATGAGGGATAGTGTGTTCCTCCACATGCGTTACACCCATCAGGTGAAAACTTCTCACTGCCAGGTGAAAAGAAGCGGCTGGTGACTTCATGAGTATTGGCGAGACACATGCTTGCTTGTCTACCTACACCCTTATCTACATGACCAACTGTTGGGGTTAGCAGTGACAGGGATTTTTTTTTTTACAAATGTACAGATTACTGATTATCTGTTTACACATAAACATGGGTTACTTGGAATATGGTGTCAAATAAAAGATCATCCATTTTGATCACGCATTATGACTTGAATAACCTCAATATCATCAAACTGTGATTTGATTCAACCGTATTTGTGCAAAACCTTGCATGTATGATCAGGCCATTAAGACATCTTGCTTTGAATCAATGCACTAAAGAATAAGGTCTTAGTTAATGGATTCAGTGTAATCTGATTGCTTTAGTATAATCTGAATAAGTTCATCTCTTTATTATCTGTTCAGTCATGGTACATCATTATCATTAGCGGTAGCAGGCATTTCACATGCTTTACTTTGGTGTACATTTTATTCCGCTCCTCACCGGAGAGAGGAGGAAGAGATATGATGGAGGATATGAAGAGACAGGATGAGCGAAAGAGGAGGAAGATAAATGATAGAGGAGATGAAGAGGAAGGGGAAGAGAAGAGAGAAGTGTGACCAGCTGAGGACCATGTGGACCTCCATCCTACGCCCGCAGGGAGTCACACATCATCGGGTCCCGAAACAGTGTGAAGAGAATCAGGAATGTCTTCCACCACAGACAGAGAGAGAACACAAGTTCATCTGAGGGAAAACCATCATGGTGGATCTGACAGTTGGGGTTTTTTAGGCATCTGTGCTTTTTAATGGAGAAAATCCTGTATACTGTATGTATATATACACAGGAAAGAGAGCAGAGAGATGAGCGTGACAGAGAAACAGATCACAGGTCAGAGTGAACGCTCCTCATGTAGGTCTGTACTTGACACAGACACTGCAGTGTACTGTTCTGTTTTTGTTTTAGATATCTGCTATGTCTGTTAACTATTTGCCAACTTGTTTGTTTTCTTCATGCACAGCAGGGTGTTGATTTCACCAACTGGTCA
>NC_139945.1:49863988-49896488 GCF_963454915.1 Gymnoscopelus microlampas | reverse complement strand
CGCCCCCCCACCACACACACACACACACACACACACACACACACACATGCCTTCTCTGATCCTCCTCCTCCTCTGATCCCAGATTGAGTCAATTGCAAGGCCGAAACCATCAAAATGTGGTCTTGAGACCGGACTTGAGGCCAAGACCGGAAGCACTGAACCCAGATGTCAGTGGTGGCTTTCGCATCAAGACGTGTTGTGAGCTATTTCGGCAGAGATCTCGTGTAGACTAGAAGAGGATGGTCATTCCATTTTGTTATCAATAACCATTACCATTACTTCATCCAGTCAGTTCAATTAAATGGATGACAGAGATATAGGCAGAGACGAGTGTGAGGATGTGACATATTGTCCTTTCTGTTTCACCACAACACTCACTTAAATTCAGTTACATGTATTTGCTGCTAGCTATTCATTTTTGCCCTTGTGTAATCGCTCTGTGTGCGTGCGTGCGTGCGTGCGTGCATGTGTGTGTGTGTTCGTGTGTGCGTTTGTTTGTGCGTGCGTGTATGTGTGTAGCTCGACAATGGTAGACAATGGAAGAGATGATTAGCCTTTGGGTCGACCAGGTCCCAAGGTCAAGTTCACAATCAAGGTCATGGTCACATCTCTTTAAGAGACAGACATAGAAAGATGAAGTTGAATGTTGCCATGTGACATCAAAATTACATCATAAAATATGCTGATGAGATGGGCAGATTTTTCATGAGCCTTGAAAGGAATGATCAGTAGGATCAGAGATGATTACATCAATATGAGAAGAAACGTGATAACAAATGAAGGAGAAAATAAAAACAGAAGAGAAATGTTGAAAGTATTCAGATCAAAACCCCTCAGTCTGTCACAGATGTTAAATATAGGAAGTGTGTTCAGCAAGACACATTGCACTGAAACGAGATCAAGTGTGCAGGGCTGCAGAAGACCAATAGAAAAAGAGACATCAGCACATATTCTGTGAGGTCTGAATGGATCTCTGACATCCACGACTCCAGAAAGCAAATAAGCAATGGTATGGGGTTTGTGATCTGTATGCTCTGGGATGGAGAGATCAATCATACACAGTTAAATCCTCAGTGTAAATGTATATATAAATCAACAGTGGATTTTACTGTGTATAAATTAAAAGACTAACAGTCCGGAATTATAGTGATCTTTACCACTTTGAGGTACAAGGCAAATAAAAAACCCCAGCATAAACTGTTTTAAGTCTAGCACTTGCTTAACAGGTGTACATGGTTCTCTACATGTGGGTTATGAGGTAATACTTTGGTGCGTTGTTTGAATTAGTTGCAGTGATCAGATAGGGGACTATACAGAGAACAGAGATCAGTTTCAGGCAGACAGTGTATTTACTGTACTGCCATGGCAACTCTTTGGCTGAAAACTGCAGCTGACTATTTGTGCGTGCATGCGCGCACATGGGCATGCGTGTGTGTCGACTTCATCGCCCAAAACTGTGAATTCCTTCCCAGCAGATTAGTGAAAATGCAGTGCAGCCGATCGGAGGATCAGAGACGCTGCAATTATCAGCTTCATGTCTCCAGAGAGGCTACTAATGACAGCTTCAGGAGCTGAAGTGAGAACGGTGGCTGTCATCACCCAGACCGCTGTTATCCACTGATGCCAGACCAACCAAGTGGCATGTTGGGCCAGGAACATTAAGGCTGTAATATTAAAAAAATCATAAATAAGAAGTAGAACTTTTGGAGCACTGCGGAGCAAAAACACAGTGTTGTGCTTTCACCGGTTGTGGTGCATGTGAGTTTTTTTTATTTATTTTTATTTTTGGGGGGCATTCAATGAGCCTTTATTTGATAGTGACAGTGGACAGAGACAGGAAATGTAGAGAGAGAGTAGGGGAATGGCATACAGCAAGTGGCCCGGCCGGCCAGGAATTGAACTCGCTGATCATGACTTTGCCCCTAACCACTTGACTATAGGGACAGTGTCTTTCTCTCAAGCTAGTATTAGGAATACATAGGGAGGTATTGGCAAATGTGTCGTACGCGCACACATGTATGTATGTGTGTGTGTGTGTGTGTGTGTGTGTGTGTGTGTGTGTGTGTGTGTGTGTGTGTGTGTGTGTGTGTGTGTGTGTGTGTGTGTGTGTGTGTGTGTGTGTGTGTGTGTGTGTGTGTGTGTGTGTGTGTGGGGGGGGGGGGGGGGGGGACATGGTATTCCAACGGTATTCCATTGCTCAGATGTTCCGTTGACTTTTGGCTCAGTGTTTCCTAAAGACGCAGAGCTGGACAGACATTCCAGCGTTGGCTGGGAACAAGAGGCTCTTTCAACAGCAGTAATCCTACTGGACAGCGACTGGACTGCTGCACTGCAGGGTCCACGACCTGCTCACACACTTTTACACTACATGCACCCGGTTCATCAACAAACACACAACATACATGAACAGCTTTCTCAATTCAGCTGTTTCCATGTTCCACCTGAGCTGTGTGCCTCAATCACATCCTACAGTCTGTGGATTTGGCTTTTCGCCAATCAAATCTATTGTCCCTTCAGTGGACCACAGCCCTCCTTCAGAACACAGAGCTAAGCGCGGTTAACACTGTTGCCTCACAGCAGTAAGGTCCTGGGCTCGAATCTTGTATGTTCTCCCCCTGTTCAAGCGGGTTTCTTCTAAGGACCACAATGGAAACGAGCTGTAAGCTTTTTTTGCGTTATCCTGTTGATTATGGTGAGTCAGATGCTTGTTACAGATGTGACACATGATTTTATTTCATGATCAATAAAGAAATCAATCAATTCCCACATCAAACAGACATGCATGTTAGGAACATACTCCTGTTGGTGACCCTTGACCAAGACGCTGGTCTTAGAACTGGAGTTGGTCCCAAGGTGCTGCTCAGTGGCTGCATACAGTACTGCTCCTAATAGTCAGGATGTGTCAAATGCAGAGGACCAATTCTGGATAATGTTCAAATTCACTTGGTAAATAAAAAAAAACAAAATGAAAATATCTATGTGCTTCCTGCACCTGAAAATATAACAAGCATGTCATGAGCTCAAAGCTGGATACAAGTAGACATGCGTGGTGATGTCTACATGTGTGTTATGTGCTCTAACTTATCAACTGATCAAGTCTTCAGTGTCAGACTACAACACACTAACACAGTGTCTTCCCCACAGCATTAGGAGAAACTTCCTCTCTGTTTCAAGAGCACTTTGTCTATATGACACATTTAACAAGCATTCTTCTACCAAACACAACATGTCACCTTATTGTCCACATTCACAGCTTTACCACGGGCTGCACCAGGGCAGAGAAACAAAATAGAGAAGATGAAAGATATATGATATACGCTTGAATGCCATAAGGTAAAAAGGATGATAACGGTGCATTCCTGTTCATAAATGGAAAAAACTATTAAAAAAAGATATAAGGAAAAACAGATGGAATTACAAGCACTTTCACAAACAGCATCCATCCACACAGCAAAGACATTCTACTATAAGAGTCCATTATTACACTGTCAGTTAAACCAGTTAAGACAACACATTCTGTGGTTCTAAATCATACTGGTGAAGGATTCCCAGATCAGCGCTGTGAAGAATCCACCTGCACGAGACCTGGTAAAACAAGTTCTCTGGAAAAAGCAACGTTGTCCCTTTTTTGTCAGCAAAACAAAGAGCTCACAATAGCAAGCAGCAAGTTCCTCTGCTGCTCACAGCTGCACAGTATGCACACTGGCAGGCAGGCAGGCAGGCAGGCAAGCGCACACACACGCACACGCACACACACACACACACACACACACACACACACACACACACACACACACACACACACACACACACACACACACACACACACACACACACACACACACACACACACACACACAGAGTAACTCACCTTCTCTCTTTTAACCTTAGGCTTTCTCTCATTCACAAGGGGGAAAATACTACAAATAACAGCCCATTCAAAACAAGTGGCTCTCTCAAATTAGTGGTAAAAGCCATTTCAGTCTGATGGAGCACTGGAGAGAGGCACTGCAAAAACTATGAAAGAACAGAGGGAGGGAGGGAGAGGAGAGGAAGAGAGAAAGAGAAGGGGAGGGAACTGCAGAGTGGGATATCCCTTTGTGTCACGAAAACTGAGCCCATGGACAGACTGGAAGACAGACAGACCGGCTGACTGGCAGACAGACAGACAGACAGACAGACAGACAGACTGGCATACAGATTACAGACAAGCTGACTGACTGACTGACTGACTGACTGACTGACTGACTGACTGAAAACAGATATGCAGGCTGGCAGACAGACAGACAGGTATTTCTCCTTGAAATAATCATTCAGCGCTACAATTGTATTAAAAAGTCACCGGACAATATACGCACGCACACCCGCACGCGCAAACACACACACACACGCACACGCACACACACACACACACACACACACACACACACACACACACACACACACACACACACACACACACACACACACACACACAGGCTGGATCCATGTAGGAACAGTGAACAGCTGTATGGCATAGGATCGCATCACTTCCTCTCAGCTTCACTTCTCATTAATAAAAATAACAAGAATAACAAAAAAGTGCAAGATAGTCCTGTATATTTTCTATGTGGGCAGTCAGAGTTGTGTGTGTGTGTGTGTCCGTGCGTGCATGCGTACGTGCATTCGTGCGTGCGTTTGTGCGCGCGTTTGTGCGTGCGTGTGTGTGTGTGTGTGTGTGTGTGTGTGTGTGTGTGTGTGTGTGTGTGTGTGTGTGTGTGTGTGTGTGTGTGTGTGTGTGTGTGTGTGTGTGTGTGTGTGTGTGTGTGTGTGTGTGTGTGTGTGTGTGTGTGTGTGTGTGTGTGTGTGTGTGTGTGCGTGTGTGTGTGTGTGTGTTGGTATGTTAGACAGGTAGCTGAGCTGTTACTCTACCGAGGAGAGCATGATGTCATCCTTAACCTGAACAAAAGCCCTGTTTCCATGGTAACACCTCAGGGAAAACACCCCAGTGCTGTGCACACGTGTGTGTGTGTGTGTGTGTGTGTGTGTGTGTGTGTGTGTGTGTGTGTGTGTGTGTGTGTGTGTGTGTGTGTGTGTGTGTGTGTGTGTGTGTGTTCACTGCTGTAGAGTCCTGTACCAATCCAAAATGCTTCAAAATCATATGAATACATTGGCCAAAAATACATGTTTTAGGAAGTATATAGAAAATAGATTTTAGATGAGGAATTGGAACAAAAGAATGAAGTGAAATTGAAATACATGTATATGTGAAATAAATATTTTAGAAGCACGGTCAAATCAAACCAAGGACGAGTCAAGGAGAGATGGAGAGAGACAGACAAAAGAGAAGGAGACAGACAGAGACAGAGATAGAGAGAGAGGTTGGAGGGAGTGAGCGGCACAGGCTGACAATGATTATGTCTTTGTTTTGGATGAGGCACTTGGCCCAAAGGCTCGCTGCAGATGAAAGACAGAGATTGAACAGAGGAAATGATGGAAGAGAAGAAGGGAAAAGGGAGGTCTGCACGGGTTAAGACCCTGTCTACTGATCCAAAGACACTGTGGATGGATGTATGGATGCCTGCACGCACTGCGTGCGTGCGTGCGTGCGTGTACTTATGTACATACATGCATGCAAATGTGCAAACATGTGTGCTTGTGTGCGTTTGTGCATGCACCTGTGCTTGCTTGTGTGTGTAGCTTTTCAGTGTGCAGCTGTGCATGGACATGACTGTGCATGTGGCCTGTGCGTGCGTACACACGCGCGTGTGTGCGTGTGTGTGTGTGTGAGGTTCAGACATTGCAGCTGTCAGTGTGTACATCTGTACAGCTGGTTGGTAGGGTAGGAACGACCTGTGAGCTTGGTAAACCATCCATTACTGCAGACAGCCCTTAACACCATCGCTAAACAAACGAGTCGTGATCACAAACTTCTGCCAAGCTCCTTCACCGTCATTAACCAAACCGCTCACAGCCACTCACCAGCGCAGGGCGGGACACATTTTTGAGGGGGCACAAACATGTCCACAGTAGAAAAATGCTTCGAGTTCATAGTCTACACAGAACCACACGTGATATAAATAGCTGCATTATTTGTGTAAGGAGCTAAAAACTGAGGGTGCCATATTCATGTACTATCATGAAAAGCAATAATGGTTCAATGTTGAATATCAATGTTCAAATGGCCCCTCATGTAGAATGTTAGCTGCTGTCATTTGTGCAATGCAACCATTCTGATCTAAAATGATTTAATGCCAGTTTGGATTCAGGGGGCAACAGCTAATTTGCCATTATCTATGGAGACTTCATCCTAAATACATTCAAACCCAAATGCCAACGTGTTCTTCATTTCCTTCTGAACCCCACTCATTTCCTATGGCTACTATGTTAAGTAGCTGCGATAAACCAAAATTAAAAGCTTATTACGGTTCTGTTATGGTGCATATCAAACAAGGCTGTCTCTTTCCAGGAAAATGTGAGCACCTGATCACATTCAAGGTCACCAGTATCACTGGCAGCAGAACTGGGACACCCAGAGCACTGAACCAGTGAGAGAATGAGAGTGGGGGGGTGTCTCTGCTTTGGCCTGATTACACTCTCAACAGAATGAGCTCAAATAACAAAGGATTTATTATCATGTAGGGAGCTAGCGAGTTGCTAGAGTCTTGGGAACTTTGCATTCCCATTCTTTCCGACAGCCAGCAGCCTGGTGCTGCCGGCAAGTTCACACAACTTCAAAACCCTTTGTGACTCTCTCTCTCTCTCTCTCTCTCTCTCTCTCTCTCTCTCATTCTCACTTCTTTTTTCTGCCTTTCTTTTTATTTCTCACTGTCTCTCTCTCTCTGTACCTGTCTCTCTCTGTATCCGTCTGTCTTGCAATCTCTCTCTCTCTCTCTCTCTCTCTCTCTCTCTCTCTCTCTCTCTCTCTCTCTCTCTCTCTCTCTCTCTCTCTCTCTCTCTCTCTCTCTCTCTCTCTCTCTCTCTCTCTCTCTCTCTCTCTCTCTCGCTCTCTCTCTCGCTCTCTCTCTCTCAGTCCCATAAAGCCTCTACTGTTTTAGGGGTGGGAGGAGGAAGAAACGTGGCAGTAGAAAGGACTGCTGCCTCTTACTCCCTCTCACTTCCTCCTTCACCCCTCGCCTCTCAATAATTTCCTCTCTTTCCTCTCATGTGCTCCATCTTTCTTTCCCTCTGGTGTCGTCTGCTTCTGAGAACACATGTTGTCAATCATCACCTCTACATTTATGGATGTGGAGTGAGACATTGCTTATAATGAGATTATGAAGATATGGGGACCTCTAATCATAATATAAAAATCACACCCTGTGTGAAGGTAGCGGCAGGATCCGCTCTATACCTAAAGGTATGGAGCGGCTAGCGCCGCTAAAAATCTGATTGAGGGGGGAAACATTTAACATTTAAAATCCTATTACAGGATGAATTAAATGTTTCATTTAATTAGAGAAATGTAATAAAGATATATACTATTTAAATCCTGTAAAGTGTCTATTTGACTTCATGAAGCCTAGTATTCATTTGAAGACAGAAATGGCAAAACTGTATAAGAAATTAGATAGCGATACTGAACTACTGAACTATAAGTCAAGGTAAGAAATGTATGTTACCAATTACCAGGTAATCAGCTGGGATCACATTTGGGCGGTAACTCAACCAACCAAAGTCTACAGTTGTTATATACCAGTACAGGCTACTATTGTTATATACCAGTGACCAAGGTCCAGTCTACTGTTGTTATATACCAGTCCAGGCTACTATTGTTGGTCCTTACCAGACTACTACTTTTATCTATTCAGTGACTGAGCCCAAGCTCAGAATGACATCACTAGCAGCTTGTTGGGAATTCTGTGCCTTGCTCCAAGTCTATAGGACAGGACAGGCAATAGGGATTGAACCCAGGTCTTCTGGTTGGAGAGCCTAGTACTCAGACTCAAGAGGTGTTGTACCTCTGTGACTGTTGTGGGTGTAAAATAACATACAAACCCAGGCTTGGATATCAATGCCGTGGGTTACTTCCAGTTATACCATCGCCAGAGAGAATACCCGATTCTGATTGGACAGTCAGGGGGTGTAGATAATTTTCACGTAGTGGTTTCATCACCTTTCTAAATTAGTAGTCATAATACATATTGTATCAACTTATTAAAGCCAACATTAGCTAAATTGTTGGTAACTCCCACCTGCTGTAATTAGCGAGGTAATGCTTATTCCAAGGTTGATGAAGATGGTGCCGGTATAAAGTTTTTATTCAAAGTGTATGAATATATGAATAAACACTGTCCACAATATTTTCATTGTTATCAAGGTTTTTTAGTCACACCTGGGGGAGGATCCCTTACTTATCTTGTTGTCCCACAGCACCAACAGGCTGATGTCACACCTTGGCTGAAACTAACATGCTGACATGAGTGAAAGGTTTTGTCTGAGCCGTCAGGATAAGATGGATGCTGTGTCTGAATTCTGAAAGCAGACCTGATCCCACGCTGTTGAATAATAACAATATATTGGATGCAAATTGGATATGTAAGTCTTTCTTGGCCTATACGATAGGTTTGAATCTCTGCGGTGTCTCCCCTGCACTGTCTCCCTCACAACTTTCTTGCTGTTGGTCTCAATAAATAAGAACTATAAAGCAGTGTGGACGGCCAACTCGTCTTAAATAAACAGCATATCATTGATCTATACACCAAGTATGAATAACTTAAACTAGTGGTGTTTGTAGATCATTAAATGTAGCTCTGCATTAACAAAGTGAAAACACAACACACCTTCACACAAAGACACACAAACACCTACATACTCACACACACACACACACACACACACACACACACACACACACACACGCACGCGCACGCAAAAGCACGCGCACGCAAACGCACGCGCAAACACACACCGCCCACTCCAAACTAAAGCTGCCATTGTATAGCATCTGCACCTTTTCATTAAATGTATTCACACACACACACACACACACACACACACACACACACACCTCATCTCTAACAACAAGCTGCCAGGTTTTGTAAAACTCAGCTGACAAAGGAATGACTGTACATTACCTGAGGGAGCAGACGGTTCTCAGCTTCTCACTGAACAAAACACGTCAAAAACAGAGAGAAATCCGCAGGACAGGAACCCAGAGAGAGAGAGAGAGACATACACACACACACACACACACACACACAGATTTTCTTCGTATCCGTTCTGTCTTTCACGTTGTCACTCTCCACTACGTCCACGCTCTCTCCCTGTCACAACACAGTGGGATGAAGCCATGTGCCTGCACTGTGTTCTCACACACACACACACACACACACACACACACGCACGCACGCGCACACGCACACGCGCGCACACACACACACACACACACACACACACACACACACACACCTCTCTCTCTCTCTCTCTTACACACTCTTTCCTTGTTTAGCGGCCTTGTCTCTCTCTCTCTCACGACACGCACACCCCTCTTACACACACTTTCCCTTGTTTAGCAACCTCGTTTCTCTCTCTCTGTGCCTCTCTTTCCCTCAGCTTTCCTGTTGGGACTCTTTCCTCTCTCTCTCTCCCTCTCTCTCTCTCTCTCTCCCTTTCTCCATTTCTCCCTCTCTCCCCCCCCCCCTCTCTCTCTCTCTCTCCCTCTCTCTCTCTCTCTCTCTCTCTCTCTCTCTCCTGCAACAGACAAGGTAGTCATTCTTCCAGCCCAATAACTGTGGTGTTGTTTGGTACGACCACCACAGCATTTTCACCTTCAACCGCACTCACAGCGTAAGCGACACCACTGGAAACTTACTGGATGATGGTGATACAGTCTGAGATGCTCTCTAGACCAGTAGGACCAGTCATATAGATGCATATCTTTGACTGACTGACTGATTCACTGAGTGAGGAAGATGCTGATGCACTATTGGTCAGCTCGTTAATTGGCCTAACAATAAACTAGTAGTTTTGACAAGAAAATTGCCATTACACACGTTAGTCATTCAGATATAATGATAATAATAATAATAATGATGATGAAGTCCCTTTTAGTTGTTGTATTTGTTACTATTTGCAAGTACATGAGCTTTATCCTCTGCTTTTACCCATCCTAACTGTTAGGAGCAGTGGGCACAATGCATAGCCTACAGCAGTTAGGGGTTAAGTGTCTTGCTCAGGGACACTTGGACACAGACTGGACGGGCTGGGCTGGGGGACACCTGGGACCTTCCAATTCCCAGGTGGCCTCTCTATCAGCTACGGCTGCCTCATACTAATGTTGGACATCATGCATTCCAGATTCACTTAACTGACACTGGGGACCCTCTGGTGGAGTGATGCACGGCTGAAGACAACATTCAATTCAATTCCTAAAAAAGTACTACTAAGTTACCTGAAATAACCTGAACCCACTAGGTAAATAGTTCTCACCAGACGAATTGTTTTGTGTAAAATATAGACGTGGACGTGACGTGGACCTCAATTCCAATGAAACTAGGGATTCTGGTCATTTACTTTCAATTGAAAATAATGAATTGACCAATTTCCAATCATTTAATATTGCATCTGTCACATATACACGGACATTATCCACAACTTGTGACAGCTAGGCAGAAAGGTGTTTACTGATTAGCAGAAATAATGTTGACCTGGACCTCATTCTCCTATATTTTGACCAAATTCGAATTAGATGTTACAGTTTAGAGTGCACAGACGAAGCTTGCATCGGCATTATATAATACACGTGCTCTTGAAATCTCAGACATGTAGACTCAGAGTACCTGAACAAGTATGTTAGATTTTTAAATGACATGGTGATTTAATCCGCTCATGCCCTCCCATAGAGTAGGCTACTCTACATGAAAAGGGCCTTGAGATAACTTCTATTGTGATTTGCCGCTATACAAATACAATTGCCTTGACTTGATTATACTAAAACAATTCATAAACTATCATTCACTATTACTGATTGTAATTTGTTTCATCATGATTTATTTTCAAATCAAACATCTGGTTACGCACTGAAACAATCCACCATAGAGCAGAGCTGGAGAGAAAACAGCTCTCTGTGTGCCGAGAGGCACAGGAGAGAGAGCACAGTTAAAGCATACCATAAAAAAAACACTGACAAAACACTCAATACAATAGTTTCAATTAGTTAATAACCTATCTTTCCAAATCAAACATCCCAAAATATGACTGGAAACTAATTGTACATGTATAACCATTCATAACCTTTTTAATCAACATTGCTTAACCATGTCATGTGATATGCTATTTCATTTCACATTACCATCAAATATTACTGAGACCACTACAGAAAATTGCAGATGAATAATTCATATCCGGGAATTCCCAGTATAGACACTCCCTCTATCCGTCTAACAAATTACCCTCTATTTAACACATCACATACAAGGCCCAGACCCAGTCTTAGTAGCTAATTGTGATGTTGAGGGTTTGAAGCCCTCATGAAGCTGTTGTGTCTCATTCTGTCTCTCTGCTCTTCTCTGGGTCTCTGTTAACATAGTTTTTTTTTTATATTAAACACTGGCCTGTGATCCTCTGCTCTATGAATTATATGTTCTATGAATGTGTGATGTATATAAATAATTTAACATTTAATATTATGCATGAAACTAGACGAGAGGGACCAAAGGAGAGAAGAGAGGAGGCAAGAATTCTCTCTCTCCCTCTCTCTCACTCACACACACACACACACACACACACACACACACACACACACACACACACACACACACACACACACACACACACACACACACACACACACACACACACACACACACAAAGCCAGAATGGCTGAGACAGTAAAAACTCCCTTTCCTTTCATCTTTAATGAAAAACATATTTTGTTTTGCTTTTTCCTGCTGCTGCCCCCCCCCCCCCCCCCCCACACACACACACACACACACACACGCACACACGCACGCACGCGCACACACCATCCACCCACCCCAACCAACCATCCCTCCACCCCCACTCCGCACATATTTCCAGCACATTTATAAAACGTACAGTGCCTGGCACAGTGGAACGCTGGAGGGTCTGACGGAAGCGGCTCGTTAAGAACATCAAAGGGGGCTGAATGGGCGCTGACTTGATCCTTTGACATGATTGGAGAATCTCAATCAACTCTGAGCCAAATGGCTTTAAATCACTGGAGGCTCTGTCAGTCAGTTTTTAGGACCTACTGGAGGAGGAGGCACCGAGGCAGGGAATGCAAAAGAGCTCAAACAAACGGGTCAGTGTCTAGAGAAATATAGTTGTAGTTGATGGATGCTGTATGACGCCTCCTACATTTTGTCCCCTGGCGAACAGAGTGGGAGTCCAAATCTCACAGCGAGCGGAGCGTATACCACCCAGATACATGTCATTTCATGCAACGATCAGCATTATCGCAACAAGAGAGCTGGATCTGATACTAGATGCTAGATTCTACAGTTTCTGAGGAATATTTAATGGCCAACATTTGGTTTTGCATTCTTACATTTCTGTGCCGCAGCTGCAGATTTAATCTCAAGGCTTCTCATGAATATATTAAAGAATATATATTTGCATGCCCGAGGCGGTTCAGCGAATGGGAATAGCAACAGTCATGGATGAGTAAAAGACTAGCGACATCCAGTGGTTCTGCTGTGAACAGCATCAACAGACATCATGGTTTGGGATTGTTTAAGGCGTTTTATTGTCACATCATGCATGTGCAATACATCTGGTAGCACATTGCAGGCAGTGAAGTTAATTGTACTTCCTCACCAGAGTGGATAGAAAATGATATAAGAAAACCATTATATAATTAGCAATGAAAAATAAAAAAAAGCCCAAGCATATTGCTCTAAGCGCGCGCACACACACACACACACACACACACACACACACACACACACACACACACACACACACACACACACACACACACACACACACACACACACACACACACACACACACACACACACACAAACCTCATCTCAACAAGCTGAAAGGTTTTGTAAAACTCAGCTAACAAAGGGATGACAAACAAACAAAGTGGCTGCAGTAATAGTGTTAAAGTGGTCAATGCAGGATAATAATTGGATACAGTTGGCTACAGAAACAGTAAGTGTGGAGAAGGTGCTGCTGACAATCCATGCACCACCTGAGGTCTGTCTGTCAGGACATCCAGGATTCAGCTAGCCTGACACTCAGCCTGAATTTTCATTTCGTTTCATATTCACGGGCTGGAGCCAGGCTAGGATTCAGCTGCACAGGCTACAGTCCCAGACCTCTGAGCTTGGTGATGAGCTTGGCAGGCTCAACAAATTCTCACATTATGTGTTCAGTTCCAAGTGGGAGAGGGCAATGTGGACCTGTCTCTTGATCTCTTCTCTTGACCTGTTTTTTTTCAGTAGGCAGGCTGTAGTGGGTCTAGTGTGTGTGGCAGTGATGAGTGCCGCACTCACATCACTTCACGATGACCGATGTGAGTGCTACAGGGTGATAGTCGATCATACAGTGAGAGAGTTTGTAAATGTTTAGGAAGACAGCAAAAAACCCTACTCACTTTCAAAACTGCCCTAAAGATACACCTTCAGGAGGCTAAAATGGCCCCTGTCCAAGTCCTAACCTACCCCATGTCCTAACCTAACCTACCCCCCCTCTCTCTTTCTTCTTTTGTACATATTTTTCACTCTTCATACCAGTAACCTGTAAACTGATTGTATGACATTCTGTATAGTAGTGTGTATATCTGTCTGTCTCTTACATGTCATCATGATTTGTGTGCATGGGGATCTCATCTTAAACAAGCTTAGTGCTTATAATGAGCTTTCCAGTTTAGTAGACCTTGTATTGTGAATTTGTACTTCCATGTACTGTTATGTACTGTCATGTACTGTTCTCATGTCTTACTAAATAAAGTACATCAATCAATCAATCAATCAATCAGCAGATCCACGCACAGCTTTAAGACACGATCAGGGATACACTCTGGCAAAAGTTTCTTTTGTGTATTTTCAAAGGTTTTGTTCACATCTGCCCTAGATATGTCCAGTGGGAAGGGGTCCTGGTCCATTTGCTTTTCTGTGGCTGGGGTCTAAAGCATGCATAGAAGGCATTCAGTTCATCTGCGAGAGATGCAATTTATGGAGGTTTATCCTACCATCTGTTTTTAAACTGAATTGCCTCACCGTCAACACCAAATATGTTCTTGGTGTAATGTATTTGACTGCCACTGTAAAGCACTTTGTAACCATGTTTTGAAAAGCGCTTTATAAATAAAGTTTATTATTATTATTATATGCAGACACTTCCGCTACATTCCGTTTTGTAATCTGTGATGGTTTTCAGTCCATTTCACGTTCTTGTTGGAGCTGAGGTATTGTTTTTGTTTATTTCTTAGTTTGTGATAAGGAAGAAAAACAAATAATACACAAATGAAATGACAGATTCACAGCTTTGTTCGTTGCCACCATTTTCAAATTGAATGCCAAAGATACACAGAGAGAGTAAGAGATAACGAATTAGTGGTTATTCATCTTATCTGTGTCAATGTGTACCTTTTTTCCAACTTAACACTGATACTGAAGAGCGAGGTGGGCAAACACAGCAGCTTCATTCATCCCTCTCTCTAAATCTAACACATTATTGTGAGTTTATTTTAGAAAACAAAGAGCCGCTGAGGACCGAAGGGGAGTTTGAAGAGTCACTGAAAGGGAATTCCACACACAGACACAGAATTCATCCAATTTCCTCTTTCTGTTTCCATTTTTATGTCATTTCTTTTTTTTACCTTCCGGTAACTCTCTCTCACACACACACACACACACACACACACACACACACACACACACACACACACACACACACACACACACACACACACACACACACACACACACACACACACACACACACACACCCTTCTCTCTCTCTCACCCCTCTTACACACTCTTTCCTTGTTTAGCGGCCTTGTCTCTCTCTCTCTCTCTCTCTCTCTCTCTCACGCACACCCCTCTTACACACACTTTCCCTTGTTTAGCAGCCTCTTTTCTCTCTCTCTTTCCCTCAGCTTTCCTGTTGGGACTCTCTCTCTCTCTCTCTCTCTCTCTCGTAATCCAGCAAAGTTACAGAAACCATTACACTAACCTGGGAAGTTATCAGTTATCAAGACTTTTTGACCCGGGGGGGCACAGTCATTTTCATATTATCAGTACCAACATCACAACTACAATGGTCAACACTGGGGCAGTGCAGTTCTGATATCAATATGATGATCTGACATTGTGTGTTCCCCAACAATAAAGGTGGAATTCATGTTCTCATGTGGCCTTTGTTCTGCCATCCAAATGGATGAAACACCGGTACTGTACATGGATGCAAAGGTGAATACTAGCAGATGTGTATTTCTCTGTTAGGATCCAGGCCAAACAGAGCCTGGCTGTGGGCTGTAATTATCACTACAGTGTCGCCATGCGGGCTGAGCTCCTACAGCTCTCGCTCTTTGAACTACAGCTCAGCAGGCAGGCCCCAGCAATGAATAAGCTGGAGGAAGGTCTGACTATGCCAACATCACAAATGAGTGGAAGATTACTTTAAGGAACGGAGAACGGATTATGGAGGAGTAGCTTCAGAGTCAATCAAGAGGCTTAGAGGAATATGACAACATTGTTGTGCTGTCTATACTTGTGGTAACTGCACAGTTTGTCTACCTGCACCAACTCCAAGAAAAGTTCACAAGACATATATATACACATTGTATAAGGTGAATAATGCGAGTCTGGGGGTTGACATTCACTCAGATGAAGATAGTTCAGTACAGGGTGCAATGTGTAAAATATTACTCTGTATTGAGGGTAAATTCTATCAAATTCTAACAGGATGATCTTGAATCCATCCCTGCTTCTCTGTTTAAGCACACAGGTGGTCAGTTCAACTGGAAACAATCTCTGGAGTTCAGATTTACGTCAGTACTTTAGTTTAACAGATTTTCAATAGGTAGTACAGTATTGATTATGATGTATAGTTGCAAATACCAACTGATGGTTGGTTTTATCAGACACAGAACTTTCACAACCAATCAAGCATGAGTTATAAGGTCTGTTTACCTTAAATCGCACTTTCTTGAGCATCATCTTATCGTCCTTGGTATGAAAGGTTCCGAACTTCTGAATCTCACATGTAGCAGATTTCCCAGCTCACACCGGACCTGCCTGATTCCACCCGTCTAGGAAAACATATTTTGGTCCAACCATGCAGCAGTACAAAACAATTACGCCATCCAAACAAAGAGAAAAATAAGAAAATTATGTTTAAAAAATAAAAACCCAGTCCAGGTTTCCAGACTTGGTAGAGTTTGCTTTGCTGTCAGCGTAGTGCTGGGAGCCTGTGTATAAAACAGCAGTGATAACAGTGTCTTGTTGAGTCTATTGTCTTTGCTCCTCTGTCTCTCTGCTGTGGAAGCCTTTTCAAAGCTTATCACTGCTCATTCATTCGTGAACCAGACACACCCTCTTTTTATGACCTCAGGGCTACTATTAACACCCACACCCCCTCCTCCCTGCTCCCTAACTCCAAATAGGGGTGGTGGTAAACCCTGTTGTCCTTTGACCCCCCCACCTCCATGTCTCCTAGCCCTGACCCCATCTGTTGGCTCATAAAGGACTGGAGTGGATTCAGCCACGTGTGATTTACAGACAGGACCTCTCTGTTCACTTCTCTTTAGCTGTTCACACACTGAACTCCTTTGGATAAGTTTAGAAATAATCCCACGCCTGTCCAGTGTGTAGTAGTCTACAAGACAGAACCACAAGTTTCTAAACCTTCAGAAAAATCTGTCTCATCAAGGTCAACCCCCCCCCCCACACACACCCCCAACGGTAAAACACTTTTTTCCTGTTTATGCATACCGTACCACCAATGTTTATCTGCTTGTGACAATTACTGGTTAAGATCCAGTAGGAATGTCAATGCCACTTGTATTACTGCAGTCTCACACCACGACTTAAACGTTTCATTCACAAACCTTATAAACGTTTATCAGGGTTCCTTGGTGGCTCAGCCAGTAGGAATGCAGTAATCCCAGATTGCTGATACCGGCTGGAGACCAGTGTCATCTCCTTCCTGTCTCTCTCCACTGTGCTGTAGAAAAACAAATTATCTTCAAAAACAGAAGTTCATCATGTGTCATTTCCTTTCTTTGATATGTTGAAGTTCTATCATGTTTCATGTGGTGTTTGATTACCTAGGTCATCTTATGTGCATGTTTGCAAATGCAACACTTTCAAACCTTTGCATTAACTTTGGAACAACCTAACCAAATTAATACAATGAGCATTTCTTCTTCATATGGCAACAGAGAGACCACATGTGACGCAGGTCATGAGCTAGATTTGAAGCCATGATTTAGCTGTCTTTGTGGTACGCACATTTCATACATCAACATATTCCTATTTCATGGTACACTACACCATAGCCGTTTTCAATGAAATCTTATCAAAGTTACACTGACCACAGCATTATTAATAATGCAATATCCTTCTCGTTGCTTTTCGCCCAAGAACCACATTTGGATCACGACCCACTGGTTGACAAACACTGCATGACATCTGGCGTTGCTGAGAGTCAACATGTCAGAAGAGTTGCTGATGAGTCATGCATGTAAAACAACAAGCACAGAGCTGTTCATCCATGTTTAGTCTGGCTTCCTGACCCCTCACCATCACAGCCTGTGAACTGCTTTGTCTTCAGGGGCCTAACTGAGTCACCGTGAAACTCAAACAAAACTGATTTTATGAGCAAGCAAGGGAGACAACATACAAACGACACTGGAGATTATGTTCATGCAAGTCAATTCAGGATGAGAAAATGTTAGGATTCAAAAACCAAGTCAAACTAAAAATCATATACTCATCAGATAATCATTTTTGTGTAAATAAAACTCATTCCCATTTGCTGCTGGCATCTACATACTGGCTTTTGAAAGGCCCCTATTTACCCTAATTGGTTAGGCTACCTTTAATTTGAGCTATGTCTCCAATTGTAATTGCCAACATGTTTTAAATGAAGTTACATAAAACACAACCCATTCTTTTAATAATACATTTTATTCCATTAAAGATTCTTTTTTTTTTTTTTACATTTTCTAATTATACACTGGAATGTTAAGATTCCCCCTTTGATTTTGTTAAAAATGCTCAATCTAGTCATTTTCAACCCCACTTCCATACAACCAATTACCAAATTGAAATTCGGGGAATACAAACAGAAGAATAACCAAAAACAAAACAAAAAATAAAGTATGAAAACAAACATGTCCTTTTAATAATGTCGATACACAGAGTTTTTGATGACTGAAGGAGCAGGGCTGTCAGAGTGGTAGACTGAAGAAGTGGAGCCTGTCGAGTGCTGCTCTGGGGTCAGTAGAATGTGTTTGTGTACTTGAGTGAGCTGGCTCCACTTCAATGGACTGTGTGTGTCTGAACTGTTTCCCTACCATAAGATATGAAGAGATTGGACTGCTGTTATCAGGGGTGGGTGGGTGTCTTGGGCCTGACTAATGCCCTATCTGAGGAATAGCACCATCATACCGACACATTTATGGGCTTATCACTCAAATCTAACATTCCTTTTGGTTAGGCAGATTGGGGGGGCGGTGTTGTTTCAGAGTTGCAGTTAACTATTGTGTCAGATCATAGCCAACTACGGAACTGAAATAAAAAATAAAAATAAAAATAAACGCCTGTTGCCTTTTTGGCCAGGCTATTTTAACAATGCCATGCAATACCCCCAAACATTCGAAGATACATTTACAGGAAGGAAATGACAGCTGCTCAAAATAATCACACTTCTTAATGGCAAAATTTCAATAATCTTACCTATTTAATAGCAGCAATACAAATGCTGAAGTAAACCACAAATTATGATATTCTGAACACAAAAGCCATATTTTGATAGTAGATCTCAGATATGGATATGCTAAGCTCCATTCAAGAAATGACAACCGTACTAAAAAACAAACAGAAAAAACAAAACGGTATTGACAAATATCTTCACGTCAATACCAATGGAACAGGTCTGCATCAGTCAGTCAAAGACAACTGCAGTTAGAAAAATGTAGGTGAGGATGAAACTTAACAGCTTTATGGAGGGCCCATTGCAATGTCGCCATAACGTTTTAAAAAAAGACATTAAGCTGCGGATGATGGGCCATTCCTAGGATACTAAAACAACAATTAGGCGGTCTCTGTGGGACAGTTGGTTTATCTACAAATGCTGCTTCGTAAATGGTAGACAAGCCAAGCCTGCAGGATGACCCACCCGTCCTTCCTATGTCAGCCCTGACCCCTGAACTCCACCCCTTACAGTCATCTCCCACTCAACCCCAGGTCCTGTTAATGGGTCTCTTCCGTGGATACAACAGCATCACGTTCATTTGTGTTTCTCTTTTTAATCATTTTTCGTTGTTATATTTTCCTTTTCAATTAACTCATATATATACAGTATATATATATGATCTTCTGTCATACAAACATATAAATACATGGCCGGTGCTCTGCTCCGCAACAGAGAGGAGAGCAGCTGATGTGTACAGTCTCTTGGTATACAGGGCGGGCAGGCAGGGATGGGGCTCAATCTGTCTCGGTGTTGTAGATTTGGATTTTGTCGTCGTTTTTCTTCTCTACCTTTTTTCCTTTACAGAATTTCGTATTTGTCGACAACGAAAGAGGTTTCTGAAGAGAATCTGACAGGAGCGTCTCCGTCTACATGGTTCACCTTGGCAACCTGGGGACAGACAGATTAGCAGGAGGTTTAACAGCCTTGAGGTGTTATGGTGCAAAAAAATCTAGAGGCCCTTTCAAGTAAGGAACTGCAGACTACTGTAATGCGACTGTATGTCTGTCTGTGACTAGAGTATGTACTGTTTGTCACTCTCTTGAATGACTTCATACAATATATCATCAAATAACATCAATATATCATCAAATCACAACACAAGACCATGACAGTTCATACATTACATCTAACTCAATAGCTGACATATGGTGCAATTTGGTGGTCAAAGGTCAATGTCGAGATGGTCAATTCAATTATTGATCCACATTTTGTCGTGTATAACTTCTGAACAGGTATTTATCATCATGAAAGGACAACACTGGTTGCATTTGACAGCTTTTCTTAAGCCATTTCATTTCACTGATTATGTAAAATATACAAAGTCTCAGTATGGCATTACACGGCTCAAATATGCACACCAATAGGTGTACCTTCACGTTGCTTTTATACAATGTGACATGGGTAAACAATAACCAAGTCTGCTACGTAAGCAAAAGAAGCAATGACTGAAAATCAGTTGTTTCCCCAACAGGGACACTTTGTAAACACTCAAAACTCACCTGGATGTCGCAGTAGTTGCGCTTGGACACAAAGGACACGTTGACAGGGAAGAAGTCGTTGGGCTGGCCGGCGATGCTGAACTCCAGGCTGCCACTCTTGTTGTTGGCATCGATGACAGGAAGGCACCACTCCAGAATGTTCCGCCTGCTGTCGTGTTTGTAGTCACCGTCCAGGTCACCGATCACCGGCGCGCCCACTCCAGATCTGGATTCAATTGAAAATGTATATCATCCCTCAGGAAACTGATATGTAGCGGTTGCCAAAACATTGCGCGCACAGTTCGAAAATCTAAGGTTATTACAAAATACTTTTCATACATGTGAAAGTTGCATTCAGCAGTTAGATGGTAAAGTATCTATAATAGTTTCCTGAAGAAGACTTTGTTTTATTTCCAAATAAAAAAGTTATTGCATCGTGGCTACGAGCAGTGCAACCTCCTCTCTTTTAAACAGTTATATATCTCCCTTGGTCAGCACCTCCTTACTACTGGTGTGCGCTCCTGTTCAAGTGGTTGCCAAAGTATCTATAACAAAAAATATCACACAAAATAAATTAGAAGCTAAGTGCCCAGCACATAAGACTGCAAATATTGTGTCCTTGACAGAAAAAAAGAGCAGGAACATACAGCAGGCAGGTTAGCACACATAGCAGCACACAACAACAACACACACTGGGCTCACAGTGGATCTTTGTTCAAGATTTAAGGAATATATTTTATTTACTCTTCATGAGAAAGAAACGGCGCCATCTAGCTGCTGAATGCAACTTCCACATGTACGGAAACAATCATCTAGCTCTGCTCCCACCAACTTGACCTAACGTGATTGACCTCTTTCTAATACACCAAACACATACAGTACCTGTCAGTGCGATTATACAGGGAGTTGTGAACATTACAGTTAACATACATCATAATGCAATAAACTAAATACGTGTCATATACGTAAATGACAGTGACTTTTCTCTAGAGATGTCTCAATACCACTTTTTCATTTCCATACCAGTCCAACCTAGAGTCAACGGCAACATGATACTCTTTCCTCTTTAACAACTCATAATCTGTTAATAAGCTGTTTTCAGTCCTACTGCCACACTGTATATATTGCCTTCTGCCATTTTGCTTTCCTCCACCTCAAACTTAAAAGCCCTCCACATACAGTAGCTGATATGATGAATGTAGGCATCTGTCACAGTGTCTACTGTTAAGATTTGACACATGCTGCTACTTCCCTTTACAGCAAGTTGCTCAAAGCATGGCTACAATTATGTAGACTTGATGTTTCAGGCCAGTGTTGTCAATGGACTGTAATGATTAGAACATTCTTGGGCCAATATCGGACCAATACCAAGTATCGTTAACAGCACATCCCTACTGTCACCATAACCTACAGCAAACATTTTTATTGCTACACCAAATGGTGTAACCATCTTGTATATTCAGGGAGGCAGTTCATGTATTTGCAACAATTCAGTTGATAGAAAGGTACCTACCCTGCAACAAAGATGTTTTTACATTTTTATTTTGGTGGTGACTGCAAATAAACACAAAGGAGTACTCACGGTACTGGGATGCTGATGACCACATCGTTGAGTTCAAGGCTCTCTTCCTGCAGCTCATATTCAATGTTGACGTCACACCCAGTGCCACTCTCTGAAGGCCAGCAATTTACTGACAAACAAAACCACAATGACATTGTTAACACAGTCCCCTCCCACCGCTGCTGACTGTCTACTGTGCTGTGTTAAATTGTGGTCCTTTGAAATCATTCCAACACAACATTAGCTTCATTTCAAAATGAATTACATTTGTAATGAATTTCTGCTTTTATGTA
Organism: Gymnoscopelus microlampas; assembly: GCF_963454915.1. NCBI lineage: Eukaryota > Metazoa > Chordata > Actinopteri > Myctophiformes > Myctophidae > Gymnoscopelus > Gymnoscopelus microlampas. The sequence continues at coordinate 49,874,280 of NC_139945.1, read as the reverse complement.
TAGTCTATTTTCGGAATACTAGACCAGGAATACTAGACCAGGAATACTAGACCGGGCATACTCAGGCGCCATGCAATTCAGGAATACATGCTCACCTGGAACAGGAATCGGCTATGCCATGGTCTGAAAATCTGGGACTACCATTATGCACAAAGCTAATTTCTGACCTTAAATATAACATTATCTAATTCAAGTATTTTAAAGTTTATTTCCAGCACCTGGATGACTCATGGGTTTGAGGACAGTTGATCACAGGTCAGAGTTTAAAGATGGGACTTACTGGTTAGAGGTATGAGTGCCTCATCTGTGGTCTGCAGCCTCCACTTCAGTACACCTACATCATTGTTGAGGGGGAAGGACTTCTCAGGGTTCTTCAGACCAATCACTGACTCAGCTGTGAACAGCTTCTTGTCCACGTTGGGATGTGTCTGGTTAAAAGTAACACACACACACACACACACACACACATGAGCCCAGACAGCTGGCACACTTAACTTAAGGTGGTCATTTACTGGCAATGGATGTGAACGGCCGCTAAAGCATTTTTCTCCTAGCAAGGAACAGTCAAGCACTGTTGAAAATGCTCAATTGAAACGTCGTCTCAGAATTGCTTTGAACCAGGTTATGGCAGTGCCAGCTACCGCTAACATTTCAACAACAGAAACTTCATTGTTCACATGTGTAAATGTCCCTTCTGCTTCCTCATGGACCATTTAATAGACTGGATTAAAAATAAAATCTGTCACACAAAAAAAAACACGAAACTAGGCCTTGAAGCAGTTTGAAATAAAACAACGGCAATGCGCGCACGGGCACATACAGTAGCTCTACTCCAGTTCATAGAATCATCCAACAAGTTACCTGGAGTTGCAATCCCTTGTTGTCGTTGTTGTTGAGGATGAGACGGATGCGTCCGTTCTTATCCTCTGTGACACGGAGTGTGACCATACCCAGCACCTCCATGTTCTGTAAGCCTCCGTCACGGCCGCACGTCAAAGAAATCTTCTCCTCCACACGAAGGTGCACACTGATGGGACACACATCAATCAAGATAACAATAAGCAAAGTCAGAAATATAATGCTGCAAATATGCAAACCAAAATCTCAAAACAACTCTTAAAGTAAGGTGCTTGATGAAAGATCATCATTATTAGCGGATTCTTAAAGTCGCTGTCCACCCCATGATGATTCATATAGTTTTCAGGTGCGTTTGCTCATGGATCTTCTCAGGTTGAAGTTCTACAGCCCCAATACATTAATCTGTCGAGTATTCAATTAATCTATACACTTAAAGCGGCACTGTGTAACTTTTTTAATGAATAAAATGTAATTTTGTCTAATCTGTATGGTAGAGTATGTTAAAACAATATAACTGAAAGTTGTCATATTTTGTCTTCCTGCTCTTCTATTGCGACATTTAGATCGTGTCAAAGGTCATGTCCCACCTAGACACACACATCCGACATGAATTTTGACCATTACATTTATCCCCTGAGCAAGCAGGCAGGCTCCATCAGCTCAAATGGTAAGAATTTCAGTAAGACAGTTACACAGTGTAGCTTTAATTTAGACCATTACATTACTGTAAAATAAGGTAATAAACTACAAAACGATGGCAAATGTTCACCACAAGTTACCTGAACCCAAATAAAATATAAAAAAGGAGACAAGCATTAACAATTTGTTAAGTTGTAAACAGCACTTACTAGAAATGTTTACCGGTGGATACATCACTAAACCCATTATTTGATTATTAAAACATTTGTCTAAATTGATTAATCATTAGATAAGACGAGCATTTCTTTACCTCTCTACATTGACTGGTGGCGGCAGCACTTTGGTTGTGTCTGTGCCTCTCTTCCCCGCAGAAGGCATAATGGTTTCACCCTCTGACTTGAGCTTGTCCACAAAATTGTCCACCTCTTTCCCCCTGGCACCCAGCTTCAGAGCCTTACTGGTCCCACTGGGTCTGAGAACAAGTAAAAACAGCACATTACCTCATCTTGTTATCTTCTAATTCCACACACACTCCAAAAGAAGCTAAAGAATGTCTGCTCCATGTCTAAGAAGTGTTAAATGGTTCTTTTTGCTGAATACACGTCTGAAGCGTCTGAAAGTGACCTTTCTGCATTTGCTTACAATTTATAATACCTTACAAAAGACTTAAGAATAAAACGATCGGGGGATCGATCATACTGAAGTTAAAATAATACGCCTATTTGTTGTTATACCTTTCAAGCCGGGAAAAAAAAACTTGAATTTAGAAGGTGTTTTTAAAAATCGGCTTCAGATCTAAATGGGTTAAGTCGTTTCACCCCCAATTTTACGTTAAAAACAAATCAAACCGATACTCATCTCAGTAGAGGCAAGAGGTTTGGAGCACACTGTCAAAAGTAATAATACTCGTGTTTCATGTCATTCAACGCTCCTCAGAAGCGGTCGTGTCCTCACCTGGCTGGAGCGGGAGCCATCTTAGGTTTCTCAGGCTCCACGATAGTGTCTGTGATGATGGACCCTGAGGACACGCTGGTCACACCACCACTGCCAAAACCGAACCCTGGCGTCTTCTTCCCAGAGCGCTCGGCATCTCTCCTGGCCTGCTGGAGCTCCTTGGCCTTTCTCCTCATCTCTGCCTTGGCCTCCCGCTCCTGGGTCTGGAGGTCAAAAACACAATGTTACAAATCCACTTGTACACTTTGCTTAAAATTGTTGCGTTGGCTGACCCTCTTTTTAATTAAATGATGTGTGGATCAAAGGATACAATCCAGGTGAGCTCACCTCTCTGACGGCACGGAACACCTTCTCTTCATGGGAGTCCATCTCTGTGAAGGTGCGGATCTGTGCCAGGTTAACGTTCTCCCTGTAGCCCAGTGCCACAATCTCATCAAAGGCAAAGATCAGGTCAAAACAGTGCTCTGATATCTCACTCTCCTCCAGCACACGACAGTACTCTGGAATCTACAGGCAGGGGCAGATAAATAATTACTCACATTAATCAACACAGTTTACACAAATAACAAATTATGTAGCTTCAAAATAGTATGAAAATGTAACCATTCAGCATCAGCACATGCTTCAGATAAAGGCTAAAGATGACTACTTTGTATATTCATCAACAAGAGTGAGCCGTCATTAAATCCAACTGGAAATTGTTTCTAAAGAATGCAGATGAAAGGCAATGGGGTCAGCTAAATCAATAGGGTTGATTCTGTAGTGTGCCTATTACATTATGAGATATCTGGTGTGCAAAACTGTCATTTTGGCCTGAAAGATGGCATAAGGTCATGGGGTTACTCAATTGGTTAGGGTTCACCCTTCAGAGAGCATGAATTCTAACCCTAACCCTTTTAGATTTCTTCTGTGTATACAGTATCCTCTATGACTAGAGGAAAGGCGATGGGGTCAGCACAATCATTAGTTTTCATGCTCCAGCGAGCATTAAGGTGCAAAGCAAATCCCCATCAATCCAGCCCCTAGTTTTCAATATGTTGTTTGGGACCGAAGTGGTGGACGGACAACATCGCCATCCTTTGAGCCCTGCCACTTGCAGGCAAAAAAACCTTAAAAGCCTTATAAATGAGTTATGTCCAAATTTCTTTTTTTCGGTACTGGATACTTCTGAAAGCTGTATATCTATATTTGTGGCACTAAGCAGCACCTTCTTATTGGAGCTGACAATTTAAAATGTGTCAAAGAACATACAGTTGCCAACTTGCCATTGCTATTTAAAAAATGTCTCCAGTTTGTCTATCCACTACATCAGGTACTAGAATAGTGATGTTTAAACATTGCATAGAATGTGATACACAATGCAGGTAAAATAATTGCCATTTAAATGTTTTTTCCAGCTTGTGACTGACTACATTAGGTACTAGAACAGTGATGTTGAATCGCTGCATAGAATGTGATGCACATAATGCACATAATGCAGGTAAAATAATTGGTCAGTGGTCACTCTTTGTCCCCCTGTCAAAGTCACTTAAACTCTGCAATAGATTGTATTTGTCCACCTGTCCAAAGTAGGGCTGTAGCCGCCTCAAACTTTAATTGGTCGAATCAGATACAGGATGTTAATGTGAATATTCGATGATTTGTTTTATATACATAAAGGTCTATAATAATAAGACTCGCTGAACAATTGTACATTTTCAAGTTTTTCAGTGCTGATTTAGACCACATTAACATGCAACTGAACAGAGTAATAAGAACATTTGAGAATTTCAAATAAATAAATTTGTTAAGAGAACTGCATGTGTGTTATTGTAATTGTTGACAATGCATTAAGATTGTGTAAAGTACAGTAGTTCACATTATAGTTGTCCACCAATCCAAATACCTCATGATTGTTGTTTTTTGTCCGGTCTTGAGGCTTTTTAGCCGCCAGCTGAAAGCGCGGCTCTGTATTCACTCTGACTCTGACCCGACAGATTTCCGACATGTATTCAACACTTTTTTTGCTATTGGCTGTCCTGGCTGTCCTTCACTACTTCACAGCCAATGGGGAGACACTACTTTAAAGCCAATGGACGGCCGTCCTAGCCAATGGACGGCCGTCGTTTACAGCACCCGCCTTGGTATGTTGTTAGCTGCTAGCATGGCCTGCTACTTGTATTGTGTAACTGCTGGTTCATAATGCAACCTGATAATAATGTCCAAAGCATGTCTGTGAACGTTTACATCCATTACTGTGTTGGCATTAGTTGGGATTAATGATTATTAGCCAAACCAACTTAATATGAGCCGTTAGCGTGTTGCTAAGCTAACGGACGTTTAGCGTTAGCATGCGGCTAACGTTAATGCTAACGTCGTCACCGTGACTGAACTAACAATGTAAACATCTCATCTACAAACTTTATGAACCTTACTGTGGTTAATGTTATCAGTGCTACCCAAGTAGTCCATTGAAAAGTATTATTTTGGTGTATTTTGTGTATTGTAACTTGGACACTGTAACTTAATGGTAGAGGGGGACGCGTTGTACGTTCAGAATGCCTCATGGGTAATGTAGTCATTTTCTGCTATTTCGGTTCTACTGTGATAGACTGTATTGGGGCAAAAAAAGCCTGCCGCTGGCGGCTATATTATGACTTGTCATATCTTGTTTTTTAAAGTAGCATGTGATGTGACATTAACAACACCATCATCATCATGTTATGAACGTGGAATGTGACATTGACACGGCTTTTTTAAATAGACGAGAGACTGGCATAACTGTGATCCAATGGTTCTGGCTACTGGCTACACATATCAAAGACCATCAGCACAAGCCGTTTTGGCAGTTGTTTTTCTAAGATTTTAACACAGATTTCTTGTTAGAAATGTAACTTTATCAGGGGTACAAATAGTGTGCAATAGTGAGTTTACTGTGTCCTTTTAGACGCAAAATAACGCACAATGTTCAATATAACTGCTAGAAGCTCAAGCTAGTGCCACTGTGCAGCTTCAGGCATTAGGAGAGGTTGCCACATCAGGGTTCTAGCTGAGACACTAGGAGAAAAATGAATGCAGCAGCACAGGCCTAAAACAGAGCTCTCCCCACTACCATATTGTACATACTGGCTGTGCCGAACAATAAATGAGTTTCTCAATGACATTCATCCCTGTGCAGGGATGCCTGTGTCTGTCCCTTTAAATCAAAATGAACACAATCTAAAAAGAGCATCAAGTTCCTTTCCTTCACCAAGTTAAAATAAAATAGTCCTTACCACGCGAGAGAATAGCCTGAGTGTCTCCAAGTCCTCCAGGATGTTGCTGTTCTTAGTGGTGAGGAGGACCATGTAGAGTTTCTCCAGTGGCTGGTACACATAGCGGACACTGTCGGTCTCCACGAAGGTGTGCTGCTTGCCGGTGTTCATGAGCTTCGGGAAAGCAGCGAGGAGACCCTCGATGCGCGTCCGGGTCATCTCCACAAACTGCCGGGACACGATGGCCTTGCCCGCCTTGGTGCACACCGCCGCTGCCAACAGCACCTGCAGGTTGTGGTGTTAATTTAATATACACATGTATGAGATTTTTTTAAATATTCAAGATTTTTCAAAAAGGTAAAAGAAATAGCAGACGTACACGCTTGCAGCACGGCTGTGAGCTTGTACATCTATTTTTGAGAAACACTGTTCTAAACCACTGTTCTAGATCCTACGAGTTTTCTGAAAAACTTATGTTGATGTTATATATATATATATATATATAAAATGACATAGATAGATGCTTCCCAGTTTTAATGGGTTAAGATATGGACTCACCTTCTATAATAAACTAGCACAAGTGAGCAGATTCTGTAACATAACAAATTTGGCTTGCATAGCCTAGCCCTAGTAGATCAACCATGCATGTTTTGTCCTGAAGCATAAAAATAAGTTGTCAATTACAAAACACACACTTCTACGCACATACAGTAAACCTGCAGTGCACATACATGCTGTAGATACTGTACTAGTACAATACTGTCACTGTTAAAATGGATGAAATTGCACGGAATGCAACATTAATAACCAGCTATCAAATGACACTGGCGGTGTGGCGGTACTTCGACTCAACAACAGTGAGCCAATCTATGAATTGCACATTTGTTGATATCATAGACAACACTCTTTAGCCACAAGCAACTCTAGATCCTATTTTTAATATCTGGAATCTAGTTGCAATACCAACCCTTGAAGCCCATACATCCAAACAGAAAAGTCCTATCTGATTGTATTAAACGACATTAAACTCACCAACATTGCAGCTGTAAGTAAAGCTTGAATTATCCTCTTAATATCTGCAAAGTTTTTGTTTCATGAAAATCCACCTTAAACATTATGAGCTACTTTCTGTCAAGAAATTCCGTGCAAGTGTTAGAAGAAAACGAGCGCTTCCAAATTCCAACACTTAAAAAAAGAATCACTTGCACGGAATTTATTGACTGAAAGCTCATAACGGTGGATTTTTATGGAACAATACAAAGAGGATAATCCAAGCTTTCCGTACAGCTGCAATGTTGGTGAGTTTAACGTCGTTTAATACAATCAGATAGGTCTTATCTGTTTGGATGTATGAGCTGTCAAGGCCGGGTTGATATTTTTGCAACACTAGATTCCAGACATTAAAAATACGATCTATGAGTTGCTTGCAGCTACACTGTAGTATCAGTGTTAATTTAACTGAGAGTGCACACGGGTCCATTTGGTTCCATGTCTACACTATCTGAGTTACAGACACACAAGGGTCAATTTGGTTCCTAAATATTAATTTGTCTGGGGAGCCCCTGGAACCCCGTCAAGGACCCCTGGGGATCCCCGGAACACCACTTTGAGAACCACTGTGACACAGACAACAACTCTTCAGACAACTGAAAGAAAGTGAATGTTTAGGGAAGTTCGCGTTAACCTCACACAGTTAGCAAGAACCAAGTAAAGTTGGTTCACGTCACCAATGTCTGCTGCACTCCCCATTATGCTGGGAACGTTTTGGACATGTCTACTGGTGTCCTCACATGACACCTAACTGACAACTCACCATTGTGGAGGCACACATAGCCCGACGTGCATGTTGTCAGAAAGACAAAGCTACCATTCGTCCTTTGTTATCTCTCGTTTCGTTGAGACACAGAGAGAGAGAGAGAGAGAGAGAGGCTAATTGCTAACCCAGCTAACCAGATTAGCCAATGTTATGATCATTGGCTAGGCCCGACAGAAAAGGAAGGCAAAAGGGTCACTTCTTCCTCTGTCTTTACACTCACCATTTTGTTGTGTCTCTCTGTGGGAAGAAGACGCTCTTCGCCTCCTTGCAGTTGTTGTTTTTTTTGTGAATTTCAATCACACCGAGGACGTCAAAGTGTGAATAACAAAACAGCTCTTCTCCTGTCTGACCGTTAGCTCGCGTTAGCTTCAATATGGCAGCAGGACGACACACAGAGCCACGTCTGCACCGGAAGTAGCACGGCGCCCCGCCCACAATGCTGTAACGCCCCATAGCCCGGTAGGACGGTCTGCTCTGTGATTGGACCAGTCACTCTCTCTAGACGAGTACTAGCCTCGTTCCTAGCCATGGTTCACAATGTATGACAGTCATGTTTCAGGGCTACCTCGTTCCCAGCCTCACTCATCTGGGGCCAGTTGCACCACCTCTCAGATTCAAGTTTAGCTTAGTTATAGCTTAAATGGCCATTTAACCCATTTTGCCGGGAAAGTAACTGTGTCATTTACGCGCTATGAGCTTGTAGATCTGCTATTTTTTTTTTCTTCACGATTTAAGAAAAATTAGCAGATCTACAAGCTCATAGCGCGGCACTCGGTGCTGCGCTATGAGCTTGTATATCTGCTATTTTTGAATAGCCAAAGAAAAATTTAAATTACAGAGATGCGTCCCCAGATTGACTGGATTAACTAGGCTAAATTTGAATTTAGTGTGAGGTGGTGCAACTGGCCCCTGGAGAGAAGAGGACTAGTACTACTAGGCCCAGTGGTGTAAAGTCACTATAAGTACATTTCCTCAATTACTGTACTTAAGCACAATTTTTGTAGCATTTTTTACTTTACTGGAGTATTTTCAATTATCAGTACTTTTACTTCTACTCCACTACATCTCAGAGGCAAATATTGTACTTTTACTCCACTACAATTATTTGAAAACTTTAGTTACTACTGTGTGCAGATATACATTATTATATTATAAAACATACATCAACCACTCCAGCCCTATTTTATACATAGGCTATTTGAAAATAGCCGATTTACAAGCTCACAACACGTCACATCACGACATGTTGTGAGCTTGTAGATCTGCTATTTTCAAACATTTTAGTACTTTTACTTTTGATACTTTAAGTGTGTTTTGATGCCAATACTTTTGTACTTTTACTCAAGTAACATTTTCTTCAACAAAGAAAGTAGTGATTGAACTCTCCGTGAAGGACAGAAACATGCAACATGTAATACAAAACTGTAAATCATAATAAAGGGGATTTTTTTAATAAAAAAAATAAATTAAAACATTTATAAAATAGATAAACGTAAAGAAACAAAAGCACGAAAATAAATAAATATAGATGTACACATATGGATATTCTGTACAGTCATCTGGCTGTAACCGTTACATAATTTTAATAATATGAGCTTATTATTGCCCATAATGTTGGTTTGTGTCTGTAATATTTACAGAATAATAAACAGAAAGAAAGCGTTGGAGTGAAGACCGTTCTATGATTGGCTGGTTGCCTGTCAGACTGACAACCGAGCAGCGAATCACAGCCTTACCATCCGGCCGGGCTATAGGACCTAGAGACGTCCACACTGAAAGCAATGACGTGGGCCCTGAACTGTTGGCATTGTTGCATAATGTTGTGAAAACAGTGGTGGTGGTAGAAGTACTTATACTTTTCCTCCTTAAAAGTATCAATCCAGCAATGTAGAAATACTCTGTTACAAGTGATAGTTCGGTTCGGTAGTTTCGGTTATTTACTTGAGTAAAAGTACAAAAGTATTGGCATCAAAATGTATACTTAAAGTACCAAAAGTAGAAAGTACTCTTATGCAGAATGTCCCATTTCACAAGTTTTCTAATTCATAAAAATATTTTGAAAATAACAGATCTACAAGCACACAACACATCCCAATGCCACATGTTGTGAGCTTGTAGATCGGCTATTTTCAAATAGCCAAAGTTTAAATAGGGCTGAAGGGGGTTTATGTATGGTTTGTAACAATAGTCTAAAACTATAAAATAACTAGGAACTGAAATATAATTGTCAAATAATTGTAATGGAGTACAAGTAAAATATACATGTACAAAAGTCAATTTACTCAAGTACAGTACACAGAGTATTTCCTTCTTTTTTTTTTACATTTTAATTAAAATGTTTTCAGTTTATAGCCTATACTACTTCACTACAGAGAAAAATGAACTTTTTACTCCACAAAAATTATTTGACAGCTTTAATTCAAAACACATACATTAACTGATAAATTATAATGCATTATCGAGCTGTGCAGCTCGATAAGGGACCATAAGGGACCATTAGATGGTGCACTAAGGAGATATCTATAAGGATATCCTGTATCATATTGCCTAGAGGGTGGGACGGCCAACCACGGACCTCGGACGTCACAAACATTCGGACTTGCAAGGCTCTTGCTCTGATCCGCCACCAAACTTGGCACAAGCACTGTTCAGGGGTCTGCCATGACAATAGTCACACCAGGGGCCACGTCAGGGATCCCCGGGGGCCACAGGCACATCGTTTCTCCAATCTGTACCAAAGTTGGCATAAACACTGTTCAGGGGTCTGCCATAAAAATAGTCACAGCAGGGGC